>NC_090929.1:185574988-185878785 GCF_040938575.1 Ambystoma mexicanum
GTGGTGGCAGTTGCGATATGGCTGTGGTATGGCTAATGTGTGCGAGTTGTAATGACATGTGTGTTGGGGATTGTGATGACATGTCTGAGGTTTGCCAATGCCACTCATGTACAACTGTCATGTGTGTATGTGTCCATTGTACAGTGCCCTGATGCCTGTGTTTTGTTTCTCCCTGTCTGCAGCGTCAACTGATGAAGAGGGCGGAGAAGGTGCTGTGGAGCACAGCGGCGGGGATCCCACCGCCAGCCGGAGACGCAAGGCCCGGCTCCCCTCCCAGGTTGTCATCTCGTTGGGGAGTGAGGAGTCCGGTGCCGCGTCCCAGGCCGCAGCTGCCGGGGGGAGGTCCAAGAGGCGGAGGTTGGAGTTGGACTCCTCGGCAGCAGAAGGGGCAGCTGGGAACCCACAGGGCCCAACAGGGGAAGATGGCACGGAGTCATCCAGGTTGGTGGGGGGTTTGGTGGAGGAGCAGGCCATGCAAGCACCAGGGACGGGGTCTGGAGGTGGGTATCCCACTGGTGCTAGTGGTGCAGTGCAGGACCAGGGACAGGAGGCAGCACAGGCCGCCACGGAGGTGCCTGTGTGCAATCCTGTCCCTGATCCTGTCCCTGCATCATCTTGCACCAGCAGGGATGCCTACGTCCAGACCCGTTTTCAGGCAGGGGATGAGCTCACGTCAACTGGCCTTCCTCTGCCTGCGGACGTGGCTATCCAGGTCCGGGTTGAGCCTGCCCTGGCTGGTGTGGCGTTGCGTCAACAGGCCATGCGAGGTGACCTGCAGTGTTTTCATGAAGAGACTGCACGTCATCTCGAATGGCTCGTTGACCACGTCAGCCTGCTGGGACAGGTCACCCAGGCCGGATTCCTCCGTCTGATGGGGTTTGCTCCGACCCCCTCCTCAACTGGACCCCCTACGCGCCAGTCGTCCTCTGTGCCATCTTCCCACCCATCAGTCACCTGGGTGCCCTGTGGAGCTGCCTCTGACGGTGCGGCCAGGCTGGTGGAGGAGGCATCCCTGCCACAGTCGGGAGTCGGACGTCCAGCAGGGGTGGCCACATCAACAACTGCACCCCAGCCGGCGGAGGATGTGCAGGCAGCAGGAGGCAGTGCACGGGCAGAGGCACAGCAGCAGCAGCAACGTGGTGGGAGCCATGAAGGCCCGGGGCCTTCAACATCGGAGGGGCAGGCATCGGCCGGAGGGCAGGTGGACCCAGGACGGGGTGTGTCTTCTGTGTGGCAGCGGTTGGGCCAGCAGATCGGTGCGGAGCGGCGGCGGGCGGAAGAGGCGCGGCTCACAATGGTCAGGGCAGAGAACTCCATGCGGAGGGCCCTGAGGCGGGCCGAGTGCCTTGAGGCAATCCGCAGGGGGTTGGAGGAGGAGACGGCGTCGTCCCTGCGGACCCTCTGGGCCATGGAACAGGACCGCCTCCGGGACATCGAACAGGAGTTTCGATGATGCCCTGGCCCAGAACACCACGGAGTGAGCCGCTGGACTTGCCTGCCGCCTTTGTATATAGTTATATAGTTAGTGTTAGGTTTCCTTTATTTTTTTTTTATTTGGTTGCGATTGGACAATGCGCCACGTTTTTGTATGTAGTTCAGTTTTTAGTTAGTTGTCATAGTTAGGTTTCATTTGGTTGGGCTCATGGACCCGGGATTATCTTGTAAATAGTTCTTCAATGGATTTTTCTTTTTTATGGAGTTTTTTCATCGCCATGGAGCAATGGTTTTTGTTTATCATTTACCCTTGGATTTCTTTTCTGACTGTGACTTTGGACACCATTTATTTTGATTGTGCTGTGTGTTTTTGATTTTTTTCATGGACATTAATCTTCTTTTGGTTGTTTTGCTTTGTGGTTTTTCTCATTTCATTTCCATTCAAGTTGATTTTAAATGCATTTATATTTTCATCCTTCAATGTGTCGTATCATCTCATTGCTTTCATGCATGTCATGTTGGGTGTTTTAACATTCACTTGCAGCCATTGTGTGTGACAGACACGTGTTCATTTGCATTATTTACATTGGGTGTGTAACATGTAATTGCCTTTGATATGTGGGTGGATGTGATAGTTGGTTGGGCCTTTTGGCAGGGGAGGATGGCCATTACGGACATGATTGGGGATTGGTGGGACCCAGGTGCAGGGGGGCATGGATGGGACATGGGCGAGGGCCTGGTGGATGGTGCCCCTGCACTGCTGGAGGGTGGGGGTGGTGGGAGACATGGGTGGGGGCCTGCTGGCAGGTGCTCCACAGTGCTGGGGGGGGTGCAGGGGTACATGAGCTGGACATGAGTGGGGGCCTGGTGGAGGCTGCCCCTGGTGGCTGGGGGATGGGGGTGGTGGGGAACATGAGTTGGACATGGGTGGGGGCCTGCTGGCAGGTGCCCCACAGTGCTGGGGGGTGGGGGTGGTGGGGAACATGTGTTGGACATGGGTGGGGGCCTGCTGGCAGGTGCCCCACAGTGCTGGGGGGTGGGGGTGCAGGGGTACATGAGTTGCACATGGGTGGGGGCCTGCTGGCAGGTGCCCCACAGTGCTGGGGGGTGGGGGTGCTGGGAGACATGGGTGGGGGCCTGGTGGAGGCTGCCCCTGGTGGCTGGGGGGTGGGGGTGGTGGGAGACATGGGTGGGGGCCTGGTGGTGGGTGCCCCTGCACTGCTGGGGGGTGGGGGTGGTGGGAGACATGGGTGGGGGCCTGGTGGAGGCTGCCCATGGTGGCTGGGAGGTGGGGGTGCTGGGAGACATGGGTGGGGGCCTGGTGGAGGCTGCCCCTGGTGGCTGGGGGGTGGGGGTGGTGGGAGACATGGGTGGGGGCCTGGTGGAGGCTGCCCCTGGTGGCTGGGGGGTGGGGGTGGTGGGGAACATGAGTTGGACATGGGTGGGGGCCTGCTGGCAGGTGCCCCACAGTGCTGGGGGGTGGGGGTGCAGGGGTACATGAGTTGGACATGAGTGGGGGCCTGCTGGCAGGTGCCCCACAGTGCTGGGGGGTGGGGGTCGTGGGGAACATGAGTTGGACATGGGTGTGGGCCTGCTGGCAGGTGCCTCACAGTGCTGGGGGGTGGGGGTGCAGGGGTACATGAGTTGCACATGGGTGGGGGCCTGCTGGCAGGTGCCCCACAGTGCTGGGGGGTGGGGGTGGTGGGAGACATGGGTGGGGGCCTGGTGGAGGCTGCCCCTGGTGGCTGGGGGGTGGGGGTGGTGGGAGACATGGGTGGGGGCCTGGTGGTGGGTGCCCCTGCACTGCTGGGGGGTGGGGGTGGTGGGAGACATGGGTGGGGGCCTGGTGGAGCCTGCCCCTAGTGGCTGGGGGGTGGGGGTGGTGGGAGACATGGGGGGGGCCTGGTGGTGGGTGCCCCTGGACTGCTGGGGGGTGGGGGTGGCGGGAGACAATGGTGGGGGCCTGGTGGAGGCTGCCCCTGGTGGCTGGGGCGTGGGGGTGGTGTGAGACATGGGTGGGGGCCTGGTGGAGGCTGCCCCTGGTGGCTGGGGGATGGGGGTGGTGGGGAACATGAGTTGGACATGGGTGGGGCCTGCTGGCAGGTGCCCCGCAGTGCTGTGGGGTGGGGGTGGTGGGGAACATGAGTTGGACATGGGTGGGGGCCTGCTGGCAGGTGCCCCACAGTGCTGGGGGGTGGGGGTGGTGGGAGCCATGGGTGGGGGCCTGGTGGAGGCTGCCCCTGGTGGCTTGGGGGTGGGGGTGGTGGGAGACATGGGTGGGGGCCTGGTGGTGGGTGCCCCTGCACTGCTGGGGGGTGGGGGTGGGGGGAGACATGGGTGGGGGCCTGGTGGAGCCTGCCCCTGGTGGCTGGGGGGTGGGGGTGGTGGTAGACATGGGTGGGAGCCTGGTGGAGGCTGCCCCTGGTGGCTGGGGGGTGGGGGTGGTGGGAGACATGGGTGGGGGCCTGGTGGTGGGTGCCCCTGCACTGCTGGGGGGTGGGGGTGCTGGGAGACATGGGTGGGGGCCTGGTGGAGGCTGCCCCTGGTGGCTGGGGGGTGGGGGTGGTGGGAGACATGGGTGGGGGCCTGGTGGTGGGTGCCCCTGCACTGCTGGGGGGCGGGGGGGTGGGAGACATGGGTGGGGGCCTGGTGGAGGCTGCCCCTGGTGGCTGGGGGGTGGGGGTGGTGGAAGACATGGGTGGGGGCCTGGTGGTGGGTGCCCCTGCACTGCTGGGGGGTGGGGGTGGTGGGAGACATGGGTGGGGGCCTGGTGGAGGCTGCCCCTGGTGGCTGGGTGGTGGGGGTGGTGGGAGACATGGGTGGGGGCCTGGTGGAGGGTGCCCCTGCACTGCTGGGGGGTGGTGGGAGACATGGGTGGGGGCCTGTGGAGGGTGCCCCTGGTGGCTGGGGGTGCAGGGGGACATGCGTTGGTGGGCAGTAGTGCAAGTTGACATGTGGGTTGGCTGGGGCGCATGGCCATGGTAGATGGGGTGCCTGCAGGACATGTGCAGAGTAGGCCCCTGTGGTGTGATCCACCTGCAGGGGCCGTGGAGGGTGTAGAGGGAACACCTGGGAGGGCCCACACGTGCAATTCACTTGTGGTGCTCCCCGCGCACCCCTGTAATACACGTACCCTGATGGAATCACGTGTCGAACTTCCCCCGCACCCTGAAATACACGTACCCTGATGGAATCGCGTGTGGAACTTCCCGCGCACCCCTGGAATACACGTACCCTGCTGATTTTGCGTGTGTAACTTCCCCTGCACCCTGAAATACACGTACTCTGCTGATATCGCGTGTGGAACTTCACGCGCACCCCTGAAAGACACGTACCCTGCGGAAGTCACGTGTGTAACTTCCCCTGCGCCCTGAAATACACGTACCCTGCTGATATCGTGTGTGGAACTTCACGCGCACCCCTGAAAAACACATACCCTGCAGAAGTCACGTGTGTAACTTCCCCTGCGCCCTGAAATACAAGTACCCTGCTGATATCGCGTGTGGAACTTCACGCGCACCCCGAAATACACGTACCCTGATGAGATCGCGTGTGTGACTTCCCGCGCACCCCTGAAATACACGTACCCTGCTGAAATCGCGTGTGTAACTTCCCCTGCACCCTGAAATACACGTACCCTGATGGAATTGCGTGTGGAACTTCCCGCGCACCCCTGGAATACACGTACCCTGCTGATTTTGCGTGTGTAACTTCCCCTGCACCCTGAAATACACGTACCCTGATGGAATCGCGTGTGGAACTTCCCGTGCACCCCTGGAATACACGTACCCTGCTGATTTCGCGTGTGAAACTTCCCCCGCACCCTGAAATACACGTACCCTGATGGAATCGCGTGTGGAACTTCCCGCGCACCCCTGGAATACACGTACCCTGCTGATTTCGCGTGTGAAACTTCCCCCGCACCCTGAAATACACGTACCCTGATGGAATCGCATGTGGAACTTCCCGCGCACCCCTGAGATACGCGTACCCTGCTCGCACGGGCCCAATCGCGTGTGAAACTTCACGCGCACCCCTGAAATACACGTACCCTGTGGAAATCGCGTGTGTAAATTCCCCTGCACCCTGAAATACACGTACCCTGCTGATATCGCGTGTGGAACTTCACGCGCACCCCGAAATACACGTACCCTGATGGAATCGCGTGTGGAACTTCCCGCGCACCCCTGAGATACGCGTACCCTGCTCGCACGGGCCCAATCGCGTGTGGAAATTCCAGCGCACCCCTGAAATACACGTACCATGATGAAATCGCGTGTGGAACTTCCCGCGCACCCCTGAAATACGCGTACCCTGCTCGCATGGGGCCAATCGCGTGAGGTACTTCCCGCGCACTACAGTGATACACCTAGCCCGCTTGCTATGCTGGTACAGGGTTAGCGCAGCCCTTTGCGCTGGATTGGGTATATTGATGGCTTTTCCCTGCGCGAGAGGCGTTCTTGGGGGCGTAACTGGCGCTGCTGCAGGGTCGCTGCGCCACTGTGCGCCACGGCTGGTTTTGGTGGCTGGAATCCATGAATACGCTGTGCACGGAAATGGATTTTAGCGCACACGGCTGGCGCAGGGATTCGCACGCGCACACTGTGCGCCAGCCGCGTGCGCCACTTGTGCGCTGAATTCTATGAATCACCCCCTAAGTCTTCTCCTAGACACTGTTTTGCTTCTCACTAACACACAATTCTGGTGAACTTAGGTGTGCCTATGCTATTCTGCCTCTCTATGCTTCAATGAATCGCTCTCTAATGCATTCCTGCTCTTGGTAACTCAAATCTGGGCATGTTTCTCTAACTGTGTATTCCTCCATTTGTACTGAATTTCGTGCTTATTGGGAAATTAGGCTACCCAACATCTGTGCACTGCTAGCCTCTCCTGCCTGTCTAAAACCTCTCATTCTCTTCATTTTGTTGTCATGCCTGGGACTTTCGAATCATGGTGCTTTACATCTCTGCACCTTCCATCCTTCATTGTATATGTTTGCTCCTACTTCCTCTATTACCCTCTACTAACTCTCTATCCTGTCATCTGCTACCCCTCTCCTGCCTTCCCTTTCTCTCCTATTTTTATGTCACAGCACTTGCACTGTCCTCTGGTAGTCTCGTCTGTCCCTCTCCCCCCACCTCTCTCTCCTCACTCTATTTCACAGCATTTGCACTATTTGAAAATGTCGTCAGCCCTAGTACGGTAGTTTTGCTCTTTATTCTGTCTGTGATGTATTACTGTCCGCTCTGTTACGCGTCTGTACCTCTATAACACTTTAGCACTTGCTCATTCTTATTGACTCCAGGCCTAGTAAGAATGTTGTCCGATTGCATTTTACCCTTGTTCCTTACCCTGCCTTGAAGTGCTTTGAAACACTGTTCCTTGTGTATAGGCGTTATAGAAATGACCAAGAAATAAATAAATATATAAGGAAATGTTAATTATCTTAAAGGGTAGTGCTACTTACATAGTTCTCTCAACCCAAGACCGACAGCTTGGGTACCGGTTTTCTGTCCCTTTCAAATACACACAGCTAACACTGATTAGTAGATCAGTCTAGTTCATTCAGGTTGATTCTAGGGGGCGAGGGTTGGCTTGTCAAAAATAAGTTTTCTTTCGTTGCATCTCCGAAATGTTGGGGGATACATTCAAATGTAAAATTATGTGTCTGAGGCAAGGATTCCTGCCCGAGCCCCTTCCCTTTAATACACGCGCAGGAGACTCAGTTGGACATCTGGGCCCAGGAGCCTTTACTCTTTGCAGATAATGTGAAACATTTGCACGTACAGCAAAACATTTTCAAATTCTTAGAGCAGTGGCCAATATATAGTCACTCTACGATTGATTGATTCAATGACCTGAGGCCCTCCGAGAGCAAATGCAAGGCAAATGAAGTTCCACATTAATGTATGAGGAGTGGAGAAGGTTGGCCATTCAACCTGTCGGGGAACAGGGCCCTATTCAAGGCAACGGCCCCGTAAGCATGATTGGCGTGAAGGTCTTCAAGTAGGTGGGCTGAGGGGGTGGGACATAGCGCCGCAGGTAGAGATGAGTGTAATCTTTGATGCGACAACAGTGAATTGTCGAGGTGAACGTTTCACATGGCACATGACAGCAACACCTGAGAGAGTATCCCTTACATATGTTATCCTACGTTGCTGGGATTTATACCATGCATCGCTGCCATCTGCATGGGGAAGAACCAGGCACATTATGGAGACACGTGGTACGCACTTTGATTCCTGTGGCAGTGAAAAATGCAGTATTAACACGTTGGAAGCAGAATGGTCACATTGAAGTTAATTCTGTTCAAAGCAGGGGCCTGCAACCTGTGGCTCTCCAGGTAATTTGTACTACAACTACCATCAGCCCTAGGCAGCCAAGTCAATGTTGGGGGTTCATGGGAACAGTAGGCCAACATATCTGGAGGGCTGCAGGTGGCAGAACGCTGGTGTAATGAAATGCTTGTCGGGTCGAATCTTTTGTACAGTCCTGGGACAGACAGTGTTCCACAGCAGCGAGTTTTATCATCTTTGAGACAGGCAAGCATAGGAAAACCAGGGGGGCAATCCCACAATGGCAGGTGCAGGTCCCAAAATAAAAATGAAGACGACATGGACCGCACGCTCTCATTCGATGAAGGCCCTCCTTGTCGATTATGCACAATATCGAAATTCTGAGCCTTAAATAAATAAATGGCTATACATCTGCTCTAGAATCAAGAGCTGCTGGTGGGGACACAAGCTGTGAGTGCACCAAAGAGGCCCGAAGCCCGTCATGAACATATCTACGGCGGGAATCCGAGGAGCAGCAGAGTTGCCGAGCCTGGACTGGGCTGTTCTTCAGCGCCCCTGTCCAAGTTCTTACTCCCTCCATATTCCCATGACACTCAATGCCCCACCTCCACTTCACTTTCCCCACTGCAACACATCTCCTTGGGTGTTGCAGTAATCAGAGGCAACTACAATGATGTTTATTGCACTAACAGGTTAAAAAAAGACATTAATCTAATCCATGAAAACATTCTGAAGGGCATAAAGTGTGACACATTTTCAAATACGTCAACTAGCGACATGTCTTGAAGGTCACTTTCAGTCAGCCCTGTTTTTTTTTTATTTTTTATCAACAGCTCTGTGCCTGCTAGGAAATGTAGTCATACCAGGAATGGCCATACTCCAAATCCTAGAATCCAAAGCGCTGCTGTCTAAAAAGTTATGACTGTTTCTATTTGCTCAACAGATGAATGTCCCCTGAAGCTACACCCCGGCACTACATGCCGCAAACATGTAGCCTGGATGAACCCTATGTGAGAAAGAACCATGGCTGCACACATGACATCACAGTGACGTCCAGTCCTGTATTTTTCTTTGCATTATTGGCCCATTATTGGCCCTGTAGTCCTAGATTTAGAATGAATAAATCAAAAGAAGAAACATAACTTCTCTTCCAGCTCCTGAATGGAATGTGTCCTGTTGGCATGAGTGTGCTTCATAATTTAGAAATCACTGACAGAGGCAAACAGTTGGTGTACATGCCATCCCCCAACACAAAGGCAAACAAGATGTAATACATGTGTTTTGGGGGCCACACAGATCTCTTCTGGAGATGTAAGCTGTATAAGGGGCCTGTGTCCCACCAAGCTGTGTCTGATACTAACTCTGAGCCTCCCCCTATCCGTATCAATCACCCGACACATACTGCCTCATCACGAGTTTGGCGGTAACCCTTAAATGTGGCGGATAACCGCTGCATTTAACGGGCTGCCAAATCACGGGTTTGGCAGGATTTTCCCACAGCTTGTTGGGGCAAATCTGCTACGATATTGCTGATTTATGGTGCTATTACCGTACGATAATAACGCCGGCAGTAGTAGCACTGAAAATTCCCCATTGGGACCAATGGGTAATTCGCGAATGGGCACAATGGGGAATGGGGACTTACCGTTTCGTCAAACCTGTGATCCGGCACTAATAGCACCGGGGGTGTTGGTGGTAACGCTAATAGCCCTGGTGGTAATACCGCCGCGAATATTGCCCAACTCGTGATGAGGCCCGTGGTGTGATCAGACCACCACCTTAGTCCCATGGATATCATGGAGGCACCCACTCCTGGCCTCGATACCAGCTGACCGATGCCAGTGCCAGCCTCAAGTGGATGCAGTTGCCCATTTCAGTGTTACTGGCCCAGCATGCTTTGAAGTGCACGATTTGCACCTTCAACCTCTATAAAAACTGTTTTTAAAACCTATTTAGGTTTGGAAAAGAAACACGCCCAGCTTCACAGCACAATCCGCAGAGCAAATATTTTAACAGAAGAATGCAAACATGTTTCTTCAAGCCAATCAGTTTTTATTAATAAGGGTCCACGCCACCTACACAATTGTTACACGCTGATTGCAACCGAAAACAAATATTACCCACAATTCCTAAGTGAATGAAAAGAGAATAGGGACAAGGGAAAAAGGTGAAAGGTGAAAGTAAAACCCTAAATGGAAAACACCTGGAAAGTGAAGAAAGAAGAATGGAAATAATAAAAACAACAAACTTAAATGCCAAGTAACCAAGACAGCTGACAGGTATACATGGCTGACTGAGCAACATAAGTTATGATATAACAGTGACAAAACCCCCATCAGATTAATCATGACCTACAAAGGACAGAACAACAGGATGGGCAAGATCCTCCATAACCTGTAGAAGATGCATTATCATCTCAGACTTATGATCAAAGCCTCAACCCAATGTTGCAGACTGCAATTGCAGCAAGCTGTGCAATCACCTCTGTGCCAGTGAGATCAAGGCACTCCCCTATATCATAGACAATTAGCTGCTCCCAACACTTGGTTACCTCTATCATTCAAGCATGTCCACATGTGCACCAAGTGCACAAACACATCAAATAGGGATCAACAACAAATCTATGCTCTCATTCAAGAATCTCTTAAGAGCCCAGATGCAGAGCTTCTCCAATTGCCAAATAGGCTTCCTAATGTACAGTCTACCATGCACATGCCCCACAATTCCTGTGTCCAGATGCAGGTACAGTGCCCACAACGTGAGCACGTGCACCGTCTGAGGAAGGTGAATGGTGAATGGTACACAGCACAGTGCACAGCACCACATTCACACACTTTGTATGCACCACATAATTGCCTAGGATACAGGGTGCATGGCATCGCATTCCCGCGTGCAACACACTTCATAGAAAGTACACAGCACACTGCGCAGCACACCTGCCCAAATGTTCATGGCACCACATTTTCAAGTTACATGGCAGCTGAACAAAAGGTGCCTAGCATGTACAATCATACTTTCACCATCAGGTACAGCATACACACAGCCCATCACGCTATATTTTCTTTCATGGCAAACATGTGCACCTTTTGTTTTTTGTTAGTTTGTAGAACAAATAGTGTAGAACACAAAGCACTGAATTGTGTCTTGTGTTAGTAGGGATGCTAGGTGCTATGAGCAAGAGCTTCATCATTTTGATTAGGCGTAAGTTAGTATTGAGCTGCTATTATAGTGCATTAGGGCATAGTTGTTAGCTGGGACCACTTAATTGAATTTCGTTCTGTCCTACAAACAGGCTAAGAGCTCAAGGGCAGGCGGGGAGGGGTGTCAGATAGTTGTCAGCATCCTATTGCAAGAGAAGCATTTCTGAAAGGACAAATGCTGGGTCCCAGACAGAAACTGCAGCCTCATCAGATAGGGAAAGAAAACATAATGCTTGTGAAGACCACAATGAGAGCTAGGGTTTGTTCTCAGGCAGCCAGCGTGTGAAATGGGCTGAATAATATGGGGTAATAAGCAGAAATGATGGTCCTGCAGCAGTTCTCAACAGTGGGCCTGTCAAGTTTTTTTCTAGAAGGCCATTCATTGCAGAGTAGCCACTAGAAGATGGTGTATCAAGATTGGAAACATGTATCAAGATAGGGAGATACATAGTGAGCACAGTGGGAATGGGCAAGGGATAGAGAAGGTGTGTGCCATGTTGGTTCTCTAATTAGAATGAGGCCCTGCATCAAACTGTTTCCCAGAGATGGGATTGGCATATTTCTAACTGACCAAGTGGGGTGAGATCATGTTGGGTGGGTGATGTTTCTTTAAGTGACGAGATAGTAACTGCCAATAGTTTTTGAACAACCTATATGTTTGTTTAGGGGACTGGTGATGACCAGCCAATGATAAAAATTAGTAGTATGTTTTGTTACATTTCTTCTGTAATATGCTAATGTTTTCTCTGTGGCTATAACATATTCAGCCGCCAATGGGCGGACTAAATTTGCCCATCGTGCATGGCTATGTACCACACTTTGGCAAGGTACTACGCTCCGTAGATTAGTGATGTTCTGGCGAGTAAGGTCATTGGAATGGACAGTGTTGCACTGCACCAAGCAACAGTTAGCCATGCATTGCGCTTAGAACACAAAGCCACCGACTAAACCTGAAAGATTCTGACATGCACAGCACTTAAGAGGATGGCCTGGTTCAGCGCTTGAGTCTCTGTGTTCTTGGATGATCCGGCCACGTACTGCAGGAAGTATTCAAAGTGTTTTTTGACCTGGACGTATCTGCCAATCCAGAAGTTTATAATCCACGAGCAATGCCTAATCAGGTAGATACAGGGATGTTAGACAGACAATCTGTAACTCCTTGGTCCTGTATTGCACTAAAATGTCCTTAGCATTGGTATAACACTTAGCAGCCTTAGCCATGCCGGGACCTAGATTATTCTACATTCCTTTGCACTTGGAAGCTACTAGCATTTTACAGCAGGTGGGAGGTGGCCAAACACAGCATTCCTTGAGGCGCAAGGCCAGGGATGGTACGGCATTGCATTGTAGATAGAGCTGCGACTCAGACTAGACTTAGAGGTTCTTGCCGCACTATGCCCCTATCAATGTGAGCATAGTTAAATCACTAGGCACAGGAAGGCAATCAGGCACAGGGGTGCCTTTTCAATTCCATGGGTACTCGCACATACCTCCAATTACACTGACTCTCTGCTCAGCAACAAGAATAGAATGCAGCTAACCCCATGATCAATTCAGCATAGTTGCACACATAATTAGATATCACCTTGCACACCACAATAACCTTTAAAATGCAGCTATCCCCCACAAAATATTTGTCTGAGCAGCACACATAATCTCACATACCTCCTACACATGGTACAGAACCGCATCTACTAGAATGCAGCTACCCCCACAACAAATTCAGACTACCTCTGCACATACTACCTGTCTCACATACCCTGCACACTACGTCTAGCATTAAAATGCAGCTATCACCAACAACAAAATGTGGTCTAGATGCACACATACAGAGTGCATACACGCACTATATACTTCTCTGAACATCTCCACTTACCTAGGCTACGGTCCCTGAGGGCGTTCAACCTACAGCGTGTTGAGACCATACCAATGGTGAAAGGTGCTATACAAATGCCCATTAACATAACATAACATAACATAACATAACATAACATAACATAACATGTTCAGTTAATCTTCACAATAAAGATGTATGTGAACACATTTTGTGTTTTTTAAGTACTGTGGATTACTTTTTTCCTGCTAATGAACCTGTGTTGGAAGCGCCCCTATCTCAACATTTAGAGGCCCCAGGGAAATTCCAGGACCTGAGGGACTGGGGGCTCTCCGCTGCACACCCGGCAATGTTGAGCCAGCCTTTAGAGACCTGTATTGATGCGCACAAACGATGAGGTATGGCAGACGCAGAGTTCCCAAAAGGTTTTCCTGATCTCTTGGGTGTGGGTGCCTGTTCTGGGTGGTGAAGGCAATTAGGAGAGGTCCTGCATTGAGCATCGAGGGAGTATTGAGTAGTGCTATTAGTGCACAGACCTCCCTATAGTAGGGGAAAGTCAGCATTATGTAGTAGTGCATGCAGATTGGAAAAGGGATCTCTCCAAAGGCGGAGAAAGACGGCACAATGCAGTGTTGTATGAGGGTTTGGTGAAGAGATCTTCTCCGTTGGGAGAAAAGATGACATCATAGGTAGCATAGTATTGTAGTGTAGCATTGCATGCAGATTATGGAAGGGGATCGCCTCTGTTGGGAGGAAAGATGACTTCATAAGTAGAATAGCAGTGACATACTGATGTGAAGTAATTTTGTGATAATAGTTACCGTGCTGAGCAGAAGGAATTATTTGTTTTGCAAAGTATAAGAAGATGTAATTGTGGTATTTAGAAATGTATAGTTTGGAGGTGTAGTGTTGTGGATGGAGGTGTTTTTTACATTTGAAAGGTCAGAGGAGAGGCTTTTTGGTTATGTTCGAGGCAGTATTAGGTGAAGTATTTTACCTTGGTTAGATTGATTGCATTTTCGGGTGTAGGGTTGATGAAGTATATGTGATTGGATTAGGATGGGATGTGTGTGTATGAGGAGCATGTAAAAGTATGTGTTGTGTGGATTTGAAGAAGTGAGAAGGGATGGACATGGTGTGTGCTGAAGACATCTAGAAAAGAACTGGTTGACAATTTGCATTGTGAAATTGGGATTTTAAATTTGCTTTGGGATTGTAAATGTATATCTGAATTTTATCGTATTTAATACTGACAAAGGGGTACACCTGGGTGAAGAGATACGTCAGCACTATGGTGACTCCATTGGAGCACATCTGTGAGACACTTCCGCAGCACCGGGGCGAGATATTGAAATATCATTTTGAATTGGTACAAGCACATCAGGGCAACTTTTCACACCATGGCCCTGGGAAGGTACACATGCACGGGACATCCTAGGGCACATGCATGCATGGCTCTCATTGAAACATAAAAGTTGAAGAACAGACAGAGCATTTTGGAGTTTTGGAAACTATATGAGGAGGAGGATGGAACACACAGTGACAAGAGGGGGCAGGCGAAAGAGAGCATTAGGACCCCTGCTCAGGACGTCACCATCACCACAGCACAAACAGTGGCTGCCATAGTACCGTCAGCCCAGCACCTGGCTGGGTCCTTTCCTCTAAAGCCTGCCACGGGTTACACCAATCCTGTATGTCCCTGAATGGCAAAAAAATGAAATAAAAAGAACTACCACACATGGCAGAAGCATGTCCAAAGAAACTGCCAGTACTACATTGGTTACAAAGATAGGGAAGTTTCATACAGAGGCAGATCGATGGGGTGCTGAAGGAAACAGAGGAGGTGCACGCAGCATGGGAGCAGGAGGAGGGGCGAAATGTATGGCAACACCCCCTGATCAGTGGAGATCAGGACAGATAATGTTCAAACTAGAAAGTGAACCAGACGTCGAAAATAATTTTTCATCACATTGGCAGTCCGACACCGATTCAGTTTGCAGAGCCAGAGAGGAGGGAAGAAGAGAAGGAAGTGAGGGATGAAAGACAAGGGGCCAAAACGTTCAGAAGAAGAAACCACTGCATGGTTGTAGTGACAGCTAAAGGGGACAGAGAGAGGGAAGAAAATAAGCAGCCAGTTGTACCTTGGCCGAATATGGACAAAGAGAATTTGATGAATAGTTTGCCATCCCTTGCAGCAGGTGCAGGGAAATGTATATATGCTCCAGAAAAAGAGATGGCAGGAATAACTTTGGCCGTGGGTGACATCAAGAGACTGTTCACACACTATTAGGGGAACAAGCTAATGACCTAAGGCGGAAGGCAGGGTATGCGGGGGTGACAATAAACAGTGATGCACACAATGGCACGCCATTCAATAACTGCAGCACAAATGTTTGGAAGGCACTGAGGGAGTTGTACACTGACTCTATCGACATGGGCTCTGTTCTGGGTTGCACATTGGTTTCAGATGAGGACCCTGCACACTACATTCAAGAGATTAAGGAAAAGTGGCGTTTGGAGACATAACAATCATGGGACACAAACATACTGATTTTCTACCACATCCTAATGAGAGGTCTCACAGCAGAGGTACTGGCAGAATTAGGGAAGTTGGTGGGGATAGCGAATAAGGGGTGGTCAGAGATACAGGCAAACATAGTACATCACTGCAGGGCTAGACAGGAAAAGGAGAAAAGGAAGGTAGAGGACTCCCAGAATGCAAAGGTGACATTGGTGCAGTAGAAATTGGCTAAAATAAGTTTGGAAGGAGCTATCCTAATTGCAGGGGGAGCCATTGCCACAGGGGGAGTACTACGACAAGGTTTCATGCAGCAACAGGGGTTCCTTCCACAGGGAAGGGATACCGCGAGAGGGAATATGTCAACAGGGAGGTTTCACACCACAGGGTGGTTTTGTACCAAGGCGAGCTTCGCACCACCAGGATTGTTTGCACCACAAGCAGTGTTTGTCTCACAAGGGGGCATTTTTTTCTGAGACCACGAGGGATATTCCAGATAGAAAGGGGAGTAAGGTGTGCATGGCCAGCTGCACAGAGGTTGCACAATCCATGCCTTTCCCTCAGGGGTCTTGGGGTCTGCACTCAAATGTTCACAGGCTACCGCCACTCCTGAGTGGAAAGAGGGTTAGGGCTCATTGACTGGATATGGTGGGGGTAGTAGGGTAGCTGGGTAGAGGTTTAGGGAGCAGTTATGGATAGGTAGGTGGCTTGGGAAAGGCTCCTAGACTCCTCTGTTGCTTTCAGCAGAACTGGCCACACACAAGTTTTTCTACAACCATGCATCAACAGCATACAACATTAAGAGCACATTGGTATCACGTGCTAGTTATGGGAGCATGTTAGCATCATGTGCTAGTTATGGGAACATGTTAGAAGCACATGCTTATTACAATACACACCTCACACTTGCCTTGGTATGCGTTACGCTTTGGTTATGAGTTTCTGGTCATTTCCTTAGGTGCTCTCCTTCCGGTGTCCTTTGGACATTGGAAGGAGAGCACCTAAGGAAATGTCCAGATCTGCCCAACCGAAGGTAAATCAATGGGCAAGGACAGGAAACTGAACCCCATTATAATTGCATCTACAGGTATAGCACAAAGCATATTAGCCTTGATAAAGACCCAGAGGAGTCTAAACCCGTCTCGGCTGAAAACAACAATAATAATGATATTAAAACTTAACTAACCAATTTAAAAAATGTAATATCAAGCCTTATTAATGGTCTAAAGTGCAAGGTAACCGGTCCGACTACATCTTTATGGAGCGCTGGATTCGGTGTTCGTTTCTCTGGCTGTGTGCGGTGCGTAATGCACTGTCAAATGTGGTTATGAGAGCCAGGCTTTAGCTGGAATTTGTTTCTATGCGCAGCACACAATGAGCTATCAATCTGGACTTACCTGTCTCTCGGCAGGGCCCTGAGTATGGCTGAGGTATGGCCCCGCTTGCGCTTCCCCACCATAGGTTCTCCTGAACAGGCCTTCTCTCGTTGCAGACTTGTGCACAAACACTGGTGATTGCCCATTTGCGGAGGATGCCCGGGAGCGACCATGTAGGTACCCCGTCTATCTGCAACACTGCTCCTGCTGGTTTTGTGCCTCCATCTGGCTTCCCTTGGTTGTTTTGCTGTCCTGATTTCTCCTGCACCTCTGCAATGAGAACATATATGACATTTGGTGTGTTGCTTGGCCCTCCACGGTCCAAAATGAATACCAACATTATGCAAAGTGGTGGCTACAGCCCTGGCAGTCCTTACAAGTTGTTTGGATATGGATAGGAAAGGCCGCAATTTGGAGGACAACGCAAGGCTTGTGGAGGAATAGGCCTATTTGTGGGGGAATGTAGGAACATAAATCAAACAAGATGTTGCCCTGATGACATCCCTTACTACCACAACATGCCTTACTATCCTCAGACATAGCAGAAAACACCATCCATGCAATACACGTTTACCCAGAACATTCAGAATATGCCATAGCAACAGCCCACTTTGTCTCAAATGCACAGAATTCGCCAACGATGCCCCAGCAGCAGCCCACACCAGTTCCAACTGCACCGACGGTTCAACAGTTACAATCACCATTCGCCCCTCAACCTGGAAGCACACCACAGCAATATCCGCCACCAAATCTTCTACAGGCGCAAGCACAGGCACAGATTTAGGTACAGACACAAGTACAGACAGCCAATCAGCAATGGGACACCAACTTGCTACCTCAGGCATGGTACCAAACTATACAGGAGCATCAGTGTTGGGGGCATTCTTTCCTACCATTAGCAACAGAAATAAACACCCAATATGCCCAATCCTATCAGTAGCTGCAGACCTGGAAGAGGAGCCACAGGTGGCAGTGAGCATAGGGGGCAAGACATTCTCATTTTTGGCCGACACGCGGGCTACCAAATCTTGCAATAGAGAAGGAAGATTCCCGTTGTCGTACAGGATTATGGACACTAAGGGATTCTCTGGGGCTGTTGTAATGGTTCCTTTCACCAAAGACTTACCACTCACCATTGGTGATCAGGAAATAGTTGTGCCCCTATAGTACTCCAAATATACACCTATAAACATATAAGGCGGAGACATTCTGAGCAAATTAAACATGACCCTTTTCTTCACTTACAAAGGCATAGTGTGTTTCACTCCTGGGGTGTACTACAGCAGAGCATGCACAGTGCTTCAAACACTCTGTACCCACCGCGCATTATGAAGGGTCCCAATATACCGACAGTTATCCAACCATGACATACAGGTACTGTTAGAATGGGTACCTAGGGTAAGAAACCACATATTCCGATTACCCACAGAATTTCTGTTCAGACCAGCAGCAAACAAGGAAGTAGTGCCAGGAACTGTCATAACCATACATCTAGATGTGGTAATAACACAAAGGGACAAGGACATCTTGCAGGTGGTAGATGAGGATGGTATTGAATGGCGCACTGTCCTGTGTGTCCCACCCAGCGCTTGACTGACTGGACTGATGAATTTTTTGATAACAAGGACAAGGAGAGATGGTGTTTGAGATTAGTATACCATGTCAATTGTGCTTAAAGCATAGGGAGGTTCCACAACTGGCATTCCTTATGAGAACAATGCTGGCACACCTGCAGGAAGACTTGCAGAGGGTGCTGCAGAGATTTGGACCAGCGGACCCCATGATGTCAGACTTTTAAAGGAGGTCGGGGCACTTGTATGAAATTGAATGAAAGAGCGGATCCAACAGTACCCCCTGTCCAGGGAGGTGGATGAAGGGATATGTGACACCATTGCAGCATTTATAATACAGCAATCATACTCCTGTGTTGGAGGGTGGTGCACAATCTCCGCCAACTGAATAACATCGTGAAGGCAGAGTTTACAGTGGTACCCAATCCAGCAAGGATTTTGTGTAACATTCCCACTGAGACAACATGCTGCATGGTGATTGATATTAGGAATTCATTATTTTCAATACCATTACACCCAGATTCCCTGTACTTTTACTTACCATGGTCAGCAATTCCAACACACAAGACTTCCACAAGGGTACTGTGAATCCCGGGCATATTTAATAGGGCACTGCCGGCAAAATTGGGAAACTTACAGACACAGAGCATAGTGATACAATATGTGGATGACCTCCTGGTTTGCTACACCAAAGAGCAGCAGTGCAGGGAGGATTTCAGAACACTTGACTTTATTGGCAGGCAAAGGGTACAAGGTGGACAGAGAAAAGTTGCAATATTGCCAGAAAGAGGTAGTTTACATAGGACAGATATTAACATCAGAGGCGAGGAGATTAATACCTGAAAGGGCTGAAGCGGTACAGAATACACCCCAGCCGATCACAATAAAGGAAATGCTGCAGTTCCTGGGCTTGTGCAATTACTGCCGGTCCTGGGTGTTTGACCATTCCAAATACACTAAACCACTTACACAGGGGCTCAGGGCGGCAAAGAAAGAGTAGGGTCCCATTTCCTGGACAGCCGAAATTATAGACTAATTTAAGGAACTCTCATTTAAGGAACTAAAAGATGCACTCACCCATGTACCAGTGCTAGGAATTCCAGACTACAAAACAGAATTGTTTCTGCTTTCCCATTCCAACGGGGAAGTGATGACGGCTGTCCTCACTCAGAAAAAGCCATAAGAACACAAGCCCCTGGCATATTACAATGGTATTTTAGATCCAGTGATGCAGGGGCATTTTCCATGTGAGCAAACGCTTGCAACAGTAGCCTTCACAATTGAAGAATCATCTTTCATAAAAATGGACTGCCAAGTGATGCTCTATGTAGAGCATGCAGTATTCGCTATCCTGGAAAAATCCAAGTCTGCCCTCTCTACCCAACAAATGTCTGGGTATGAGGTTATACTTTAAAATCCAGCAATTCACATTGTGAGGTGCCACATTGTCAATCCAGTGGCCTTCGTCGCCCAGCTAGTGCAGGCGGGTGATGACGTTCACAATGGTACCACGTACCAAGATGGACTAGGGGGTCTGCATAGAATGAGAGAGGAGTTTTTATTAGGCTTTAGAGGAGAGAGAGATATTTTTCATTGATTGTTCATCAATGATTGACCAGAACACAGGGGTCAGCAGTAGTGCACTTTGAGGGAGAGAACTTTGAGGTGGCAGCACAGATGAGATTGCCATCACATTATTCAGCACAATCTGCTGAATTAGTGGCAATGATATCAGCAATAGAGATGTGTAAAGAATGCTGTGCTACTGTTTACTCAGATTCAGCTTATGTCACCACCACGGTACATTGAAGGTTGTCTCAGTAGAAGTAGGAAAAGTGATGGGACACCGGTCCAGCATGTGCAGTTGTTATCAAGGATGATAGCGATGTTAACCCTGCCCTCGGTTCTTGCAGCAATCAAATGTGCTACCTACATTGGAGGTACAGATTCTGTGTCACATGGAAATGAGGCAGCAGACATAGCAGCCAAACAAGCAGCATATCTGTCATATGATATTGATTTCCCTCCCATGTTTACAAGTATGACACAACAGCAGGTGCAGCTAGCAGACTGCTATAACGCTCCACCAAAAACTCAGATAACAGAAATACAGGGCAAGGCCTTCCAGCAGGAGCACGAATTATAGAAAAAAGGGGGTGTTCCATGTCCCCCACTGATTTAATTTGGCATCAGATCATCTCAAGTAAGCATGTCATGACTATAGATTTACTTAAGTTGGCTCATAAACAGCTGCATCACCCAGCACACATTGATTGAAAGCTGATCTTCAGGAGTTTTATCAGGAGGTTTATCCCAAACTTGCATGAGCACATGGGCGTATTCATTACCAACTGTGTGACATGTCAGTGTTTTACAGTGGGGCATACACTTACAATGATTAAAGCAACTTTACCTCACCCATCAGGGTCTTTCTGCCATTTGCATATTGATAACATTGATATGCAAAATAGGTGTACATTCTCCAGTTGGCTTACTGCAGGAGCGTGTGTCCACTGTGACACTAAATCAGCAGCTAAATTCCTTGTGCGCACGGTTTTCCCAAGTTGGGGAGTGTGTGAAGTATTAAAATCTGACAATGGCCCGCACTTCCCCAATTAGCTCTTTAAGGAAATGACTTCCCTATTAGGTATCAAGCACAAGCTTTGTTCCATTTATCACCCTCAAGCCAACAGTTGAGTGGAATGCTTCACCGCCCTGCTTAAAGAGCACCTTGCAAAGCTGTGTGAGACACTACACAAGAGCTGGTTCCACTGCTTGCCACTTGCCCTCTTTGCTTTTCGCACCCAGCCTGGGTCCAACCTCTATCTCAGGCCTCATGAGCTTGTGACCGACAAGCATATGCTAAACACTGCATGCCCCTGCTTGCAAGGCTCGCTCTGTCTCTGATGTTCATAATTCTGCGGACATTCTGGGGGAGGAGTTTTCAATTTCTCAGATGTATTTCCCTACATACTGGGCCTTGATGACACTGGCCGGCACCACCATTCACTGAGGCGTCACCAGGGCAAGAGGAACAGGACTTCCTGCCCCCACTGCAACTGAACCCAGTGGTTCAGTACTAATCCGGAACTTCGCCCAGAAAAAATGGAGTGAGCCCTGCTTTTTGGCCCTTACAGTATCACCTACTCGACTCCCACAGCGATCAAGATAGAGGGACGTTGTCAATGGATCCATTTAACAGATGTCTGATGGGAAAAAAGCAGTGCCCCCACCTGCAGGAGAAGAAAGGTAGGCTGACAAAAGAAGAGTTCCTGCCATTTAAGTATTTCCTTTTGGTCTTCGTTTTGTAGCTTCAAGAGGTCAGACTATCTTCCTGGATGGCTGCAGCAGAAAGTGGGGAAAATGTTGAAATATGTGATACATTGTCTTGTTTTTTCAAAATCTTCTGTCTCTCCTGTTTCTTTCTCTACTTCTCTTCTTTTCAATTGACTGGACTGGGGTTTTTGTATATAGCAGGGGGAGGGCTATTATGCACCCCAAGCCACTGTCCATAAGGTGGCAAGAACTAAGAAAGACATTTTAAACTCTGATCTGTTTCTGGGCCAAGCGGGGGGCTGACCTCAGACCGACTTTGGTAATATGTGGTACGACAAGACAGCAGCACTGGGGAGAGAGAGAGTTAATGGAATATGTCATGTGTGCTCCATGAAACCTCCTGCGATGGGAGCACCCAAAACATTTATTTCAAAAGAGGTGCAAGTGCAAAAGGTGCAGTGTTTACTTCATATGGCATTGTGTGAGGTCACAGGTTTTTTTCAGGAATGGTCAGTGACTGTGCAGTGGGTGGAGGAAGAGGAGATAGTACATGATGACAACTATATAAAGATAAAAGAAGATGGCAGAGTATCCCAACACAAGGGACATAGTGCTGCATTATGTGAGGGAGGGGCCAAGAAAGGCAGGCGGTTACGTTCACAACACACAACACACTTACATGCCTGAACGATACAGGACACACAATACCTTGATATTTGATGAGGCCGCAGAGATGAATGGGTGGAGGGGATGATAAGCTGTAGGGCAAAGGATCTGGTGGGGTTTGGGTATGAAGTAGTGACCTACATTAGCACATCCTGTTTGAAGACAGGAGTGGCAAATATACATGTCCTCACGCGGATAACTGACAACAAAACACCTGTGATGATAGAACCACTCACACATCCTTATTTGTGTTTTAGATCACAAGGACCAATTAATATAGGAGAGAATGCGGACTGCACCAAAACGATGGACCTACCCACTAAACCAGAGGGAGAAGAGCACATGAATAAATGAGTTGTGGCATGGCGACACAAGCCGGGGGCATACCCCTTGAAAGAGGCAGGAAAGACAGAGAAAATGACAATGTGGATAGAAAAGAATCTTCAAGGAGAGAAGCATCTTCTTGGGAAACATTGGAACATTATTGGGTGCATCAGAAGCACCAAACTGCTTGAAATAATATGTGGTACGACAAGACAGCAGCACTGGTTTTACCAGGCTGACTTAGCGGGAGCCGCAAAGGGTGCAGGGAGCAAATAACGGTACCGCAAATTACGGTACCGTTATTTGCACCTTCCCCATTCCCATTGAGCCCCATGGGGGCTCAAATGGGAATGGGGAATGGTATTTTCAATGGGGACTTACCGGTCCCGCAAAGGTCTGACTAGACCGGTAAGTCCCCATTGAATGAGGTGGGACTCGGTACCGTTAATGGAGGCAGCCATGGCGCTATTAGCGCCATGGCTGCCTCCAATCTCGGAATGAGGCCCACAACAGTGTTCAGTTTTTGGTTATAAACTTTAATTGCCAAAATAATAAGAGTGGTTGAGGAAATCCTACCTGTCCCAATGTCTATGATGGGTTTCCCAGCCTCAATAAAAATAATGAATGTCTGTGTCAGGATGTCTAACAGATAAAACGTCCTCCATCCTGTGTCAAATACTTTAAACTGACCCTTACATGCTAAACTGAATATAAGACGAAATAAATGGGGATTTCTCTGAGCTATTGACAATAGCTTATTCTTGAAGTTCCAAACATAAAGTTCCAAAGTGCACACAAGAAAATGTATTATTGTTCCATCAAGAAAACAGGGATGCTGCCTTCCCCTATGTTTCTTCTGTTTTCTTTCACGCAGTTTGGTGCTTCTGATGCACCCAATAATGTTCCAATGTTTCCCAAGAAGATGCTTCTCTGCTTGAGGATTCTTTTCTATCCACATTGTCATTTTCTCTGTCTTTCCTGCCTCTTTCAAGGGGTATGCCCCCGGCTTGTGTTGCTATGCCACAACTAATTTATTCATCTGCTCTTCTCCCTCTGGTTTATTTCCCTGCCAGTGTTCCACTTTTTTGTCTATTCTTTTGGTACTTCTATTCCTTTCAGGAATAATGGATTCCATTTCTGCATCAACTGTTAGCACAACATATTTCTCTTAAACCCTTAAAGGGGCATGAGTCTTCCCTTATCTGTCATCGACTTTCACATATAGGGGCTCCAACCCCTGCACTTGCTCAGCTCTCTCAGTCCTTTTTCCTGGTATATTCTCCAGACATGGGGCCTCATTACACGGAAGGCGGTAATGGTTAACGGCCACCGTTAATGGTAACGGTGACCGTTAACCATTACCGCCTTACTACGAGGTCCCTTAGCGGGTTGGTGCTTTAACGCCTGCTTTTTGCAGGCGTTAAAAACCAACCCGCTAAGGGACCTCGGAGCTAATTACGGCACCGCAAAATTGCGGTGCCGTAATTAGCGCCTTCCCCATTCCCATAGAGCCCTATGGGGCAGAAATGGGAATGGGGAAGGGCAATGGCGGAAGGGGGATTTACCGTCCCTCCAACCTTGGAATGGGGCGGTAAATCCCCTTTCCGCCAAGGCGGTGCCGGTATTTTACCGGCATTAGCCATGGCGCTAAAAGCGCCATGGCTCACCGCCTTCCGTGTAATGAGGCCCATGGTGTTGTTCCTTTATCTTATTCCTCAAAAAGGGGGGTGATTCTTCCTTCATTCCACGTGTATTTACAATGCTTTATCCTTACCCTGGTATACCCTCCTGCCAGGGTGTCTTTACTTCCTTGCTTCGGTGTGAGTCCCAGACTCACTCTTTGCCTGGTTCACTAACCTGCCAGGGCTTTTCCACTCTTTTTTCACTTTATCTTTTATCCAGCTCATAACAATTCTCCAGTATTGGATCAGCTAACCTTTCTTACTTCCACTGTCTTTATTTAGGCGCTTGGTTTTAGCACTGTTCACATTTGTAATAACTTTGCTGCTTTTGCTTAGGCTCTTTCTCTTGACAATGCCTGTAATATTTATATTTGCTCCTTCAGCAATATTCGTATCAGTAAGAATTGTTCTGCCTTCGTTTAGGCTTGCTCTTTCAACAATGTTCATTTCAGTAAGAACTGCTCTGCCTTCATTTAGGCCTGCACTTTCATCAATGTTTGCAATGGTAAGAAATGCTCTGCCTTCACTTAGGCCTTCTCTTTCAACATTGTTCGTATTGGTAAGAATCTCTCTGCCTTCACTTGGGCTTGCTCACGTAGTACACGGTACACAAAATTCACTTTGAAGTGCCCCAGTAATCTATTCTCAATCTCTCATTTTACCAGTTGACTTCATGTTTCCCCAGTATCTGCACTCCCGGGCCATCTACCGGTAAGGCGCCCAGTGAGTTGTTTGCTTCCCATCTTGCTTTCTTCTGTACTCAGCAGCTCTGGCTGCCTGTAGTCAGCAAACGGTGAACTTCTCCCAATCTGGCAATTGCTTGGTACACTGTGTCCATCCATTGGCCTCTACACTGCGCCCAGCAGTCTGCTTGCCTTCGGCATCCTCTACGATGGCCACACAAGACAGGTGCCTCTCCAGTCTCTTGCTCTCTCATTCTGCTTCTCGTTAGCTCCAATTTGGTTCACCTGAGTCACTTTTAAACCTCATGGTCTTTCCCTGCAGTTCCCATAGAGTAGAACTTGGCATTGGTGTGCCATATCTAGTTATCCTCATTACTCCATCCATCTTCCTCGTATGAGTACTACAAAAGGTGGGTGAAGGGAAAAGAGGTTTTGGGCTAGAGAAATCTAGGAAATAATTATCTATGGTACAATAAGTCATGTACGACTTTTACAAAGGCCCCTGGTTATTACTAAAAGTTATGAATGAAGGGTTACCTTGATATAGTTTCTTTTTATCTAGCTGTAGTGTGTCCTCTCTCACGTGGTCCTCCAGCAGATAGCCACCCCCAGGGTCAAAGTGGGGGGTGAGGTATTTAAGAACAGACTAAATCAGTGACTCACCCCCTGAAGTGTGCCTGAAATAAACATTTAATGAATCTAGCAGTTATCGTATAGAAATCCAGAAAACAAATTGTTTGTTATTCCTATTCTTTCTTATTTAGGGTCACTGTTCAAAGTGTTACACTTGTGGAACCCCTTCTTTTTTAAGAGGCCTGAACAAGAAAGTCAGCCACTCCAGAAACAAATAGCCACATGGTGCTGCCCACAGCCCAGGAGCTTACATCTAAGAAATATAAAAAATTAAAAAATAGATTATTTATTTTAGCAAGGGAGACCATAGGGGTAGAAAGTGAGAACTCAGGGGTTGCAGCTGCGATCCCTGGCAACCTCCAAATGACGTCCTTGCCCTTCAGCCCCTCCTACTTTTCCAGCCACTATAGCAACCTCAGTTCCTACAGCAGCTGTGGCACTTAATACCGATGACTACTGATTTGCATTTTCTTTTTTAACAACTGTCTCCTTTGTGGACTTGATTATGTTTTTTTCTTATTTAGTTCCTTAATGTGGTCAACCAGACACTCAAACTCCCACTTGGCATATTAGCTTTCTCTTCTTAGTTTTTTCCAGTATCCTTTCTTCCCTTTACATTTGTTTCTCACTTTGTTTTTTTCATTTAACTTTTTCTTTTTTCATTTTCTTTGGAATTATAGGTAATAGCTTTTTTGCTTACACTTAACACAGGATACATAGTTAGATGGTCATTATGCCTTGAGAACGAGTTTTTTGGCATGAAACTCTTTGGCATTCATTTATTAAATCCTTCACTGTGCCACCCAGTGTGGCCGCCACGTCTTTTGGACGTAGAGTCTCTGGGGTCCAGAGACACCAGCATATCATGCTGTGCACTACCTAGGGAAGGTAAAGAGGGCAGTTTGCTAGAGCTCCTCCCCTCGTCCAACCCCATTTCATACTAGGCTTCCACAAGTAGACACATCACAAAGGTTTGCTAGGGCTAAGTGTGACTGTGGAAAAAAAGGTTCTATATCCAATCACCTTCACAAATATCTCACCCAAGCATTTGTTATGCACACACTCCTCAAAACGCAGAGATCGGTTTGAGAACTACTGCAGATATTAATTGCCTCTATGCTCCAGCTCACGGGCACAGTATTTCTATGGGCACTTTGTCACAACTTGTAGATGAATGCACTTACCAGGTTCCTGTGCCACTGCAGACCAGCACAGCATCCTTGCAGAGCTACAGCTCCATGTAAACATGCCTCATTACTAGGTTGGCGGAAACCCTGCAACACCCTTAACGCACCCTGATATCCCGATGCCATTGGGATGTCAAAAACAGCAGAGGTAAGGGTTATTCCCGATTTCCATGGGGACACAGAAGTGTTGGTAACAGTGCCGGTGCTTCCATGAGAACCATGCCGGTAGGGGCCTGAAGTCCCGGGAGGTCAGTCCTGCCTGGGAATCTGAGGCCCCTACCGACACTGTTATAGTATGGTTGTCTGGACAGGGTGCCGGTACGTTGCTACCGGCACCCTTATTTCCGGACTGCTATACTTGTAATGAGGGCCGGTGTCAGCAGCTCTCTTCACCCTGTCTCCTAAATATTGGAAGGCCCATTTGAGCCCTTGTCTGACACAGTCCTAACTAAATGAACAACAATTACCAGGAAGGAAACATGACTAGTAGGACCTGAGAGACATTACTAAAAGAGGGGACTACTTAGGCCAGAACAAGGGGGAGCGGGGAATGACAATCACATTTCATCATCGCGCGAGCGATTTGAAACACAATTTACTTGATGTATAAGCGCCTTACAAATGCACAATAAAATAAACGAATAAAAATCAGAGGGAAACAGAGGAATAACCAATCACAAGGCTTATGGGATAATCAATATAGGCAATACTACTATAAAAGGGTCCAGGGCTGTTTGAGGGTGGTCAAACATGCACACCAAAGATGACCAGGAGCCAACCTGGGGCGAGAAAGAGCACAACATGAAGAGTAGGAGTAAGGAAAAGGGGGCGCAGGCCCAGTGAGTTGAGGTTGCATTTGTCACTTTCTTCCATTTAGTCTGCCCACCACTGGGTGCTGCGATTCACATGGCTTTGTGGTTTGACATGGTTATCGCAGGAACAAGGTCCCCAACCTCACAGACCCACAAGATACGGGTTCTACCTTTATAACCTCATACAGAATAACCTGGCACAGATAAGGTGGAATAAAATAGTAGAAAATTAAATGTATAATACATAAAATAAATGATATATAGGTATAGATACCCCAAAGCTCCCCAAAAACAGCATTACAACAGTAACGCGTTGCTTATCAGCCTGAGACTGACAGGAAAGAAGCCGAACGAAGGACAGTTGCCCCTGTAGCAGACCACAGAGTTGAAATGCAATCACTGCCCAAGTCAGGCATCAGCCACCACCAGCAACAGTGCAACGGCCTCTGTTTGCCAGCATTATCGGCTCTAAGAAGCTGTGAGCACCTCATGATACCGTACCAGAAAACACCACTCGCCAGCGCGCCCCCAGGCTCTAGGTCTCGGCGGAGACACAAGTGCTGCCCATAACAGTCAAGATATTGCATCTGTGCCGTGCCATGAACTGTGCTTAAGCCGCACCACTAGCACCAGACAGCGGTGCCTCCGAGCCAGACCACAAAGAGAGGTGGACTTGTCAATGGCCATTGACTTGGTTAGCACGTTGCTTTGGTCAATTCACTGTGATTTGGGAATCGATCTTGTTTTTTGGGATATCATTATTCAGCTATATTACAACACAGAAGCATTTGTAACATTTGAGAAGAACAGGGAAGGGGACAGGATTACAAGGGAGGGGCCGTCTGGGTTGTGTTATTGCCCCTCTATTATTTAATTTTCATGTTGATGGCCTCGAAAACACCTTTTAATTAATCATGCGGACGTTCCTTCCTATTTGTAACACAAAACCTCCTGTTTGGCATAAGTTGAATATGTGGTCCTAATGGGAAGAGCTCCTAAAGTGCGTAAGTCCACATTTTAGTCATTTTTTATGTCGATCATATGAATTCAATGTCAAGGAAAGTCAACAGTTCTAAATCGGTCTTTACGGTTTTTCATAGGAATAAAAAGGTTAATCCACCTAATCTCCTGGGCAAGGATCATTTAAAAATGGCGAAGGCATTTGACTATGTTTTAGATGTTATAAAAAGAATAATAGGTTGCCACACGTGGCAAAGACAGCAATATCATTGAATCTATCCAATGCAGATTTTCGGTGCTTGCGGGGAAGCCACAGTTTTCCCAACACCCAAGTCTTATCAGGCAAAGCCTGGGGGATTGCTCGTTATGACACTGGTATCAGAGTTCGCTCCTCTATCACATATTGCGGGGAGTGAACATACATTTTTACGCTCATTATTTGGCGTCTCGCCAGCAACATCCGCTGACCTCTTTTAACGACTAACAGTTGGCCCTATAGCATTTCGGCTTTTCATTTTCATCAACCAGAGGGCAATACCTAACAAAATTGTACTAGGTGTCTTGTTTAGTCTAGAGAATCGGGTGAGATCTAGCTGGGTTAAGTATATAATTACAATGTTACTTTCCTTGCCTCTTTCCCACTTGGCTATGAACCTTCTTTCCATCTTCCCCACTCACCAAAATAATGTTGGATCTTTTTAGGAAGAGTCAGTGAACCAATGCAGCAGAGAACCAGGCTACTAAAGTAACAGTGAGGGCCTGCCTGCCTGTGATGCAAGGGCATTTCAGTTACGCATTTCATTTGTTTGGCATTCACCATTCAGGAGCTTCGAAGCGAATAGCACGGCTACATTTCATTCAGCTGCCCTTAGATTGAAATAGAATAGCTTGGGAAGAGCAAGAGGATTCTAGACATCATTGGGATAAAATGTCATTAGAAACTAATATGCACACACATTCTTTTTGCTCTTGGGGCCTGATTCTCAAGTGTGTGTTAAGTACCAAAAGGGTCGTTAAATGCCTTAACAACCTTTTGGGTACTTAAGACCTATTCTGAAGGTGGCGCATTCTTCCAAAGTCGGTATGAATGCGCCAATTCCGGAATATATGAGGCTGTTGCTAGGATGGGTGGGAAACCAACCTAGCAACCTCCACATTCATTACCTGCCACTTAAGACAGGTATTCTTGTGGCACTCCTCCACTTTTAAATGCTAAAGTGGCGCACATGTACGGTACCATTTTGGTGCTGTTATTGTGGAGGAGTGCCACAGGAAGCCGGTCGCAGTGCAGGTGGGTGGCCAATTATAGTGTTTGGGGCAGTGGGATGGGTGGGAGAGTACATGAAAAATGTAAATAAATGTAAATAAATGACATTAAAAAAATGTGCTGGGCAAACGGGTGCCACCGTTTTCTCAGCAGCACTTTCGTTCAATAAAAAATATGTTGTTATTTAACAAAAGTGTTCATCTACACCCCTGTTCTCGGCAGCAGTTTTGTAAAATAACGTATGCATAGTTATTTTACAAAAGTGCTGCTGAGAGTTCTGCATTGCACCCATTGTGCTGATAAACAGGTGTAATGCCCACGGTGCACTGTTGTGCACTACCAGGACGCCCAGGCCGGCTTGAGAATAGTGGTGGAGCCTTGGCAGCCTGATTTGGCGCAATGATTCGTGCTCTTTAGCGCACTCACTGCGCCAATTTAAGAATCGGGCCCTCGGTATGATTGTACTCATCAAAGGTTTTTAACTCCCCTTTTAGAACTACTGGGCTTTAGGCAGTATAGGGTACTGAGTTGGTTTCATAGGGGGCAAGACAAATCTACAATTAGGTAAGAGGACGTCCCCACCTTTATAATACATCAGTCCAGTTTCAACTGCAACCATCTAACCCTGTACTCTTCTTTTTCCCCTCTCTTCTCTTCCTACTCCATCACTGACGTGAATCACGGTTAATACAACCATACTTATCTAAATACCAAAATGTGATATGTTGAAAATGTAAAAATGTTTCTGTGCACACCCACCTGATTGAAACCGTCATTATGTCACCACAACTTGGACTCTGCACCTGCGCACATATGACATGTTACTAATGTCACCAAAAACAAAAACTGCTGTACATATGTGTGCAATTCTTAAACATGCACCAGCCTTCATAAAGACCCACAAGGTCAAAACACGTGTCGGCGGATCACAATTGGGACCATGAGCCCACACTACAATTGATAAATAAACCTGCACTTATCACGAAACGCAAAAGCGTGGAAAATCTATACTTTTTCAAACAACAACAAACTGCGAGGTATCCAGGGAAAACCACGGTATCGTACCAAAAAGAGGTGTGGGCTTCACCTCAAAACTCACCCTGTGACCTTGCACCAATTATTGGGGTATCACAACAATTGACAGAGCTTAGCAAGGACAGTTCCCAGCCTAGGGCCCCTGTTTGTTTCTGTTATATAGTTGGTTGTTGTTTGACGCAATACATTTTCACTTCAACAAGGATCAGAGATTCCCGATTACTTTCCCTCATGTAAGTTACAGAATTGTTATTTTAATAGCAAAACGTATGTGATGTAAAAATGTTTAATGCTTATTTTTTATGATGATATCTTAGTGACTTTATTTGATCTGATGTTCCACCAGATTATTTCTGTATTTTGCGTTATGTGATTTTAGTATTTTATGAACTTTATTGTTGTTGATTGCTTCATGGTTTATGAATGTCTGTCCGAATAAACATTGATTGCTTGAGTTGCGATTGGAAGAGCACAGCCCAGACCACTGTACCTGTTACGTGGCTGGTTGCAAGAGAGTTTATTGATGCTGTGGAAACTAGGTATGAAGAAAAACCTTTGCAACTGTCCCTAGCGGGGGAACTTGCCCAGGGTGAGAATATCTGGTCACAGCCATTGTGAGAGACTACTACAGCACAAAAGAGGTGATGGTGGAGACCACCAGGGGGTGCTGAGATGTACTAACGCATCTCCATCGATCTCTCCCCACGGGCCAGTTCTAAGGGACTTGAGCACCCCTTGAACCCCAGGAGAACGGCGTAGACCCCCTGGGGGCTGCGGGAACCCCTGGTGCATCGACTGAGGTAAACTCTGAGCTTTGGAGGTGCTGTTCAGCCAGAGAACTTGCCCCGTAGTATTCAGCGGAGCCTCGCGCTCTCCGATGCCCTTCGATGGCTCCATGCCTCTCCTGCCGTTCTCGAGGTGGGGGAGGGGGCTGAGGCCTTTGCTATTGGAATTGGAGCGCACTCGGGTGCTCCCCTCGCCCATCTTCGCCAGTGCTGCTGCTTTCCTCTCCCTTCCCCTGTCCGCTGGCAGAGACGGTCGGGCGTGGGACGGGAACCCATTGCCCTTCGCCCTGCCACGCGTGCGGAGAGGACCTGCACCCTGCCTCCTGGAGGGTCGCCCTCCTGATCTCTGAGTCTCCGGTGCCGGGGGAGCGAGGGGGAGGATCACCTCGGCCCGTGTCCCATGGGCTTGGAAGCCGTGAGTGCCCGGGCCCATGACTGGTCGGAGTGGAGTGCTGCTGCCCTCCGGGAGGTCCGGGAGGTGGGCCACCGCAGGACCCTCTTGATCGGACGGGGCCTCTCATGGATGGTTGGAGGCCCGCTCTGCATGCACGACTGGGAGTCTCTGATGCCGTTGGAGCAGCGACGCCCAAGCACTTCGCAGCGGACCTCGAATTTACAGAAGGTTGGTGATCCGGGTCCCCCCAGGCCTCCGAAGAGGGGGAGAAGCCTAGAGCCCATATCTCTGCTTCTTGTGTGGGCCGACACGGGGCACACGGGGGGCGTGGTACTGAGTCCAGTGGGTTCTCCCCACCTACCAAGAAGGGTGCACTCTGCAATACACTTCCAAGTTTCAATTTGTGACCTATGAGAGGTTGGATTTTCATTCTTTGGAGCCACCACGGCCTTCCCCTCACTCAAAGGCTTCTGACACTGTGATGCCCTCCTTACCTTCGCCCTCGGACATGGCCTTCCGAGCATCTTTCCTCAGGGTTGAGCCCCTGCTCTACTTGGCTGGCCCTCACTGACCATTGCCATCAGCTGGGTGGGACCCTGTTGCATTGTGAATCCTGTCCTCCTGTCAGCCAGAGCTCTATACCTCCTCACAGTCCCGCCTTGAGCCTCCACCTTGCCTTCTTTTGACAAAACGAGATGGTTACCCTGGTCCACGCCCTTAGTGGCCCAAGGAGCCTATGAGTTGGGAGGAATCCCTCCTAAGTTTTCACCATACTCCCACCAGCTCACTTCCCTCTCTCGTCATAGCGGCTCCTGCGCACTCGAAATCAGTTGACGCCAACTCTGTCACCAAGGGCATGGCTGCTCTTCTGGAAGAAATACAAAGCTTCAGAGCGGGCATAGCGGTGAGGTTGGATACCCTCGATAAAAAGGTTGACACCATTGATGACCGAGTCCAAGCCCTGGAAGCAAACACGGCGTCAATCGATGTCCTCGAAACCCAGCTGGATATGCGCCTGGCAGAACTGGAGAGAAGGGAGGAGAAATGCTCTTTGAAACTGGACAATTTGGAAAACAGAGAGCGTTGATGCAACTTACGGTTTTTGGGCTTTCCGGAGCGGAAAGGTGAGACACAATCAGACATTCTTAAAGCTGGCAACGCTGTGGTCAGTCTACTTTTCGACGAAGCCAACACCAATGAGCCAACCATTGACAGAGCGCACAGGGCAGGAGCTGCCAATAGGGGTCCCAGATCCATCCTTGTGAAATTCCACTTTTTTTCCGAGAAGAGCAAAATCCTGGAACTGGCACGGAAGAAGAGCCTTATAGCTTGGGAACATTCACAAATCTTGATATACCAGGACTTCTCAGCCTTCACCTTGGCAAGGCGATGACTCTGTGCCCCCCTGACAAAAATGCTTCATACAAAGGGAGTCCGATATAGATGGGGGTATCCCTTCTCACTTTCCTTTGAACTAGAGGGCTATAAGTATACCTTAGTTACAGAAGACGACATTCAGAGAGTAATTTAGGAGCTTCTGGGTGATCCGGACGCTAGGGCTGCAGGCGCCGGCAGGGAAAAAGCCCCAATGGGGCCCTTAAATCCAAATCTTCCATGGAGAGACACAAAGTTCGAGGCCATAGAAAATTCAGGAGGGTTTCACCAGCCTCACCAGGCTCATCTATTGGGTGATGACCCTCTGTATGCAATAGGAATTGTCATAAATGACGGGGTTATTCCAGCTTCTTACAGCCCGGTTTGTTAACTATAACGGGGTCTCTGTATAGAGGCTACATCTGTTCTTAAAATGGTGATTTGATTGATGTCAATGTTACCTGTTCACTTATTGTTCAGGGATTGTTGCCTCTGGTGAGGCCCAGACAAAGGGTTTCAGATATTTCTGTGCTGGTTTTATTATGGCACTGGTTTTGCTTTGTTCAAATGTTGTTTCAATGGGGGTGGGTGTCTTAGGTTGCTGCTGATGTTGAGCTTGTGAGCCCGGAGGGGGAAGATACTGGTGACCTGGACTAGCCTCAAGCTGTCGTCATTTAGCGTCCAGGCGTTCAGGGGTAGGGAGGGTGGGGGGCGGGGATGTTTACTACAACCAGTTCTCCGAGTTGCTTTTTTAGGCTTCCGGTTCTCCAGCGAGGTATTGGTTCTACAGGATTCTACATGAGTAACCACCGGGCACAGAGGTGGGGTGGCGGGACAGACAAAACAGGCCCCTTAATGGGAGCCGAGAGATATTTCCACTTTTTCGATGGGTGACTCTTTTCAATCTCTGATGGTGGGTTCCCTGAATGTGCGAGGATTAAGCTCATCTACTAAGAGGTCGATGATGTTAAGGGAATTCAATAGGCTCAGGCTTCACTTTCTTTTTTTACATGTTACCCATTGGGTTAAGGGGAAGGAACCGAATTTTAGGTCTAGGACCATACAACATATATTCAGCTAACCATACACTGCAAAGAAACGCAGGGTAGCACTCCTGGTCTCTTCCAAAACTCACTTCTCCCACAAGGCACAGAAATCCCACCCAGAGGGGCGATATATTATGGTTAAAGGAGAAATAAGAGACATGCTGTTCACTTTGATGAGTATATACGCCCCGAATGAGGCACAAGATACTTTCTGGGAGGGGATGAAGGAGACAATCGTGGAATTCACTGAAGGGACCTTACTGGTGGGTGGGGACTTCAACATGGTCCTCTGTCTGCATAGGGATAGGCAAAGCTGGTGGCTACATTCCTTGGTTCTACATGATTTCGCCGACCTATTTTTGGTCGTGGTCCTATTCATCGCCGGATTTTACATCGCCAGAAACCCTGTTTTTGGTTTTTTTTATTCTGGGGGGGTTCTCCCCCCCCCCAGATCCCTCCTTACTATTATAATAACACCCCAACCCCAACAAAACACCCCCCAAAATAAAAACTAAAAAAGACAGGGTTTCTGGCGATGTAAAATTCGGCGATGAAAAGTACCACGACCAAAAATAGATCGGGGAAATGCGTGTATACCCATTCCTTCGAGTTAATGGGGAACTGGGCTTACTGGACTCATACATTCCTGGTCAGGATCAAGACCCATATTATACTTTTTTCTCCTAACCGCACCAAGCGTTCTTGAGGATTGATTATGTACTAATAGACTCCTCGCTCTGAGAGCACGTCTCTGAGTCTGGGTTTGAGGCTATCCGTGGTCCGACCACGATCTGGTTAGGGTCGGCTTTGGTATTTCCCTGCCCCCCATAACCCTCTCTGGGACCTGATGGACGTGCAATGAAAATTGCTGCAGGATAAAGAGTTGCTGCAGTCCCTCTTGGCTGCCATTAAAGACTACTTTTCCATCAACGATAACGGGGAGGTGGGTGGTATGGGAGTATGGAATGCTTTCAAGGCCATGATCAGAGGCACCCTCACGGGGATGGGCTTGAGGATAAAGAAGGACAGGGACCATGAGGAGAAAAAGTTATGAGTACAAATAGTTGCCATACAGCCAGGGGGGAAACTGAAGTCGCAGATGCTCCCAGGGAAGTGGGAGGAACTACAAAACCTCAGATCAAAACTGGCTGCCCTGGGTCAGACGGAAAGAAAATTAACCTTTTTAAAACAAAAGTTTATGGAGAAGGGGGGAAAAGCGGATAGGATCCTGACATGGAGGCTGAGGGAACTTAGAAACATTAAGAGAGTGCATTCCATCTCCTCCCCTGCAGGGGAAAAAATCATAAATGAAGGCCCGATAGCTGAACAATTTAGACAGTACTACGAGCGCCTGTATGCATCAGAATACACATGGGATGGTACTGATGTGGACCATTTCTTCAACTCTCTTCCCATGCCCCGTCTCCCCCCTGAGAAAACGGATCCTCTGGAGCACCCCATAACGCCCCAAGAAATAATAGATACTATATCCTCTGTGAAAAGTGGCACCACCCCAGGGGACGATGGTTTCAAGGTTCGCTTTTCTTAGACATACCGCTCCACTCTGGCCCCGTTCATGGCTAAAATGTTCAATTCTGCCCTCGAAACAGGAAGCCTTCCGGACTCAATGATGTCCGCACTTATTGTTGTACTACCGAAAGAAGGGAAGGATCCCTCCCACTGCCAATCGTACCGGCCCATCTCCCTTCTCAACACAGATGTTAAAATCTTGGCCAAGCTCCTAGCCAATAGATTGGCGAAGCTTCTCCCGTCCCTGGTTCATGGAGATCAGGTTGGTTTCATCCCTGGTCGCCAGGGATCGGATAATGTGAGGAAAACTCTGGGCCTCATCTATGAGGTTATGGGTCGAGACTCAGAGGCCTATCTCCTTTATTTGGACTCAGAAAAGGCCTTCGACCATGTCGAATGGCCTTACCTGGGAAAGGTGCTCCAGGAGATTGGCCTGGGGGACAGGTTTTGTGGGTGGGTTTCGGCCTTATATAACGGCCCCTTGGCGAGGGATTTGGTTAATAGCACTACCTCGGGCTCCTGCCCCTCTCAAGAGGCACCCACCAGCGATGCCCCCTGTCCTCTCTCTTATATGCCTTGGCAGTGGAACCCCTTGCCATTGCGATCTGGGCCGATAGGGGAATCTCGGGGGTTCAATGTGGGGAGTGTGAATTTAAGCTATCCCTGTTTGCGGATTATATTTTGGCTTATTTGACCAATCTTCAAGATTCCCTTCCCCGATTACTAGGCCTCATTGACATCTATGGCTCCTTTTCAGGGCTTAAGGTCAATGTATCTAAATCCTGCATAATGCCGATGGGTGCTATAGATCACGCAATCAGCAACAAGACTGAGATGTTGGGAATGAGTGTAGAACGGAAGGCCACTCAGTATCTGGGTACCATCATCCCCAGAGACCTAGGTAAATTATACAAATCTAATGTCCCCCTCAATTTTGGCGCAGATTAGCAGTGACCTGGTACGATGGCCGCCCCTTACTCGCTCATGGTTTCGGCGCCTGGTCATGGTTAAAATGAATGTACTGCCGCGACTTCTCTATCTCTTCTCGTCCCTCCCCTGTGTTATCCCAGAAACTTTCTTTGAATTTTTACAGTCCCGCATCCTCCACTTTGTCTGGAATGGCAAGAGGGCGAGAGTCAAATTCTCAACCTTAACACTCCAAAAAATTTACGGAGGCTTTGCCCTCCCCTATTTTAGACTGTATCACAAGGCGTCCCAACTAAGAGTCATGTTAGAACACATGAGAGATGACCTGGGGACCTACTGGACCTATGTGGAGGATAACCAAGCTCACCCGAAAAAAGTCAGGTATCTCCTCTGCACGCCCCCAAAAAATCCCTCCCCACAAATCTCAGGTCCTACCCAACGCTAGCCTCCCTATGGGCATCCTGGAAACCAAACAAGGATAACAAACAACTGTCTTCTTGGCCTTCCCCCTGTCTTCTCTCTGGAGCCCTCCATTCAATCTTAGAACTAGGGGTTTCCGTGAAACGCAATCATGGTCGGACAAAGGGTTGGAAAGAGCAGATCAGCTTTTCCATCAAGGTGTTTTCATTGAATATACCCAACTGGCTGAGGCGGTGGGGGACAACCCCCCCGTCTTTGAATATTTATGTCTCAAAGGGATCCTTACGTGCCCCAATTGGTTAGCCGATGTGACTATCCCTTGACTCCCTTTGAAAGGATTTTGGTGGAATCTACGTCTCTCTCTAAGATTTACAAGGTACATCTAACCTGGAGGGTAGACAGCGTTCAAACGGATTTGGGAGGAGAGATTGGGATTAACCCTTGAAGAATCCACGTGGAGGGCAATCTTCAAATCAATCTTCTCAGGGACGTTATACACCTCGGCCATGGAGCACAGCTTCAAGATTCTTCATTCTTGGCATCATCCTCCTGCCACCCTATCCATGATGTTTGAGAGAGTTTCCCTGCTGTGCCCCAGGATGTGCTCACAGCGTGGGACCTGGTACCACATGTGGTCGGAGTGCCCGGTTATCCAAGTGTACTGGTCCGAATTTCTCAGCTGGATCAAAGACATTGTGGGTACGAGCCCGGACCTTATCCCCTTGGAGACCCTCTTGAGTACGCCTTTGCCTGACTCCGAGCTGTGCACTTTCCCGAGGGTGATAATGGCAATGTTGAGAGCGGGGAGATTAGTCCTGGCTCAGAAATGGAAGAGCACCTCTGTTCCCTCTAAGGCGGAATGGATCAACAAACTATTAGCTATTTTCACTTATGAGAAACTGTCTGCCATTACCAATGATACTATGTCATCTTTCTTGCAGGACTGGACTATGGTTATTTTGAGCGATGAGTGTGATGCTATGAGATTGTAATCTGTCTGTGTTGCTGGAGCCACTGTATTCTAATTTGTGGGGTTTTATAACTGTTCCTTAGCTGTAAATTATTGATGTAGTGTTGGACCTCACTGTCTTAGTCACCCCAGAAAGTCTTATTTGGTGTCTAGTTCTATCTCTTCGCCAACTTAATTCTGGTGCCCGGTGGAACCTGGTAAGCTTATGTATTGGGGGGGAGGGAAGGAAGGAGGGAAGGAAACATAAGAAAAATAGCATTGTCTCTTTAAATGACGTATCAGACGTTTTCCGGCAGACGTTTTCTGGCTGTTTCTTTGTATGTTGAAATGCTCAATAAAAACACAGTTTAAAAAAAAGAGCTGATGGCTGGAAGGTTGGGAATGAATCCTAAACTCTGATATTGCTCTTGCAACCCTCCAGACCATCGTTCTTCAGCAAGCCAAGCGATTACAGAAGGAGAAAGACCAAATGGAAATCAGACTTGGTCACACCTCGAAAAGGAAGTCACAGCCCTTCTGCACAAGACCATAAGCATCCCCAGACATGCTTCAGCCTCATTGGGCATCATCAGTGAGGAGTAGTCTCTTGTGACAGGGTGATGTGGGTAAACAGCGTGGAGAGCAACTTGTAGTAACAGGCTCTGAGGAATAAAGTAGACCAAACAGATGATAGGATATAGAGCAAAAGAGACGAGGACCAGGAACAGAAAAGGAGGAAAGGGGAAGCTCAGAACTGGAACAGAGGCAGATAGGACGGTTTAGTGGGAAGAAATAGAACAAGAGAGTTAAACAGCGTCAGTGTTTGCAAGAAAGAAGTGACACATTCGCTTACCCATGGGGCTGTTTCTTATCTCCTTCAGCAGCTCTCTGAAGTTCCGGTGCCTAGGGTTCCAAAAGGAACGCCTTCTTGCGGGAAGACTAGTCCGTTGCTAGCTCACTGGAATAACAGAGCTGCCAGGTGCCATCTTGGAGGTATTAATGTATTATAAACATGATGTCTTTTCCACCTCTGCCATAGCGACCAGGAGGTGGGATTTTTCCTGACAGTATGCCCCCTCCATGGAGCAAGAGGTCTGGGTTTCCAATGGTGAACTCTATGAAATCTCTGTACTAATCCTGGAGCATGCAATACAGAAACGGGTTCCCAAGACCAATCCAAGGGCCCATAGCCCTTCCAGCCAGTGAGATATTGTAAGCTGCCACAAAAATAACGGGAATCACAAATGGCTGCTACTTCATACTCGGGAACCTTTTCAGTATCCGCAGGAGTTGGAGGAATCTTGTTCTTTCTTTGAAAGCAATCAGGTATGTGATTTGTGAGTTGTGAAACATGATAAACTGGGTGTATTCTTGTCCAGGACAAGGGTAGCTTCAATCGTGACGCTACTGATCCTACTTTCCTTTACATTTAAAATGGACGGAAATATATTGGAGATAGCTTAGATGGTATTAACCATCTTGGTAAATATTTGGAGGACAGCCAGACTTTGTCTCCAACATTATAGGACCGTTCCTTTTTTCAGGACTGCAAAGTGTTTCCTCTTATAACGGAAATCCTTCAAAGCAGCAAGGGCAGAAACATGACCTGTTTGGCTGTCTGTAATGATGGAGTCCACAGAAGGAGATTATCTTTACTCAGGACGGATAGTAGGATAGACTGGATTAAAGGCATAGGAGCAAAATAATTGACTGACACCGATAGAAGAATGCAAAGAGTTGCTATAAACAAATTCTGCAAATGGCAATGATCGCTCCAGATGTCTTGGATGGCAAAAACAAAACATCTCAGGTATTTCTCTAAAGACTGGTTCACCCTATCTGTTTGCCCATTTGGTTGGGGATGTAAACCAGAGGAAAGCACTCTCTTTATTCTGAAAATATTTCTCACCGGAGCCCAAAAGGCTGAGTTTACTACGTGCGTCTAACCGATGTGATTTTGGTGGGGAAACCACGTAAACGAAAAACAGTTTGCAGAAAACATTTCGCCATCTGAGGCAGGGGAAGAAAATGGGCCATCTTAGTCAGGGTGTCAATAGTCACCATGATTATGATATTCTTAGAGGTAGGAAGTAGTTTAACGATGAAATCTGTTGAGATATGTTGCCAAGACTGAATAGGTAATGATGGTTGTGTCAATAAACCAAATGGCCGATGATGACGTACTTTTGCTTGGAGGCAAACAGAACAGGCAGACACATAAACCTACACATCTTTTCTTACGGATGGCCACCAGAAGTGTCTATTTATATGTTAGAGAGTGTTGTGCATTCCTCGATGTCCAGCCACCTTGGAGTCATAACACATTGATAGAAATTGCTCCTGTATTGCTGCAGTGGGAATAAGCAATTGTGCATTATGGAAAAGTAATTCCTGGTCAATTTGAAGTTCATACTTAGAGATTGTTTCCTGTAATGAAAGAAGTTTTTGTGAATGTTGTTTCACTTTTTTCAATAAAATCAGACACAAAAAATAAAAAGGAGGCTTGAGGAAATAGCTTTTCTCCCTGACAGGTGTCCGAGAGACCACCAGAGTGAGACAAGACATCCACCCGTATGTTTTCATTACCTGGAAGGAGGGTAAAACAAATGTCGTAATTCGAAAAAAAATAAGCCCATTGAGCTTTTTGACTGTTTTGACACTCCATTTGTTGGAGTACCCTTAAATTGCAATGATCTGTTCTGAATTCTATTTGGTACAAAGAACCCAATGATAAATGCCTCCATTATTGACAGGCTTTATTTTATTGTCGGCAACTCTTTTTCCAAGACTGTATGGTTTACATCGGATGAGGTTAAGGTCTTGGAAAGATGTGCTACTGGGTATTCAAATTCATCATTGTGCTGTTGTTTTAATACCACTCCTATAGCAGTATGAGAGGAGTCTGTTTCCAATGTAAACGTACGGTTCTGATCAGGTTGTTTCAGAATAGGGACAGTAGTGCAGTGATGTTTTAGGTCTTGATAAGGCAGTTTCTGCTGTATTATTCCAATCAAATGTCCTTCCTCTTTTCAATAAGTCTGTAAGGAGTTGGATTCTCATGGAGAAATTGGAAATTAACTTTCTGTAGAAAGTAGAGAACCCCAAAAACCTCACTGTTGTTGGGCGTTTCCATTGAAGAACTGCCTTAACTTTGAAAGGATCCCTTGAAGTACCATCTTCTGATAGTATAAAACCAGATAGTGTACACTAGTCGGGTGGAATACACATTTTATTTTTATTTGGCAAGTAAATTATGTTTCTTAGGACTTCTAAGACTTGTTGTGTGTGTTCTCAGTATATCACCCAAGTAAACCATGACAGAATGTAGTAACAAATCAGAAAATACATGATCGATGAAGCGTTGGAACAATGCGGGTGCATTAGATAAGCCGAAGGGTATGACCTTGTATTCAAAGTGACCAAAAGTGGTTTGGAATGCAGTCTTCCACTCATCCCCTTTACGTATGTGTACTAAGTGGTTTGCACTAAGTCCAACATAGAAAATATCTTGGCTTCCTTTACTGCTTCTAGAATGTTTGCTATTAATTGCCAGGGATATTTGTCTTCAATAGTGATCTTATTTAGCCCTCTGTAGTCAATACAGGGTCTTAACTCCTTTTGTATTTTTTTTAGGAATACAAATTAGTGAAGCTCCTACAGGTGATTTGGACTCTGTGATAAGACCGTGGTGAAGGTTTGTGGAAAGATAGTCTTGTAAGGCTTCTTTTTCAGGAGAAGACAAGGCTTACATCCTACCAAACTGAACTTGTTGATCTGGAAGTACGTCAATGAACAGGCATCTTCTCTATGTGGGGGAAGTTCTTTGTACTCTTCATTGAAAAACACAGTTTGGAATTCTTGGTAACAACAAGGTATGATATGATGTGATTTGATATGGCATTTATAACGCGCCTATACACAAGTGTTTCAAGGTGAGACAAGGCTTGTACCACATCCACTCTGGAGGAGTTAGCACACTAATGATTGACATGAAGGGGATAATGCATCCCCACAGCTCCTTTTTGTAGACATTTGGAGAGACAATATTCAGAACCAAGGAATATGGTGCCAGCTGTCTAATTTATGGAGGGATTATAAGGTAGAGCCATGCTAACTCCAAAATGATAGGATAATATGCTGCCTTGACAAGATCGAATCCTATCTGTTCTTTATGAGTAGTTAGAGACATGGTTAATCAGCTGGTTTGTTCCTTTATCGGACCTGAAGAGAAGGGATTTACAGCTACTCCTTCAACAGGAAATTGAAGTGCATTTGTTTTTCTTGGTATACAATGTAAGGGGGTCCATTCATTGTCCATAGAGTTACCAGCCGCACTGCAGTCTATAGGTGCAAGAATATCCGTGGAAGACAAATTCTGATCTTGTATAAAATCTTAATAACGACCATGAACCTGGTTTGATCTGAAGCAGAATTAGTTTGGGAACACACTTTGATATCCTGAACCTCAGTTCTCTTTATGGTCAGGATTTGGAATTTCCCGACCGATGGGGAGGTGCAACAGGGCAATCTCTAACTAAATGTTCCTTTGACCCGTAATACACGCACACTCCATCTTCTATACTCCGGTTTCTTTCTTTGCTCGATAATGGACCCCTTGCAGTGCCTACTTGCATAGGTTCCTCATCAAGTGGTACTTTAGGCAAGGATCTATATGTTTCTAGGAAGGTGAGTCTGCTTCTGGACTTCCTTCTTTCCGCATGTCTTTCTTGAATCCTGTATTCCAAATGCATAACTAAAGTGCTGAGTTCAGCTAACTTGGGAGGGCGAGGTACACTAGCAAGTTCATCCTTCAAATCTTCGGATAGACCCCTCCTCATGAGAGTTACTAATGCGTTGTCAGGCCATGCTGTTTAATTTGCCATTTGTTTGAATTGTGTGATGTAGGTTAGGTATCCTCTTGGGCTAATACTACCAATTCTGTACGTGGAAACATGGCTTGAATACTATGTACAAATCCTTGAAAGGGATCAAGGATTGGATTGTTGGTGGTGACTGAAGGGAATGCTCTTGCCAGATAACTTCCTGACATGTTTGAAATCATATAACTTACTTTGGAGCAGTCTGTAGCGAAGAATATAGGTTTCAATGTAAATTGAACAACGCTAGCATTAAATTATTCCGTAAGCTTTCTGGGGTTTACTTCAAACTTTCCACCCACCAATGGACCAGGAGGGATTTCTGGACGTGCAGGATCTTGCATGACCAGTTGCCGCAAGGTTGTGTTTTCTGTTTTTAAATTCTGTATTTCTACAGTAAAACCATGTACTGCTGCAGTACGTTGCTGCATTTGCTCCATGTTGCTGTTAATTAAAGAATGTCGCTTACTATCAAGAAAAAAGCATGCACTGACCTGTTCTTCATTTGCAGTTCTGACTGAGTGTACCGGCAGCCGAGGAGGCACTTGAGGTACTGGGTTGATAAAGCAGCTCGAGGGAAATCTGGGATACAGGTAAGGGAACACACCTTCTGGGGGATAAAAAACCCTTTTGGGTGGAGGATCCAGGAATATCCAATGTCTTGTAGTATTGCACGTGTAGGTGTAGAGGTATCAGGAACTACAGGCAAGCAGAATAGATCTCAATAAAGTAGCAGAGTGTGGTGTGTCACGTAGCACAGGAGGGCGATGCAGGCAAGCAGCACGGAGAACATGGTTGTAGACACAGGATCAGAGGAATGAAGTAGAACAAACAGTTGATAGGATACAGAGCGAAAGACCTGGTGAACCAGGAACGGAAAAGGGCGGAAGGCGAAGCTCAGAACAGGAATGGATGCAGATAGGAAGGATTAGAGGGAAGAAATAGAACAAGAGAGTTAAACAGCATCAGTGCTTGAAAGAAGTAACGCATCTGCTTACCTGTGGGGCTGGTTCTTATCGCTCAGAATAGCTCACCAAAGCTCCATTGCCTCCAGTTCCAATAGGATCACCATCTTGTGGGAAGAATAGTCTGTTGCTAGCTGACTGGAATAACAGAGCTGCCAGGGACCATCTTGGAGGCATTAATGTATAATGAACATGATGTCTTTTCCACCTCTGCCATAGCAACCAGGTGGTGGAATTTTTCCTGACAAGTTGGGTCCAAGGATGTAGATCAATTTGGCAGTGATATGGCTTGTGTGGCTGGAGAGTGTTAGCCATTCCTCTGTCAAAGACGTCATTGTAGTCCTGAAACTCTTTTGGCAGCCCCTCGATCATTCCCAATCCGACATTTTCCCTGCAAGCTTGGGCCAGGAGGCAGTGTTTCTGTGGCCTTCCATTGGTGAAACACATAGAGTGACAGGTTACTGACGTGAACTGCAACATTCTTTCCATCAAGCAGATCTGTGGATTATGTTCCGCTAACCACAGTACCCGAGGATTAACTTGAATTTCAGGGCATCAATTAGGTTGAACGTGATGTCCTCATTATGTCTGTCCATGCATTGCAGTGTGATTCTTTCAGTTTGGTAATGCATGGACTAAATGCTGTTTCCTCCGGTGGAAACCTCCTCTCGTGTGGACAGGCGCAGGCAGCCGCTGCCTAATCCCAACCCTGCAAGTGCCTGCTAGAGATGGGATCACATCGGAGGTAGGTGGTAGATACCGGGGAGATGAGGGTGATCCATTGGACAAGACGCAGTATTCTTCTCTTTTTGTGGAAGATAGACCCTTAATTCTGAGATTCCTTACGGCTCATTGTAAGATTAGTCCCATTTCTATTTCTTTACGCAAACATCCTTTCTCATGCTTAACACCTTGTAGTAACTTTTGTTGTCAAGATCCAACTAAAAAACTGTATGAAGAACAGCACTACAAATCCCAGAATGCTTCAAGTACTGAGTCGAGGGGGAGAAGGAAGGAGTTAAGTGAGATTACTGGAAACATCAAGTCCAATATGCAGGCAAGTGTTGTGAGAAGGAACCAGCTGCACGGGACCTTTAAAATAAATGGACTCGTTCAGATGAGAGAGAAAAAGGGAAAACGGTACGAAAGACGAAATCATGGAGCAGACAGCAACCCGGGAGAGAGCTGAGAGACTGAAGCAGGACGCTTTGCTGAGTGCAAGGGTTCTTGGGATAGCGCATACCGAAAATGCTTACCGGAGTGGACATAGACCACAGGTGTGGACGCAGGCTCTGGGAGAAGACTGCTGGTCCTAAGGTAATCAAGAAAGGGCGGCTGGCGGCGTGGTCACTGAGAGATGTTGCAGACGAACGGGCAAGTGTATGCAGAGACCTCAAGAAGGGTCTGAGAGAGCCTGCGAAGTGGAGAAGGCTATACTGAGGTGCAGGCTGATCTGCATAAATACGCCATGAGTCAGAAGTGCTGCCAAACACTGGTGAATTGGCCCAAAGCACAAGGGGAACCCCAGGGCAGACCGACAGGCACAATGAACAAAGTCAGAGAAGAGTTAAGAAACACGCATTGGCAAAATCCATGCGGATGTAGTAAAGTTAAATTGAACAGAGAGTGGGAAGAAACTTGGCAGAAGCAGTATATCAGGGTAACTCTGTAGAAGTTGATTGAAAGCTGAACAACCAAAAAGAAGTGATAAAGAGATCCCTGGCAGGGGAATAAACCAGAGTATCTCACTTGAAACTGTAATATCCAAGTTGATAGACATAAACCATTTTTGTATGTATAGCATGGCCATGTGGGCCTACTGAATAGAGTAAAGATTCTGTGCTCAAGACAGGCTCTTACAGGTTATTACTGGTTAGATGAAAATAACTGGTTAAACCCTCAGAGGGAACAAAAATATATTATTTTAAAAATCAGATGTAACAACTAGGGAAGACATTGTGCGCCTGGCACTCCAAGGCAAGGGAAGAGCTTGTTCCCCTGGCATCAGCAAGACCAGGGAAGGGCTTGTTCCCCTGGCATCGTCAAGACCAGGGAAGGGCTTGTTCCTCTGGCATCGTCAAGACCAGGCAAGGGCTTGTTCCCCTGGCATCACCAAGACCAGGGAAGGGCTTGTTCCCCAGGCATCACCAAGACAACGGAAGAGCTTGTTCCCCTGGCATCACCAAGACCAAGGAAGGGCTTGCTTCCCTGACACAGTCACCACTGGGCCAAATAGGCAGTAAAAAAACTAAAGGAGAATAACTGCTGCAGGACTGCAGGCAACATATTATTTTACCCCGTAGTTTTTTATAGGATTTGAGGGGAAGGGTCAGAATAGGTTTCGGACACAGGACTGTGGACATTTCTTTATTTTTGGACATCCTGACAACGAGTGATCCATAAGTTCGTTTTGTTGAGCCAGGGAAACCTTGCGTATAGCTAGGGATAGTGAGGCCCTTTCCCCAACCTGTATTATTTTAATAAAGTTATTATGAACCACTCAAAACTGTGTCTGTCGCCTTACAGGGTCCTGATGTCAGACTTGTTTCATCTACTGCACATTTGTCCTCTGGGCACTCCTTGGGAACTATCAGCGTGCTTGCATATTTATGGTCAATGTAGTTTCCCATTGCATCAAAATCAATAAAGGCTACACTTAGGTTTGCACCAGAGATGGTCAGGACTACCTGCAGAGTCATATGGGTGTAGTTTCTGTCCTTATCCAGGGAAGAAATGAATGTGTGTCAAGCCTTATCTGTGGAGCTTTCACAGGAACGTTGTGAATTCCTCACCACCTCTGCTGGACTACCCACCCTCGTGATGACTGGGGAAGCAGCCCAATGGACCGAGTGGGCCTGATATGTGGAGAGTGCTCTGATAACTCCCCAATGACCACAGTCCCACTGTATGATGTTATGAGCTGCCCTGCAGAAGAGGGAATGGTATAAGCACTAGTACACAGTAACCTTCCTGCCATGCCAAGCCCCCTGTTGGTTTGCCATGAGTATGCCTTGCTTGAATACCTGGGGATTGGAAGAGGTGTTTGCAGTTCAAGGTAGTTAGCATCACTCCTTGGCCGAATAGACCAGCTTCTTCAGGCGTATCACTCTGTGTGTGGTTCCCAGTTACTTCACTAAGAATTATTGTAATGTCCCAATGTGTGTGTAAGACCTTTAGAAGTTCCTTCACTGTTCTGTTCCTTTCTAATCTTTGTTTTCTTATTTTCTTTACAGGGGGCAATGGGCAGGCGAGTCGAGTGTGGGCACGCCATGAGAAACGTGATCAGTTGAAGCAGATCACATAGACAGAGTGGAGTGCATGCACCCATTAGAGGATGCGGTTCTAATGTTGCGGTTCTAATCTCTATTCGTTCTCTTTCCCCGTAGGTGGGATAAGCGTGACGAGTGTAGCACAGAACAGAGGCGTTGTGGTGCGTCGTGGGACTGGATAGAGAGCAGGTAAGGCTATGTTGTCTGCAAGGGATTTCTTGTCTCTCGGTCGTGCTGCCCATTCCGTGACATAAGTCTGGAAGAGGACTGAAGTGCAGTGCTGACGGAGGCAGCAAGTCTCCCAGGTAGGTTCCGAGGATCAGAGCGGCATGGAGCAGATTCAAGGTGCAGGAGCGAGACGGGCTGGCTGGCAAGTGCATTAGTTACTGAACGCTAAGTACAAGGATGCTGTTGGGCATGGCTTATATAGCTTTCCCTTCCAAAATGGCCTCTGAGAGCCTCAAGTATGCTAGGGCTTATCGTTTTCTCGCCGGTTCCCAACCAAAACTGTCCATTCAGAAGATCCCGTGCTATGAATCTTCTTTAGGCGGTTATGTCCAAAAGCAGATGGTGTGTGGGGCATGACAGTGTGCCCTGGGTAGACAGGTTTGACTTCAGAACTGTCAGGCTCTCTAGTTTTCCCCTCAGAGTCCTCTGTGTGTTCTCTGTGTCTCCCACCAATTATGCAGTCAAGTAGGTCTAGACGGACATTCCCGGATAAAATGGCCTGGCCTCCCGCAATATACGCAGAGTTGTTGCGCCCTTCTCTTCTCCTTTTCTTCCTTGGATATGGGCTTTTTCACACCTCCTATCTGAGGTAAGACTTCCCGCAGACGAGACCACCTTAGGGCAATAAATGATCGGGCGACTGTCTTCTTTCCTCTCATTCAGGCTATGCTCCACTTGTACTAGAGACTGATGTATTCCGCACAACCGGGAGGCGGTTTTACAACTTGGGCTATCAGGCCCTTAAGTCTGGCCTTCAACCCATGATAGAAGAGAGAAGTCTGCTAATCCTCTGGTGGTTACACTTGGTAATGCATGTCAGCAAATCCAGGTTCCCTTGCCTTAGACCCAGTAGCTCTTTGTCGTCTGCTTGCGCGTGGGCGTTTCGGGAAAACTGTTTTTCCGTCTCCTATTTGAAGTCCTGAAACTCCTGCAGCACTCAGTAATTGTCCACATTGTCACCCAAGTATGAAAGTATGAATGTCACTTTGGTAGAATCATTGGGGAGCGCTTGGGGTCGGCACATGAAATGCAATTCGCATTGGTTTTTGAACTGCACATACTTTAGGTGGTCACCATGGAATCTCTCTGCAGGAGCTAATGGCACAGGGACAGGAGTGATCACTTGAATGGGGGACGGTACTGGTGCTGTTCCCCCACTGCTGCATTCGGGACCATCACTGGTGCTGGATGAAATGGGGCCAACCCGGCTTGTATGGCCGTAACCTTTGCCACCACGGCATGTGTAGTGTCCATGGTAGTAATCAGGTCCTGGCACAACGCATTGGTTTCAGCACTGCTAGTCTGTAGTTCTGTGCGCAGCTCCTGGGGTAAGTTAGCTATATCCTCCCACATTTTGGCATCTATAATGCCCAGGAAAGTTATACCTCAGTGACAAGACGTTCTGTAACGTCCAACCTGATCTTGCAGCTTCTAGGGATGTTAAGATGCCGATGGCTGTAGACTTTGCCTCTCTGCCTGCACTGAACCAGCCTGCAGGTCAAATTTAGCATAACCTGCAGGAGGCGTTCAGTGGGGGATGGATAGCATTTTTCCTCCCAGCTGCCTCTGATGAAATGCCTTCTTGTGAGCATGTCTGTGTCTGTTTCCCCATGTTTGGGAGGACAAGATCTTTGTTCCTTGGAATGGTGTCTGTTGCGTATTGAATACGCTTGTATATGCATGCAAGAGCAGCATCGAGGCTCGCGCATGCGCAATGGTTATTAAAGGCGGTCACCCGGAAGTTCACGCCGGGGACCGGAGCAGACGCACGTCTCCGGCGTACTCTCTGTGTGTGCCTGATTGCATGCCTGCACGGATGTGAGTGTGTGGCCCCCGCTAGCCCCCATGCCCACAACACTGGCGATGAGGGCGGACACGGAGCTGTTCTCTGCTCCGACGGCGTCGGAGAAACAGAACGCCGCTCCGTGTGCACAGGGACCCGCACGCACGGCCGGCGGCCAATTTCTTTTTCCGTTTTCATACGCAGTTTTCAGTGGTTGTGGCCACCTGCACTGCTCTGCAACAATTTTTGGAATCTCCACAGCCTATGCTGCAGGGCTGTGGCACAGAAAAGGAAGACCAAGGAGGGAGGACAGTGAGGAGCCCTTTCAAGGGGACACATCCACCTTGATCACCTCAACATCTGCTGCACACAGCTCACTGTGAGTACCGCTCATTGCCATGGGTAAAGAAGAGGAGGAGGGTGCTGTTGCTCCAATACCACGCAGAATGCACAGTACTCTAGCCCCCATGCCTGAATTTGATACCACAGGCCCCCATCCAAGCCGGCACCGAAGTGGCTCATGTGGGTCAAAAATCTGGAAATGTTTTTCAGGGCCTCGGGGGAAACAGATGAGGATGCGAAGATAGCCATCATGGTTTATTCTGCAGGGACAGAGGTCCAACGTATATATGACTCTCTCAACATCCCAGCAGTCACATATGACGCAGTCAAACAAGCACTCCGTGACCACTTCCTTCCTATGGCAAATATTGACTTTGACAGGTTTGTCATGTGCGCCGAGAAACAATTGGATGAGGAATCATTGGACCAGTTTTGTGCTCGGCTGAGACACCTAGCGAGCTCCTGTAGGTGGGTAAACGAGGAAGAAATGGTTCGCAACCAGCTGCTGCAGGGTTGCAGCTAAGGGAAACTGAGGAGACAAGTCCTGAGGGAACCTGGACTGACTCTGCAGCAGATTTTGGACACAGGGAGAGCTTACGAACTGGCAGAGGCAAGAGGGGCAAAGATGGACGCAGCCACACACTCCAGGAAGGAGGAAGAAGCATATGCAGTAGGACGCTCTGCCGCAGGGAGGGCGAGATGGGCACCAAGAAGAGGAGACGGCCCCACAACGCCAAGTGCTGCTCCGTCGTGCCCCTACTGCGGGTATGATTTGCCACATGCCGGTGAATGCCCGACAAAATCGAGTCTGTGGTCGCTGTGGCACATCGGGACACTATGCCAGGATGTGCAGGGTAGTGGCACCAGTAGCGGCTTCAAGAGGACCAGAGAGAAGCGGCAGGAGTGACACTAGGAGGGTAAGGGGCGTGTCTTCTGTCGAACAAGGAATGCAAGATCTCAACATCGCAGAAGAGGAAGATGAAGAGATCTTCTTCATTCCGAGCATCGCCAAGGGCCCTGGGAAAAGTCGACAACCCACATGCACTGTCAATATTGGTGAGGTCCCCACTCCGGTCCTCATAGACACTGGGGCATTGGTCTGCGTACTAGCAACTGAGCATTACAATGCGCTCCCAGGTCCGCCGGGACTGACAGAATCCACAGCGTGAATTTACTCATTTGGAGGGGATACACCTCTTCCCATCCAAGGAGTGTTTGTAGCCCCAGTTTCTCACGGTCAGAGCAGAATAAAAGCAAGGTTTTTTGTCACCAACGTAAGCCCGCACTCCCTCCTGAGCTGTGCTGCATCGGAAGCGCTGGACATTGTGCACTTCACTTTTGCAGTATATCGCACTGATCTGGACTGTCTGTTACAACGCTTTGAGATGATCATCACAGGCATTGGAAAACTAAAGGCCGACCCCATACGGTTGCACATCGATGATTCAGTGAGACCAACAGCGCTTAAACATCGCCGCATCCCTTTCCATCTAAGGGCACAAGTGGAAAAAGAGCTGCAGTCACTGGTGGACCGAGACATTATTGAAAGGGTGGAGGGGTCCACCCCCTGGGTCTCCCCAATTGTGGTGGCCCCAAAGCCCAAACAGCCAGGGGCAGTACGCATCTGTGTAGATATGTGTTAGGCAGAAACCTGTGCAGTTCACTTTGGGAACACTGCAAAAGATTTAGGACTACAGGTGTTAGCAGTAAACCCACTTGGTAGCAGTCCGTACCACCCAGATTTACCTGGTAGCTGTGGCTGAGCAGTCAGACTTCCCTCAAGAAGAGTTAGGCAGTATGCAAAGTATACACAATAGGCACTCAGACACAATAGCACAAGCAAACACTGACCAGAGCTTTGGTATCAAAGTATATAATTATTTATTTAAAAACACACTGTTTGAAACACTCCAGCACTCTTATTGTAAAACACTCTAAACACAGTTACTATCATGATATATACAACCCTTATTCCTTATCAGACAAGTCTTAGTTAACACCACTTATTTCCAGACAGTGGTGAGCGCTTAACTATAGATGGCACTCCAATAAGTTCATGAAAAAGGGAGGGAAAAAGACAGAATATGTGAAGATACACCACTCTAATATTTAGGAACACTTTTAGCAAGGCAGAAGAGCAAAAGTCACTGGTGAGCCAAAGTCCATAGGCTAGGCCCACTCTTAAAGAGAGCAGAGCACAAATGCGCCCAAGATCACACAGTTACACTAGGCTTTGAAAGTCTTGCAGAGAGTTCGAAAAGAGTTTAGAGAGGCTCAGGAAAGTTTAGCCAGGGTGTCCCAGGCTAACCCAGGTTCGAAAGCCGGGGGCTAAATCAACCCCGTACAGTCGGTGGCAAGGGAAGCCACGCGGAACACAGTACCTTAAGAGGGAAGGATCCTCCAGCGGTGGCAGTTGTTCCTGGCAGCGGGTGCAAGTCTCGGTGTCGTCCAGAGGAAGAGAAGATCTCGACTTGGAGGAAAGATGAAGGTCGTTGCGCTGCCAGGGAAGAAACCAGCCGCTGAATTTTCCGGTTAAAGGTATTACCCTTAATTTCGTGGTTGTGGTAAAATGTGGTATTCCGGTTGCCGGGGTGCTTGGCATAGGCAAGGCGGCCTCGAGATGCGTCGGGAAGGCGAAAAGACGGTGAAACTGGTTATCCCCACCAGTCAAAGGAAGAAGACTCTCCGGTGGGAGATCTCCTCTGTCGTTGGGAAAAGTGGTAAGACGGTCCAGCAGGGCTCCACCTGTGGTGTCATCATGGTAGGTCGGCTCAGCTTCTCCCTCGTCAGATTCTTAGGTCCTGTGGCGACTTCTGAAGTTCCAGTCCCCAAAGCCCTGCTTTTATGCAGAAAACCCCCATTCACTCAGCCTAGCTGTCACTCAAACATGCTAAGTGGTGAGCCGGCCGGCTCACCACTTGGGCCAATCAGGACGGAGTGTGACTTGAGTTGCCTAGGCAACTCAGTCCAGGGTGCCTAAATCCCCCTCCACCCCTCCTAAGTACCCCAGACAGAGTGGCACCACTTTGGAGGGCTTCTGTGGAGAAGCCCGCCAAAAAGTGGAACACAGGGCTCGACTTGTGTTGGAGTCACAGAAGAGAACACAAATGCCATTTTAGAACCAAGTTTTAGCAAAAAATGCCAACCGGAGAATTAATAATAATAAAATAAACCAGCGGTATGTTCGAGGCTATCGTAATTAAATAAATAAAGATAGTAGCCTCGAACAATGGGAAAATCCCATAGAGAAATGTTCGTGGTTGAATATAAAAAGTAGTATCCACTGCCACCAGCCAAAACTCGATCAGGGGGGACGGAGACGTTCCCCCTCGACTAACAGACCCCGGGGCAATCGAATTGCCCCGGCCAGTACGTCCACAATATGATGGTTTGTACTGGTTCTGTTCAGAATTCAAGACTAGTAAAGTCAATGGTGACTTTACATGCCCTGGGAGACAGTAGTCAGTCCCAGGGTATGGAGTCTATACTGGGGGGTCACTATGACACCCCTGTGTTACTGCACTGAGGGTGCTGTGTGACATACATCACAAAAACACATGAAGCCCTATGGAGTAAAAGACCCCATAGCCCATTAAACACATCTAGAGTCAAAGGAATACACTCAAATCATGTCCAAGAGTGAGGGTAAAAGAGTCTCACTCTTGGCAGGAGAAAAAAAGAAACCCCAAAAATCCAGCAAAGCTGCCTGGGGACTCACTAGGTTAGGAAATTCAGCCTAAACAGAGAATTCTCCCTAACACTATGAGGCTGCCCAATGTAGCAATCAAAAGAGAACGTCACCTCACGCCCACCCTTGATGACATTGATGGGGAACTCCAGGGGGTGAAAGTTTTCTCGAAGCTACACTTGAGATCAGGTTACCACCAGTTGGAACTCCACCCCGTGTCTAGATATATTACTACCTTTACGACTCACGTGGGGTTATAGCAATACAAAAGACTCCATTTCGGGATCTCGTCCGCAGCGGAGGTCTTCCAGAATGCCATCAGGGGGGCCCTGTCAGGACTCAAGGGGGTCATCAACATGCCGGATGACATCTGGTTTTCGCCAGGTCGGAAGCTGAACATCTGAAGCGCCTAGAGAACACCCTTGAGAGACTGTGCAGCGTTGGTTTGACCCTACACAAAGAGAAGTGTGAATTCTTGAAGGACAGGCTGGAGTTTTTTGGATTCATATTCCACGCTGGGGACATCTCCCCAGATACGGAGAAGGTGAAAGTTATCAGAGAAGCATCCCCACCAGCGTCCCCAGCGGAAATAAGAAGCTTCCTGGGGATGGTCAACTATTGTGGCCGTTTTATCCGAGACTTAGCCTCTCTTTCAGAACCCGTGAGGGCGCTCACCAGGAATGACGTAGCGTGGACATGGACGGAGTAAGAGCAAAGGGCGTTCACCGCCATAAAGAATGCCCTATCAGAGCAAGAAACCATGACCTATCTCCACCCAGGCCGCAAATCCGAGATCATGGTCGACGCCAGCCCGGTGGGACTGGGAGCGGTCCTCATGCAGGCAGACCATCAGGGGACCCTGCGACCCATCGCCTACGCCAGCAAAGCCCTGACCGATACGGAGAGGCGCTACTCCCAGATTGAGTGAGAGGCCTTGGCCATTTTATGGGGGTGCAAACATTTCAGAATATACATTTTAGGGAAGCCAGTTGTTGTTGTGACTGATCACAAGCCTCTCATCCCGATTTTGTCAGGAGCCTCGTCCAAACCACATCCTCGCATAGAAAGATGGATGCTGGCACTCATGGAATATGGGGTCAAGTTGCTTTATCGACCAGGAACACACAACCCGGCAGACTATTTATCCCGCCATCCGGGCACTGGGTGGCCCAGGGACTCACTGGAGGTGGCGGACTGTGTGGAAGCCATACACCTGGTAATCGAGGAGATCGCGGACGAATCCACCATTGATGAAGCGTTCCTGAGGATAAAGAGTGCGGTAGACACTGGAGAATGGCGGGAGGTCCTCCTGAACAACTCCCGAAGGAATGTGGAGGCGCAAAGAGATCTGCAAGCGGCCTGGAAGGCGCGCCATGAGCAATCAGTGGTGGATGACGGCATCCTGCTGAGAGGACACCAGATTGTAATCCCAAGGTCACTGGTTGAGAAGGCTCTACAGCTTGCCCACAAAGGACATCAGGGGATGGCCAAGATGAAGGCTTGTCTCAGATTGAAGGTCTGGTTTCCCCATTTGGAAGGCAGGGTTGAGAAATTCGTGAGAGCCTGCATCCCCTGCCAGGCTGCAAGCCCTGTAGAGAAGGGGCCGCCCATTCAGGCCATGGAAAGGAGCAACCGACCATGGGAGACAGTACATGCGGATTTCGGGTCCACGGGCCGAGGCCAATACTTTCTGGCGGTGACCGACCAGTGGTCACGATACCCGGAGGTGGAGCTGGTCGAATCCACATCCAGCGACCACACCACCCTAGCAATGGACAAAATATTCGCCACACATGGTTTCCCCTTGGAGATATGCTCGGACAATGGGTCACCGTTTCAAGGTCAGCGGTTTTCTCAATATTGTGAAGAAAGGGGAATAAAACATTGAAAAGTCACCCCACTGTGGCCGAGAGCGAATGGCGAAGTCGAGCGCTTCATGCGAACGCTCAACAAGTGTTCCGCATATCGGTGAATGGGGGAGAGGACCTCCGGCGCAACCTGGTTGACTTCCTCAGAGAGTATCGTACGACCCCACATCAGTCAACTGGGGTTGCCCCTGCAGAAGCCCTTTTCAAACGGATACCAAGAGGACTGCTACCTGAAGCTGAAGGGAGACAGCCAGGAGAGATCGACAACAGCCACGTGCGAACAGAGAGGGCCGTTCAGAATGAGAGAGAGAAGGTACGGCGAGGACTACCAGAGAAGGTCTCTAGACGAATCAGCAACTGACTTTTCCAGGTCTTGGCCTGCAATAGCCTGGAGTCACTAGTTTGGGGGTTATGACGGGGGTAAACCTCACCCTGGCCGTCAGTGCAATGCTGCTCTACGTGCTTTAAAATGTTCGTAGTTTCTTGCATCCTTAATTAAATGCTCCTTGTTTCCTGTGTCCTGTTTTAAATGTTTCTTGCCCTGTGTGAATGATTACATGTTCCTTGTTTCCTGTGTCCTGTTTGAATGTTTCTAACGTCTAATGTTCTTTCTTTCTTAGATTAACAGTGGAACCACCTACTGCGGCCGTTTTAGAGTGGACCACTTGTCACTCATGTTTTAAATAACTGCCTTATGGGAGAACATTTGTAAAATTACCTTTAAGACATATCCAGTTTTCACTGATGTCACTTTCTCAGGGTTCTTGCAAATGCAATGGTTACCAATAAGCTTTCCTGAGGTGAGGGCGATGCATCACATCAGGAGGAGATGCTGGCAGCCATGTTGTGAAGGGCATTGGAGCAACAGAGAGAAAGGACAGGGAGGTGGGTAGGGCTGGTCAGGGTGAGCACTGGGGTCTCCCCCACGAAGAGAGAAAATCTAGGATTAAATGTGACATGACAAGAGAGTGATTCCATGGAAGGGGTGCCAGCGGGGCAGAGGGGTTGGATAGAACCTAAAGTGGGGCTTAGATGGGGGAAAAAAAAGAGTTAGATAGTGAGAGAGTGGAGAGAGTGAAAGTGAGTGGGAAGGAAGGAAGGAAGGAAGGAAGGAAGGAAGGAAGGAAGGAAGGAAGGAAGGAAGGAAGGAAGGAAGGAAGGAAGGAAGGAAGGAAGGAAGGAAGGAAGGAAGGAAGGAAGGAAGGAAGGAAGGAAGGAAGGAAGGAAGGAAGAGGAGGAGGAGGAGGAGGAGGGAGGCACACATCATGAGAGTAGTTTCTGACACTGTCATGATTGTTTAAGTGTGACAATCGTGGTTTAAACCACGGCTGCTACAGTGTATTTTCATCCCCAAACAGGGATGGAAATGCTTTTTTTTCACTTGAGCATTTCACTAAGAAAGGCGCTTTAACCCTTTTAATAAGTGAAATTCGTCCGATCATAGATATGGGGAGTTTATTCCATCATTCCAACTTCACCTTTCTAGTCTTTCCAATTGTATAACATACTTTTCCATCTTGAAGGTTTGCACACTTGGGGACCCCTGCACCTCCAGATACCTATAGAAGACGTACACCACCGAAAACCCAAGTCCTTCCCAACATGTTTCATTGCAGGTCTTGTAGGTGGTAATTCAAACGTTGTCCAGTGTTCCCAGACCTGCCACAGGGCTCCTCTCTCTGAATTTCCAAGACTAGACATGATAGGTTTCTCTGCTGATATTTTAAGTACAATAACATGTGATCCGAATAATTCAATAAAACAAAATTTCTGGTATTTTTTTTTTTTTTAAATTTATAGTTGTTTTGGTCGTGAAAAATAATTCACAACCTTTCAACTTATACAAAATTACAGAAATTCACATTAACAAAACAATTGAAAATAAGTAAAACATTGTATACAATAGTAATACTAAAAAAAAAGAAAAAAAAGTATCTCTCATTTAAAAAAAAGTTCAGCAGTGATTTGCAACACAAATTATAACGCATGTGAAATGATCAGCATTTTCTTGGCACTGCATACATTGGTATTTTCAACTGATGCAAATAATTGACAACTGCATATCTTACAGCCTTTCTATTAGTATGGAAGATTAGGACCCATAGCTCTTTTGGAGTCAAAATCTGTTGGTCCCTAAATAAAGGCTTGAAATGAACACCCCGTACTGATGCTAGTTTATCACATTCTGCACACAGGTGCATAAGGGTTTCTGCTTGTTGTTTACAAAACCGGCAAAGCAGAGGGATAGCAGCTGTATCCCGTATATTCATCACATCATTAGTCAGCCACAGATTTAGTCTAAATCTCATAAAGCCGTTTCTGTGGTTGGAACTAGGGGATCTCACCATATATTCAGCCACTGTGTTATAACGCTTTAATTCAAATGGAAAAGCCTCAAAATGTTTATAGTTGGTACATGCAAGACGTGTATAAATCCAGTCACCTTCCCAGATCTTTGATCTTGCTTTGTTTGGATTTTCCATTAGCAAGATTGGATCAATCTGGGCTTTTGCTAGAATTGAGTGAATCTTTTGGCACCATGTTTTTGGAAAGACGTCCATAGAGCTCAATAGATATATGGAAATGATTATCCCTGTTGTGGTTTTGTTCATAAGACACTTGCGGTACAAAGCACACAGGCGCCATTTGTAAGCTGCGTAAAGAGAAATTAAGCCCAGCTCATATCTTAAAAGTGGAAGTGGTTGTGAGGTTGGCAAGTTCAAAACTTGCCTCCAGAACCGACCTTCCCTAATGGCCCAGTAAGAGTATGACATGATAAACCGGGTCTCTGCACCGTAGAGAATGACAGGCACTACTTTCAATTTGAAATATGTAAGAATTGGTAATAAAGAAAATTTACAGTATCTTGCCTTGATGATCCGGGCTTGTGAAATGCACTTTTGAAGTTTATGGAGTCCTTGTTGATTATATTGATCAGAGGCACACAAGTTGGAAACAGTTATACCCAGGTACACATAGATATTAGTGCTGGTGATCTTACAATTTTGAAGAGGCCAATGTAAATGGGCACGACTTTGTTTCCTGGTACCAAATTGAATGACATTTGTCTTCGCAATGTTGATTGTTATGCCATTTACTTTTGTATAACCATCAAGGGCACCTAATAGGAGTCGCAACACTTTTGGGGTATGTGACAATAGTACCATGTCATCGGCATACAATAACCATTGTATCTGTACTCCCATGATTTTTGGAGAGTCAGAGATCAGTGTTGTAAAACTTCGATAGATATCTGAAAGAAAGAAGTTGAACAAGGCTGAGGCTAATAAACAGCCTTGTTTTAGGCCTCTGGCGGTTGGTATTGGGGAGGTTAATAAACCGCCGTTAGTAAGTCTAACTTGGATTGAAGTATTGGTGTGTAATTGGATTATCCATTTCAAAATATGCCATGGACAGTTAGCATCAGCCAGTTTCTTATAAAGCTGTTCTCTTGGAACGGCATCAAATGCCATTTGAAAATCAATAAAGGCGAGATACAAGGGCTTTTTCTGTTGATAGGCTTTCTGAATGAGGCTTGATAAAGTAATAATATTTATACCAGTACCTACCCCTTGCAAAAAGCCTGTTTGAAATGGATCTCTCAATTTACTATCCTGTAACCAGGTATTACATTTTTTTAAGAGCAGCCGGGCAAATAATTTACCCGGACAGTCCAAGAGCGCTATTGGCCTGTAGGACCTGGGATTCTCACGATTGCCTTTTTTATATATCGGGAGAATGATGGATTTTTTCCAGGTCTCGGGGATAACGCCACCCTACAGCACCTGATTAAAGATGCGGTAAAGAATACTCGCCCATTCATCAACGTGCATTTTTAACATCATATTGTGCAGCCCATCTGGACCTGTTGCCCGAGAAGAGCTCAGTTTTTTAATACAAAGTTTGATGTCGTCAATATCAAATGTAAATGCTCCGGATGCTGTGATTAAATGGAGGTTTAATCGTATGTCAGGAAAGGGAGAAAGATAGAGTTTATGAAAATACATCTGCCATGCCTCAGAGGAAATCGAGTTTACCTGGGCTACAAATTGAGGAGTCTCAGATGTTTGATTGAGAAGGGCCCATATGCCAGCTGTAGATTTCAAGATAAGTTGTTTAAGCATAGATTTCCCATTCAGTTCGTAAAGCTTGGCTCTTCTTAATCTGAGCCATTTTTTATAGTTTTGCTTAGCTGATCTAATTTTTTCGGCCATGTCAATTTTCTCTGATTTCCGCAAATGTCGAATTTCTTGTCTTAAATCAGATTTACGATGGACTATTTCTGAATCATAGGCATGGGTAGGCCATTGCTCAATTAGCCCACTACCAGTAACTACTCGAGTAAACATCTGCATGGCAGTTGTATAATCATAGACCAGAAGATCTTCTCTCTGGTACATAGTCTTTAGATTAGAATCTAAGATTCTCAATTTCTCTATATTCCAAGACAATCTGTTTCTCCCATTATTCACAACAACATCAGTTACATTTGGGTTCAACCATTGTGTCAGTTGGATATAACCAATTTGCAGTGACAATTTTAATTTATGGATATCACTTACACTTGTATGAATAACCTCCAACTTTTGAACAGAATTAAAGGCTTTCGCATTAATATAGATGTAGTCAATTATGGCATGCTGATCTCCTCTTTGCCAAGTGGTCTGGGCAGGGCAATCGCCCGTCACATTCCCATTTAACATCAGAAAATTGCACTCAGCCATAATGGAAGACCATTTCAATTCATCTCCTGTTGGGGCAGAATTCCCTTCTGCGATGAGGTGCAGATTGAGATCGCCCAATATCAAAATACACGATAAATCGCTCTCTAATATTGCATAATAATATTGATAAAGCATCCAATATTTCCACAAATTGCTTAAAAAATCGTCTGAATTCAGTGTGTTACTGCACCAGTAGACATTAACAATTTCTATTTTTTGATAAAAATTAAATAGTATCACCACTTGAAATGATAGAGAGGGAGACTTACGAATGGTCGAATTCAGGCCACAATTCTTTTTAACTGCTATAATGAGCCCACCTTTGGTTCTGCCAAGGACGCCTTTTTCTGCTGGTGTAAACAGAATGGTGTGTGAGTCCCAAATCGGTGGTAGTACGAGCCAGGTTTCCTGGAGGGCAACTACATCCATATCAACCAATCCCCCAACTGTTGTAAAATTGAGGTGGTTGTGCCCTCGTGTGTTCCAGGAAATCAAATTCAGGACTTTAACACCAGAGCATAGTTATGCAGACCTTGTCTGGTCCGGTGGGTCTTGATGAGAAGTAATATTACAAGCTGAGGTGAATATACGTGAGCTATGACCCTGTAATGTAGCCGGACCAGGCAATAATTCTTGGGTGAGACTGAAACCTAAATCGAATAACACCATTCTGGCCTGCCACAAAGTTTCAGCTACCAATGATGATCGAATGTACAAGCGTGCAACAGACAAATCCATATGGTTTATAAACTCAATTTGCTCAATGTCCAATGATGAAATGGCTGATAAAGCTGGAATCTCTGCACATATGTTAAGAATACTGGACCGATTTAGATCATAACACTTATATGGTGCATCACGAAATTTGATTATGAAGCGATGGTGCAGTGTCTTTTGTTTTGCCTTGGTCTGAGCAGATCTTTCTTTTGCCTGCATTGGTAACCTTGCCGGAGACCGTGCCCTTCTGTCTTGATGAGTGATAACCGTTGCTTGGGGCCCCTGAAGTAGAGGCATGAGTAAGGGGAACCCTTGTTCTGGTACTTTATATGTACTTTATATAAATTAGGTTCATTTGGCTGGTGCATAAAGACTTCAATGGAAGCTTTAATCTCTTCCCGTAGCTCTTGTCGTGAAAGTAAGGCTTGATTAGACGGAAGGGCAAAGGCAGAGACTTGAGGTGGGTGAGCAGACTTCGGCTGTAAATTAGTGTGGGAATTTTGCGTCAGATATGCCTCAACTGAAGCTTTAATTTCGCCCTGTAAATTCTTTGTAAAACAATCATCTTTTGTAGGAGCCTCAGTGGCCACCGTGCTCTGCGTTGAGTGATCATGTGATTGTGGCACTTGTACGTTAGCCGATTGTAAATCTTGAACTTCAGACTGATTAGCTATTGTCGTCACTTGTAAAGAATCAGGCTGTTCCTGCCTACCCATCTGTGAGGAATTATTTGGTAATAGTTTCATATATGAATCAATAGATTTCTGTAGCTGGGTCTGGATTGCTACCCAGATGGGGGCAGTCTGGGCAATAGAGGTTTGGTTCAAGGACTCGGCCAGAGCTGCTGCCGCGACCACTGAGGACATTAAGGAAGATGGTTCGGGGCTTTTTGACTGAGGGACTTGCTGTTCATTGCTGCATTCGACCATCTGCACTAAATCATCCAATGGTTTATGTGGCACTGTCGCCACAGCCATTGGAACTGCTTCTGGAATCTGAAAACTAGGTTCAGGTGTAGATATATGCATCAAATCCGTTGACGAATCTACACAATTTTTCCTTTTTTGCCCCACTGTTGGTTTTGGGACCGATGGTTTAGTTTTAGCGGGGTGCACTTTCCTCTTTTTTGCTTGGCCATGACATGCTAGATTTAACAGAGGATGTGCTAAAGACCTCAAACATATTTTTTGAGGCTGCAATATCAGAGATCTGTGTTTCCTTTGTGTTAGAGACAGCCACGGGCACAGATGAAGCCACAGAAAGGGCTGGGTCTGGCGCAGCGACGGTCACTAGGACCTCAGAAGTCTTAAGGGTAATGGCAGTGTGATTAGATTTTGCGGCTGTAATGTCTGATTGTTCTGACGCCGGCACTTTAGAAATATTAGCTGGTTTTAGCACAGGGCCGGCAAGGCCAGAGTAATCATTGTCACGCGTTTGCATGTAGGCTGAGTATGTAAGTTTAGGGGTCAATGATTCATGAGTTTGAGAAGATGTATTAGTTTGTGTTACGGATTTTGAATGCAATAGAAGCAATTGTTCTAGACAGACAGACTGATTAGAGACTTTTAAGTCCAGCCCTTCATATAACTTTGCCATAGCTAGCAGAGCAGTGTTCATGGCTGTTAATGTGTTATTCAGGGCTGGGGCCTCCGGAAATGAATATCTCTCCCTATGTGCAGGGTTCAAAAAGAAATCAGAGACTCAAGCCCCCTGCTCGAACCGTGGTTGTCTCGGGGTGGGAGCCATAAAAGAGACTACTTCTTCAACTGATTCGGGTGAAGGAGTCACAGCCATAATAGGGGAGACCATTGGTTCTATTGCTGGTGTGTCAGTATGGGATAGCACTGGTGACAAAATTTCGCCATTTGTACTAAAATGGCTATTAATATCTTGTTCTAATTGAATTAGGTCACCAGTATTTGAACAAACATATAAGACTTCTTCGGAGCACTTAACAGTGCGATTAGAAAGGTTCATGAATTCAATGTCTTCTTCCTCTATTTCGCCAATCATGGTCAGGTGGGTGTACGCTTGTCTCCGTTTTTGTTGGGCCAGAACGGAGCATGAAACAGGTTGTGGCATAGTATCCCCAGGGAAGAGGGCTACAACAGATCGTAGGTCTCCGGCAGAGCAAGCCACTATTAGTGTGTTATCAGTGGGGGCACCATGCAAACTAGTTTCTCGAGATGAGATATCAATGGGTGCTGTATGTATGGGATCCAAAATTATGGGGTCAGGCGGCTGAGCTGCCGCGCACGAGCCTGTAGGATCCGATTGGGCCGTGGCGGATGGATTACCAATTTTTGCCTCATCCTCAGTTGTTATTCCCTCCCTTGGACACAATCGAGCATTATCTGAAACTGAGTGTGAGCGCTGAGCAGTAATGCGCCCCACCCTTGGTAACAGACTCGTAAGTCGGGACTGAAGCAAAGCTTTTCTCATGGCAATCTCCCGGGCCGAATCAACCAATTTTGCTCTATTCGCTAAAATGGGCGGCATACTAGTAGTCAAAGTGTATGCAAACATTCAAATAAACACCAAGTTGCACAATTAAATATAAATAATTAAATGAGATTTCAATTTAAGTTCAAAGCAATAAAATAAATAAAAAAAATAGAATAAAATAAATAAATAAGATATTAATACCTAAGACCAAGACCCGGCGACCCGCGAACAGCAAACAGTACTTGTAGTACTTTCCGGGTGCGTGCGCGGGTGCGCTGTGACATGGGGTATTATAGTTTACAACAAGACGTGCTTGTTGGGAGGTGGAGCCAAACTACGAGGGATACCTTCGTTTGTTTCACAAGTCCAGGCAAGCTGGTGTTGCGCTTTAAGACGTTCTCCAGGTGAAAACACTGTGCTGCAGGCACTAAAAGTAAAGCAAACTCAAGTCCGTAGAAAAAGCTCTGTGAGATTTCTAACAACGCTCCGTTTCCAGGTTCATGAAGGCGCAGACTGCCGGCACAGCAAACAGAACTTGTAGTGCTTGCCGGGTACGCGCGTGGGTGCGCTGTGACATGGGGTATTATAGTTTACAACAAGACGTGCTTGTTGGGAGGTGGAGCCAAACTACGAGGGATACCTTCGTTTGTTTCACAAGTCCAGGCAAGCTGGTGTTGCGCTTTAAGACGTTCTCCAGGTGAAAACACTGTGCTGCAGGCACTAAAAGTAAAGCAAACTCAAGTCAGTAGAAAAAGCTCTGTGAGATTTCTAACAACGCTCCGTTTCCAGGTTCATGAAAGCCTGGTATATATCTGGATACCGCAGTCTGCATAATTTGGCCTGAGAGTGATGACAGCACTCAGCAGATAAAGCAAGCAACGATAGAGACAGTCCTGTCTCCTGCCTCTAGTTAACACTAGCGAGGCAGGTGTCAAACTGTTTGGTACATTAAGACCATTGCTACAGGACGACACATTTAGGTAAATGTGTTCACATGGAACCACATTATGTTCAGATAAGCCTTTACTTCCACGATCAAGAGACATGCCTTTCTTCTTCTCACTGTAGAGATGTAGTCAGGTCATGCTAGCGTACATGACCAGAGTTGCGCGGGACAATCATTTGCTCACCTGTGCAAGGTAGCCCAAGCACAATCTCCGCCGTTATGGATCGATCTTACATGTATAATGTGGTTCTGGTGCCCCTTCCCCAAGTATCTGATAGCAGGGCAGCACTGTCTTTGGCTCAACACTGGTCAGGCCTTTAGGTCTTCCATGGTGCCAGGGTGCCGTTGTGGGAATGCACAATAAAACAGGAGGGCGGAGGCCTTGGGTTTGCTCTCTTAAAAGCCAGGTTGTATAGACAGGAAAGCTGGAGGGAAATATGGGCACTTCTAAATGGTTGGGTTATGAACCAAAGCCCTTGACTCCACCTCCCGGAAGTTCTTTAGACCTGCAAGGAACTTTATGAAGATGGTTATAGCGGTGTGCACAGTTACCTTGTTGTGTTAATAGAGGGCAGCATTACAATCTTAGGTCAAAAACTGGTGTGTAGATTCTGCTTAACAGATTACATTTCCAAGTCTACTTTCAACATTATTGTGACATTTTCATAAACTGTGTGTTGCTTTTGTGTTTTATTTATTTGGGTGTTGCTAACTGCCCCTTTATGGATGCTTCAAAATGCTTAAACATTAGATATTAATACAAAATGACATAATGAAACATGACATATCCGCAGCCGGGTAAGGGTGCTCAGCCAATCAGGTGGCAGGAAACGGCGGCAGGAACAGACAGTGCCCCACCCACATTCCTCCAGCCACCCGAGCCTCTTCCCTGGATGCCATATTTTTTTTACAGAAACTCCTGCCCTTCTTTGTCCCCTCCCCATCTTACTTCCCCGTCCCAAGACATCACATGCTGCCTCACCTCCCTCCACACATACTGCTGGACGGTGGCAGAAGCTCTGGCCATGGCACTCTGTTCTGTCCTTGGCACCTGCTATGTAAAGAATGGGCTATTTACTATGACGGGGGCCATCTTTTGTTTCTGGGAGGTTGAGCTCACGCAGTACGCATAAGGACCATCTATGGTAAAAAAAAAGTAACATAATATTTTAAAAACTATTCACACCCCGGATCGAACTCCGGGGTGTGAATTGATATTGGCCTGTGTGGTGGAAAGTAGGTGGAATGATCGGTGCTTAATAGGTCATTTTAGGGCTTTATTTTTCTGGAGCGAGAATGAGGCAAGCGGTCGATATGACCCGTTAATGGCTGACCCAACTGTCATCGAACCTTGATGTTCACACACTGGTCTCAAGCGCACGATGATCCATTACTAAACACCCTCTTGTCGCGGGGCTTATTAGGGCTGGTAACCGCTCTGAGCATTCTCTGGGGTCCTCGCTTCCTGCAGGTCTCCCTAAACCTGAGCTGGTAGGCTGTCACCAGTACTGGTGCGCCCCCACCCTGACATGGTGGTGATTGCTATAAAGTAACCAGACATAACAAGACTTAACCAGCTTTTATAACAGAAACCGGCACTATAGTCCAAAAAAATAAAAAGTAGGGTTCAATAAATACATAAAAATGGCAATGAAAAATTAGCAAAAACGTCGTAAAAAAATAGGAAATTCAAATTCGGTTGCAGGATTGAAATGTAGCAGGGAGAATTAAAAACACACAACGGAGAAGCAGAGTTAGGTTTACATGCAGTGAGGGAGGACGTGTAAGTCTAAAAACAAGGGTGAGTGTGTGGGGGTGGGGAAACAGTGACCCAAAATGAGAAGGTTGATGTACATTATTGAAATCATACATTCAAGTTGACATGCATGTAGATTTGGCAGCAAAATTCATGGATCCTAACAAAGAAACATTGCATTATATATTCTGCAGTTTAAAAATATTACATGGCATAGCTTAACATAAGGGATTATAAAACCAAGCATTCACAAAATTGTCAGGGCAAAGGCCCGAAAAAACAATTTGGTATTTGTCACTCACCAAGGTAACTAACCACACCTAAGATTGTTGTGATAACTGATATCCAATATGTGCTTATAATAGTACAATGTCCAAAGTTAATATGTCTCAATTGGATAAAAACGTTGATATGTATATTTTATTTCTTTTCTTTTCTATTTTTTTTATTTGTTTAGTTGAAAAATCAACTTTTCAAATATAAAACAAGTTAACAACATGATATAATACATAATCAATTCTAAATAGCATCACCATGCATTTCAAAATTCCATAATACACATAACTAAACAGTACAAGATACCAAGACAAAATATAAAATATATAAAAAATATATAAGACAAACATACAAAATTACAAAATACAGAATCCACAATAGCCCTTAAATGATACATGAAATACCACCAATTTCGCATTAATTGTTTTGTCGGGGGGGAATTCTCCCGGGATCGGCTGGGCCGTCCGCGGACCTCCGGGCAGGGAGGCCCCAACTCCTCCCGTATATCCCAAAACCAACAGAGTATGAGACACACGCAAGAAGCAAGGTGGTTCTGCTGTTTATTAGACAAAACGGCAGGGATGGGTCAAGGATCGTACGCGTCCGTCCTGACACACACTCCTAATCGTGGGGCTCGCAGGCCCTTTTTACCTTAGTATGACACGCTACTTGCGTCACCTTGGAAAGTTAGCAAAAAACCTATCGCCACTCTGGATTGGTTGCTCGAGTGGTAGGGTTAGTATAGCATACGTATAGATAGTATTATTAGTGGTTAAGGGTTAGTCAGGTGGTATGCTTGGGTTGTCCCTTCAATTTGATACATGAAAATTGTTACATGAAGACCCCTGAGGATTGGTCAATGTTAATGGCGTCAGTGATAAGAGCCCCATGTTCTGATTGGTCCACTCGCGAGCCTCCCAGTCTGGGACCATCGCTGTTCCCAGCTCGCGGTGCACCTGTCATTTGCAACAATGTTTCACTATGAGTATGTGCAGACAATGTGAGGATTTATTCATATGCTGGAAGGCCGACTACTCCCACCGCCACTTAATTGTATCTGCCTGTGTCTTGAAACGAGGGATCCAGGCGCCTCCCTCCTCCTGGGCTTGGCACCCTGTCAGGTTCGGCTTGGTCACGTGGGGTGGGACCGTGGTTGAGGCAGAATTCTGCACAATTAATATTGTTTTTTCCACTGTGTGCCTGGTTTAATTTGCAGGTGTGACCTTGGCGTTGGCTTGCGGCATGCGAGTTTGCAACATTGTGCCCTTGGCTGTCTGCTTTCGGCGGGCTCATTCTGCAGGGTCAGCAACCGAACTCTTGTTCATTTAATGTTCATGGAAGCTCTTGCTTGCGGCCTACTTGGGTCTGGTGTATAGGTGGAGCCGTTTGATACACAGGCGCTTTAGGTTATGGTATCATATTGCTTTATCCCCAGTGTCGTGTCTTCGTTATATTTCTCATTGTGGCGCCTGGGTTTAGGAGAAGCGTGAGCAAGCTTTTTAGATGAGTTCATTGTGCGTCTTGCGTTTCTGCATTTTGAAAAGCCTATGTGAAAAATAATAAAGATGCACGTCCGTGGGTGTGTCCGTCACCTACGTCATAGCACTGAGTATGTTCTTCGTGTGGATTGGTGTGGGAGTGTCCAGTGTGCATGTTTGCACAGGTGTGCTTGACCGTTGGCTAGGTCGTCATGGCATCTCTAACGATGTGTTGGTTTAGTCGAGTTCATCCATGCCGCAGGTGTCGGCATGGGCAGGGCAGGCTGCTGGGCAGGCGGGTGGGCACATCCGTATGTTCCTGTACCAGGGTATTTGGTCGTCTGGTAGATGGGCAAACTCCTCTCGTGGCGGGTGCCTGGGCCGTGATCCTCTAGGCCAGCGGCGAGAGGGGATTGGTGGGAGCCTTTTGTTCCATTCTCCCACTTCAGTTTCATGAACAATTTCTTTTCTACTTTTTTATTAATGTGTCTTTTAGTTGTTTTTTGCTGCTTTTGCTGCTTTATATTGTCAGTGTGTTGGAATAAGTTGACTTTTTAAGATTACTTTATAATTTTTGGTTTTCTTTGGTTTATGATTGTTTATGATTGTTATATTGTATTAATGATTTGTTTTTCTAAACAATATGTAATTGATTTTGTTGAAAAAATCAAGTTTTCTTGATTAAAATATCTTTCTAAAAAAAAAATAATAATGTGTCTTTTACGATGATATCTCAATAAAATTGCTGTTTTGTATGTAACTGACCCGCTGCACCATTTCTGAATTTAATTAACAAAAAGGTTCAGCGCTCCTTGGGCTTTCTTCCCCTTCCTTTGTTATGTAAAAGCTGGGTAGCTACTTGTGGATATTGTTTGTGTATCGTCGCATAACATAAGACAGTATAGCATATCAAACCTAAGAGAGTATTGCTTTTCAAAGCAGAGCAGGTATAGCAAAGACAGCAAAGCCAGCATGACATAGCCACATAGCGAAATTCCAAAGCGTATCATAACGAAAAATATTCTAACGTAGCAAAACAGCGCGGTGAAAGTAGCATGTCCCACACAAGATATTAGAGTGGGTCACGCACAAATACACACACCCTGATCCAGAAATAGTATTCAAGTTGGCCCTTTGGAATCCATAAAGCGTGCGTAATGGGTGGGGTTAGGGACTATTCCGTGAATGCGTGAAAGAGACAGGGAGTCATTAGGACTCTGCTGGTCGGGAAAAAAAAGTGCCGGTATTTCCATATATTGGCAGTTTTCTGGACCGGCAGAGCACATTTTTGCCGGTGGGGATACCTGATTTTCCTCCAGCCAAGTTAATACCAGCAATCCCCTCCATAGAGTCCTTGAGGGCTCCATGGAATGGGGATTTACTGCCCTTCCCGGACATTAGGCGGCGGGAACGGCAATACTGTTTCCCGGTATCCAGCCTGAATTACAGGCGGGATACCAACAAACGTGTAATGACCCCCATAGTATCTCCATGGTCGAGACAAGGCCCTAGAGCTGTCACGTGTAGCCTTTAATTTCTAACTCAACAGGTTGGAATACTTACACCCTTCCTCCTTCACTAACACAGATTTTTCATAGGCCTTTATTTGCAATTGTCGTTTGTACTTTCAAAGCTTTATTATGGAAAATGGTTGCATGTTTTCATGCTGATTTGTTTCAACAGCTTAATTAATATCATAATGACTCAAAAACACATCAAAAATAGACTGATAATTTTGTGAGGCACAAAGCAAGAACCGTGGAAGTACAGAAGGGAACCGAGCAACAAAGCAGAGCTGGCATAAACTGCAGGTACATGAAAGGTACACAAATTGAATACAATTATCCTATTGAATGCAGCAAACACTCTTTCATCATCCCTGCCTCCTTTAATGGGGATGGTCGCATCCTATCAGAGGCGTGGATTATGCTGTGGCAAATTGTGAGCCAGAACTCTATTATGTACTTTTCAATGGGACAATAGCAATATCTTACCATGATTGATGTGCCTTCATATCTCCCATTGCACTGCCCTACATTTGCAGGATGTATTCCGTAGTCATAATCACATCCTTTCACGCCTCTCGCTCCCACATCCCCCATATCCTCTACCCACCCACCCACCCAACATTACCGTATCATTTTTTTCCACTTATCTGCGAGGAGAGAACCATGGCTCACAATTAATGTTGCCATGAATGAGGTAATAGATGGTCCAGCCTAGGGGGTGTGGGGAACCGTACCCTGTACAGTTCACCAATATCATTATTATATAAAGAGCAACACTAGTCTTTAAAACCATGCATGAGCGACTCTGTGCGTTGCACAAGAATCACATCTAGGCAAACACCATTTTTGATCAGCTTGGGAAAATAAGAGACAATGATGTGAAAAGATTTCCGTAGGTTCGCATACTTTGGTCATGGCCAGGTAGGGAAGCCATGATTTGTCATCAAGTTTCAATATTCCACTATTTGCAGTTTAACCAATGTTCCAAAAGCTAGGCTAGAAAGCTATGTGCAAGACAGCCCACTTGCAAAGCAGTATACTGCATGATAAATCAACCTGACAGTGTATTCGATTCAATATTGTAACATGTTAAGACGCAATTGCACATCAACACAGCAGAGAATGCAAAATGATTCTAAGCCAATCCAGCAAAGTGTGCACGTCGTTCTGCATAGCAAAAAGGCACGTGCAATGAATGGGAACAACTCAAGGTATTTATGTTAAAATCAGGGGCCAAAAATGATTTACTATAAGTAACTGTTTGAGAAGTGGCCAAATTCGGTGAATAACGACATGCTTTCACACATGATGAGTGTTTGATTAGCGTTCTTTGTTCAGCTATATGAAACAGCATTAACGTGTAAGACAAAGCATGTTGGTAACATAACTCTCACGGTAAGAGAGAGCCTGCTGCAAATATGTTTGAGTTTTCTAGCCCACAAGTTGGCATGGCTGACATGGTTTCTTATTCATCTGAGCTCAACAAAGTGATTACCGTTACGTTGAGTAATAGTATTATTTTATTTATTTTGTATTTTATTGATTAAAGCACAGACCTAGCTCGAGAGCAGCAGAGCGCTGTACAGGATGTGGATAGCCAGCACTTGGACTGGCATCTTTTAACAGAAGCGCAGTATTGTGAGTTCTGTGCGTCGGCATGTGTGTCCATTGGAATCAGTCCTTGGTCAGGTGTTGTTGAAAAAGCCAGGTTTTGAGAGATTTAAGAAATGGGGTCCTTGTGCGGGTGATTCCAAGCCGACACCGGGATCGAGCTCCAGAGGGTGGGTGCATGACAAGAGAAAGATTTTTTTGTGGGTCCTCTCTTTGCGGACAAGTTGTGATTCAAGCCAGTTGGCCGATTTGCTGGCCAAGGAATATGTGCCACTAAATATGTGGAGCTTAGCCACCAGGTACACCTGTGTGCTACTCATGACTGCTTTGTAGATGACCGCCATCCTTTCTTTTATAGTATGAGCGGGATCACACCCAGACAGAACACTTTATCTACCTGCATCTGACAAGATCGCATGAATAGAGAACCAATACTATTCGGTAAGATTTCCTGTTTGTCTCTCAATGGTGGTGACCACATACCTAACACAAGTGACTGCATTTCTCACCTACAGTCCTGTCATAGTTATAGTCATCCCCTTTTTACTTTTTACCAAATATAGGTGGATTTACCTGCATCCACTAATTGACTTGTTGGCCCAAATCTCCTACATCCAGAATAGGGGAATAGCTTACGAGCCCTTCACTGTAGCAATATTTTGAACACAGTAAACTCAGTAAAGTGTGATTTTGACACTATCACAGTTTTTGAACTACAGCAGTAAAAGCTGTTTCTACTGAGTAATTGTATATTGAGATCACACACCTTCTGAACTACGCACCTCTTGTCATTTCTGTGACAGAGATCAACAGGATGCTTTCTCCCCTACCAGCTCTTCCGTTCTGATGAAGGCCAACCACATAAAAGCTTCATTAAATAGCTTCAGCAATTTGGCCGAAACACAGCAGCGTCGACGACCCTCCCACTACACCAGTGTTCATCACTAACACTGATATTTGTTCCCCAGAATCTTGTATTGTGTTTAAATATTACTTGAGTTCCGCAGATTATAGAAAGGAAGAAACATGTTCCATGTTCCTGAAATCCAGTCAATCTGTGTGGACCGTAATTTTTATACGTTCTTGTACAAATTTGTAAATGAATTAGTGTTCCTGGTTTTCTTTATTATGACAAACAAATATATATATTAAAAACTTTGGGGCCAATATTTCGACAGACCCTAAACAATTTGGCTTCTCTACCAGTAGGGGCATAATACTGAAAGTGTGTGTTTTCTCCCTCACCCTGATTATTGTGTGATTATATAAGTGTATACCCACCTGGGTAAATCAGGGCCTAGCCAGGAGCCCTTTTTTCTGAATTGCTTTGTAGATTATACATGCAATCTTGAACAGTATCCTTGCTTGGAGTGGAAGCCAATGTAGCTCGCATAGGATGGTGATGACTTGGTAAAGTTTCTGTGCTCCCCTAATAAGGCGTGCTGCAGCATAGTGGATTGCTTTTAGGAGAGCCAAGTGAACAGCCGGGAGCCATGTCAGGAGAGCATTTACCCCATCAACGTCCAGGCCCACCAGTCCTGCACTACTGTCCGACAGTCTTGCAGCGGGATGAAGGGTAGAGATTCTGAGCCTGGAAATTTGGGCCTTCTTGGCTATGTGTTTTTGGAAGAACAGGCTGCTGCCAACGGTGAAGCCTAAGGATTTTGCTGAGTCTGAGAGTCGTGGATCAAACCCTTCTAGGAGCATATCATTGAGCCATTGTTAGACAAGTTGCTTTTTAGCGGGCAGACTGAAGAGGATGAATTCAGTCTTGGATGGGTTTAATTTGAGGTAGGCGGTCAACATTCAGATCTGGGTGATGGCTAGGTTATCGCTGAGACAAATTAGTAACACCAATTAATAACATGCAGAGAAAATAAAGTCTTGGGGCCTGTTTATAATGGGAACCTTTTCAGCCAAAAGCAAACAACTACTAGATCCAATCCCCCTTGCTCATGAAAATGCAAAGATGGGCCAATCTACTTCTAGCTGATGTATTTTTTATTAGGCTTTCCAATGTGGGGAGGTGCTATTCCTTGGATTGTTTAATAACACAATAGTAATCTGCATTCAAAGTAACCGCTGAGTAAGAATATTTTGAAGGTCGATCAAACTAGTAATATTAATAAATATCTGCACTATTTTTCATCCAACGTCATCTTTACATTTACCCTTATTTCTCAAGAATATCGAGAGGCAAAGCTCCTCTGGTGTCCCATGTTAGATTTGAGATGTTCTGGCAGTCTTGTGCACTACTTTGCTTAGACAGTAATAACGTTTACATTTGTGATTATGACTACAGGACTACATGTAGTGGATTTGGAGGGTGAAGTGGGCCTGGAATGTCGTTCTGTTGAAGAATCCCACACTTGGTACAGGACCGCAGCAAAGACCTCCAGAGAGAGGACTGTACTCTAAAAGGGATTTTAGTATCACTAGGCGGTCCCATGACATGGACACACCTACATCCAATCCTGGATTTTCAGTAAACATCGATTTGCATTCTATAATGAGTACTTTCGCATTTCTAATACTTTGGATATAAATGTCCAAATGCAAAGTGCTATTTGCTAAACAGCAAAGACCAGAACGTTGCCAGCTACTTTCCTAACACTAAGCACTTACTCCTTAGTACAGGAAAAAAAGAACCAGAAGACAGGCCTTCTCTGTCTATTCCCCAGACTCTGCAACCGCCTCTCCATCAACACCAGACTCGCCCCTCAATTCTACATTTCCGCAATGAGCTCAAGGTTCCTCCCTGATACTTACGGCCACACCCTCCACTCCCTCCTTAACCCGAGATTGTGTGATCTGGTCGCCCCATTTCCTCCTCTGGTTGCTTAGAGATCCGTTGCTGCCAAATTGCCCCACTCCCCTGTTGTTAGCTCCCGGCTCCTTTAGATCTTATCTTCACTCACTGTGTCCTCCCCCTATGACTTGTAAAGCACTCTGTTGCTTCCCAAAGCCAGGTATGCTCTCAATAAATACCCTATTAATAATAATAATAATAATAATAATAATAATAATAATAATAATAATAATAATAATAATAATAATAATAATAATGTATAGTGGTTGCTAAATGTAGATATACTGCTAGATTCAAAGTCAGGCATAGGTGGTTCCTCCTCTGCAGCTTTTATGTTTGCATTCAGTCTGTAATACACCTCCAAATAAATATTTTATAAAATCCTGCCTTGTTTCTTTTTTTGCATGCATGAGCTTAAAGTTTAGGATGTTAACATTATAAATGCAGAGCAATAGGTAGCAAAGTGCAAGGGTCTGCTCACATGTGACTTCGGGTGACTTTAGCTGTCTGTAGTGTTTTCAGGTCCTGGTGCAGATTGCAATTCAAATGATGGTGTGCGGTGCAATTTGATACCTCATTTGTCCCAGCTAAGCCTCATGTCAGGAATGAGCAGAGCAGCTGCACTGATTGTTTTTTCTGTATTCTGGTACTCAGAGATGGCTACTGTTACAGGGCTCACGTCTCCTTAAGAGAACGAGACCCGGTCACGTGAGAGGGATCACGTTACGTAGCACGCAAGGGGGGAGGAGAGAGGGGGAGAAAGTTCAGTTTGTGTATGTATCCTGAATAAAGAAGGACGTACCATCCAACTCGGTGTGTCCGCGTATCATTTACCAGACCCCATCCGGGTCTATTATCTGGCAACGAGTGCAACGTGGGACAGCCGAGTCCTCCTCCTCCTCCTTCGTCCGCAGCAGCTCTGCCTCAATCCGCGCCGCGGGCAGCCCAGTGAGCCCGGCGCCCGTGCCTGACCCCAGGCCCGCCTATTGTTCCTCCAACTCGCGCCACGGGCATTTCAGTGAGCCCGGTGCCCGAGCCTGATCCCAGGCCCGCCTCCTGTTCCTCCAACTCACGTCACGGGCATTTCAGTGAGCCCGGCGCCAGAGCCTGATCCCAGGCCCGCCTCCTGTTCCTCCAACTCGCGCCACAGGCATTTCAGTGAGCCTGGCGCCGAGCCTGATCCCAGGCCCGCCTCCTGCTTCCATACGCTCCGCGGATGCCTCAATAACACGGAGCTTGCTGCCCTCCAGCCTGCCCTCAGGCCCGCCTCCTCCTATGTGCACAGCGACCGCGCCTGATCCCAGGCCTGCTCCCTCCTACTCCTGCGCACAACGCGTGTGTGATTCCCGCACCCGCACCAACGCATGTGACGAACCTCAACACAGCGGGGGGCCTGGCATGCCGCCAGGTGAAGCAATTATACTTGAAACGCAATTATACTTGAGGGCCCACACTGTCAAACCTGAGCCCACCACACCAACGCTGGCCTTACAGAGGCACCATCCCAGTGGCACATCTAATTGACTGCACGGAAATCCGCCAGCGGTCACGACGAGAGATCTGAGGACGCCAACCCAGAGGTGGGTGTTACACCACAGCTAACACGTCCGCACAAGCCAGCGAACACAAGACAGCTGCCAGACACCCACCCCTTCATGAGCTTGCCGCAGGTCAACCAACCACCGAATGTCCGGCCCCAACAAGTAATACTGCAACTACAGCATGGCGTATGCTCCCCCCCCCCGTTTTCTATGATGCCACAAGCTGACAAGGGCCCAAGATGGACTAAGTGGCTAGAGGATTTTAACACATTCATCGGAGAAGATAAATCACCAAGGCTACGCAGTATGTTTCTAAATTTGGCAGGAAATTATATCAAAGTCCTCATTAAGACTATTCCCTCTGCAGAACAGGTTGATTTCCCAGCGCTGATTACAGCTATAAACAGAAGATTAGTAATCAAACCCAATAGAGACTATGAAAGATACACATTTAATCTGTGCACACAAAGAATCGATGAAACCATCGATGAATTCATAACCCGCTTATGTATAAAAGGAGCTCATTGTCAATTTGATGCCTTCTCACTCGATGAAGCCATACGTCTGAGAATAATCGAAGGCTGTACATCCCAAACATTGAAGAAGCAACTCCTCAAAAAACCTATCACCATAGAGGAAGTGAGCCAGATGGCCAGAATTCTGGAAAGAGTCGAAAAACAGGTGTCCCAGATTTTGAGCACGACCTCGACAAGACAAGAAAAAAACAAAACGGTAGCTGCACTACAGTCCAGTTACTCAAGAGACGGAGAAAAAGGCAACACCACCAGCTACTCCATGACGCCGAGAACCCAACGACAATGCTACCGTTGCGGCATGGCGTTTCCCCACGCCGGGACGTGCCCGGCATTATTGCAGAGATGTGGAAACTGCGGCAGAGAGGGGCACTTCCAATCAGTCTGCAGAGAGGGCAGACCATTTCCAACGCAAAGGCCCCAGCTCGCTCCCCAATTCAAAACACCAGTGAGGAACCCACAAAACCAGCCATACCAAACGCGTCCATACTACCAAAATACGAGACGATATGTCAGAGTGGTTGAGGACATCTATCCGACAGATGAAGCTCAAGGACATGAGGGCGAAGAACAGGCATCTCACATCAGAGATGAATATGCCGGACCCCCCACACAATTCGCCCTCAATGACGGAAACCTACCAGGTGATCGATACAAATTTGACCAGCACACCCAGTATCCACATGACGATTACGTCAACCTCATCTTGAATGACGGTGAAGCCCACGAAGCGCCCAAAATACCAGTTGAGATAATAGGAAAACAATTCTTCTTCCTCGTTGACTCGGGAGCCACCGTCAACATAATGGGCGAGAAGGAGTTCCACCAAATTTCCGATCAGCCTATCCTGACGCCATCAGACGCCAAAATATATCAGTGGGGTGCTACAACACCACTACAAACGATCGGTTTCTTTAGGCGGCGTCTCATCCGCGACAACCACACCACCACGACAAACATCCACGTTATCCGCAGCCCAACCAAGGGTAGATGTCTCCTCAGCTACAAGACTGCCTCGTGTTTAGGACTCATAGATATACACGTGCGTGACGGAGACAAAATCCTATCGGTGGAGCCAACATCGGAGACAAGAGATAATGTATTCAGCATCCAACCAATGCCCACACATGCTGAAATGATGTCTAAAGACAACATTCTGAAAGAATTCCCCCTCATCTGCAAAGGTCTAGGACAATTCAAGGGACCCCCAGTAAAACTCCACATCGACCCCACGATCAGACCCGTGCCGCAACACCCAAGGAGGATCGGATTCCACCTACAAACTTCAGTGTCAGCCGAACTCTTTTGGAAGACGGTATAATTGAACCAGCCTCCGGCCCAACACCATGGGTATCCCCTCTGGTGGTGGTACCAAAGGAAGGTGGACGACTAAGACTCTGCGTTGACATGCGCATAGCCAACACGGCGATTCAGCGGGAAAGACATCCAGGACCCCGAATTGAGGACATGATAGTCCAATTGAATAAATCCACCCTTTTCTCTAAACTTGACCTCAACCAAGGTTACCATCAGATTGTACTCCACCCTGAGTCCAGAGGTATCACCACATTTGCCACCCACGACGGACTGTTTCGTTCCAAACGCCTAAATTTCGGCATCTCATCAGCTGCAGAAATTTTTCATGAAGCCATCAGGCAAATCATTCGACCAATCAATGGGGCGTTGAACTACAGCGATGACATTTTAGTGTATGGGCGCACGCATGAAGAACATGACGTCGCACTTCGCGCCACATGCAAAGCCATCCAAGAGGCTGGACTTACGCTGAACGTGGACAAATGTCGATTCAGTAAAGGCAAATTGAAATTCTTCGGCCACATATTCTCCGCAGATGGTATGATTCCGGACCCAGATAAAGTGGCGACCATTTTCAACCTACAAGCCCCGAGGCAGATTGCCGAAGTTCGCTCTTTCCTGGGCATGGCGGGGTATTGTGCACGATACATACCCCTTTACGCCACCATCACCGAACCCCTCCGAAAGCTACTCCAGAAGGCCATGCTCTTCGCCTGGACGGCCGAATGCCAAGATGCATTCGACACCATCAAGGAATCCTTGGCTGAAGCCAGGAAACTGGCATACTTTGACCCCGACTGGCACACTGAAATAGTGGTCGACGCGAGCCCAGTGGGATTAGGAGCCATTCTTGCCCAGACCAACGGTACTGACACCCACCCAAGGCATGTTGTGGCGTATGCCAGCAGAGCACTTGCTCCCCCCGAATCCGCGTACTCCCAGGCGGAAAAGGAGAGCCTGGCAGCTGTCTGGGTGTGTGAACACTTTCACAATTTTATCATCGGGAAAAGATTCACTCTCATTACGGACCATCAGGCCCTCCTGTCGTTGTTTGGGAATCCACGAACAAAAATGCCCCCCAGAATTGAGCGGTGGGCCATCCGCCTGCAAGAATACGACTATCACATAGTTCATCGTCCGGGGGGTGAGCATAACCCAGCCGATTATCTGTCAAGGAATCCTAACGGTAAACCAACACCAAGGGATGGTGACATGGAATACATAAGCTATGTGACCACAAATGCGCTACCACCAGTAATGTCACTAGAAACTGTCGCACTTGCAACAGCAGCAGATCCATCCATGGCCCTGGCGATCGAACTCACGGAACACAACAAGTGGAAAGACTACAAGAGATTACTATTAACACACCCTGGAGCAAATCGAGAAGAACTAGACAGGCTGGCAAGAATGCACTCCGAGCTGGCGATACAAGGCAGAACCATACTCCTCAGGGGGTGCAGAATAGTAATACCAGCAGCTTTACGGTCAGAGATAATCAAGATGGCCCATGAAGGACACAGAGGCTACAGTGCCACGTGTGGTTTCCTTTCCTCGATGCCTCAGTCGATAGATGGGTAAAGAACTGCATGGCGTGCCAATGCACAGCCAGAGCCGAAGCACTGACACCCTTACAGCCGACTCAGATGCCAGAACATCCTTGGGAAAGAGTGGCGGTTGATTTCTACAGTCCTGTAGAGTCAGGAGAATACCTACTTTTGTTCATTGACGAACACTCACGATTTCCGATCGTCAAAAGATCGCCATCCACAGCGTTCGCACAGGTTGCAGCAATCCTTGACGAAGTCGTGAGCGAATGGGGCATACCGGACGTTATTAAGTCGGACAACAGGCCGCCTTTCTGCAGCCATGATTTTGCGACGTTGGCCAAACACCTAGGTTTCAAACACCAGAAAATAACACCCCTGTGGCCCCAAGCCAATGGAATGGCCGAGAGATTAATGTCGTCGATCAAAAAGACTTTGCAAAGAGCCCGACTAGAAAACATAGACCAACACCAAGCGCTATGTAGAATGCTTAGAGACTACCGAAACACACCCCGTGAGGCTACCAACAAGACCCCGGCTGAGCTCATGGTCAAGTACCAGGTACGCACGAGAATCATACAACACCCCATAAACAAACCAGAAACAGATCCACAACTCCTGGAAAGGGACGCTGAGAAAAAGGAACAAAGCCCGAATCCAGACAGACGAAAAACGAAGAGCCCGTCCAAAAGATTTCCAAATTGGAGACGAGGTGCTAGTACAACAGCCAACGGTAAAAAAGACTGATTCAAGGTTCTCCCCTCAGACACTACAAGTCACGGCAGTCAAAGGAACTATGGTGACGGCAGAAAATGAAGAACGAGAAACAACCAGGAACAGCTCAAAATTCAAGTTGGTAACGACCAGGGACAGTGAGAGGCTCCAACCGCCAGACCCTGAACCAATGGCAATTGACCCTCAAGATACCCTGTGGACGCCCCCAAGATTTTCCCCTCATCCAGGAACCAAGAGGTCAGAGAGGCCTGAAGAGGATCCAGGAGAAGGCACCAGCAACCGACCTCAAAGAACCGTGAAGAAGCCAGCACGTTGGGTCGAGGAATGCTGAGAGAGTTGCAAGGACATTTCGTCCGGGGGTGATGTTACAGGGCTCACGTCTCCTTAAGAGAACGAGACCCGGTCACGTGAGAGGGATCACGTGACGTAGCACGCAAGGAGGAGCAGAGAGGGGGAGAAAGTTCAGTTTGTGTATGTATCCTGAATAAAGAAGGACGTACCATCCACCTCGGTGTGTCTGCGTATCATTTACCAGACCCCCTCCGGGTCTATTAGCTACATGTGGCGAAATGGAAACAAAGGAGGTAGAGCAGGATGAGCTATTGAAATGTGAAATAGGACAACGTGGGATGGCTGCATACATGACAACATGCCTCTTGCCATTAATGAGATGCTCACCGAGTCCTGTTCTTTTGTGGGGGCAATTTCGGGCTCGTTGTCTTGGTTTTATAACGAGAAATGTAAAGCTACAAGCCTTGGAATGCAAAGTAAAAAGCAGAATCGGATGATCATCTGCAGAATGACATGGGGCTTGATGACGTGGATGTGTCATGAAATGTGTCATGAAATGTGCCGCAGGTCCCCTAATTTTACCTCTATATGCAGCTTTTTCTTAAGAATATGTGAATACAATTTTTTGTTCTGCAAAGAGAGTGTCACTTTTCTCTTGCCTGTCAATCAAGAAGGCAGCTTTGTTATTTTTTGTAAGTATTTTTACAAATTATTACCAGCGAGGGACAATCAGATTGTATCAATCGTTCTGATTGGTCTTCTCCAGGTTGTTACCCGGCTGACAAAGACTTGCCTGCTGCACTTCGGAGAGCCCCATGCCGCAGAGTTCCTTCCCTTTCTTAATCTGGCTGCCATGGAAAGGGAGAAGGGACTACGTATACTCCCTTAGCTCCATTTCATGGCAACTATTTTCTTTGTTTTCTTTTCTTTTCTATCTTTTTAATGGCCACCATCGAATGGGAGAATGGACTGCATGTAGTCCCTTCTCCCCGATGCATGGCGGTCACTGTCCCTTTTCCCTTTCCATGGCGGTCATTTTTTTTGCTTTGTTTTGCTCGAGTTGAGAAACTGTTGACATGTCATTTCTCAAAACGAGTAAAAATACTATTAGTACTCTGGTACAGCGTGCTGGGGTACTAATAGTAATAGAATCCTTGAGGGAGGAGCATTACTGGGTGATTAATCCCCCCCGGGGCTATGTTGTAACTAACGCCAAAGTGCCATTACCCCGACCGGTACTGCCCCCCTCCTCAGGATCTTTTGCTTTATTAATTGATCAAGTGTGTTGGGGATTGGATTTAAAAAATGCTGATGACCCATTAAAATCTTCAGAATATGAACTTAAAACTTTTCATAGAGATTTGGAACTTTTGCAATGAAAGTGACTCTGGAGATGAAGGCACTCCTCATTCATTTCTGACCGCTGGACAGACCTTAACTGGCAAGCTGTACATTTGTACAGAGTGGAGCAAAACAGACAGAATAAGGTCATCGAGAGCCCAGCAAGAAGCCTTGATGAGAGAAACACAATTGTTATGCTCTGAACTCGCCACACACTATGTTTGGATAGGACTCTCCTGACTCAACACATGGTAACATTGTGGACCAGCTTGGAGGAACACACATACACTCCATGGAAACTACAACCCAGTTGCTAGTACTGAGATTCTTTCCCGGCCACGTGGAGCAAACCTTCCACAACTTTGCTAAGGCCACTTTCACCAAAAAATCAGGTTCTCCTTTGAGCAAGGATATAGCTTACTATTCTTTCAAATGTACATACCAGAAGAGCAGCCCAATTGGCATACGCTGCATCTCAATAGTTCCAGCAGCATATGACACAATACACAACTCTGCAGTGTAACCATTTGCGCAATAGAGGATGGGTGTGGGTGTATAATAAAAATATCAGGTTTGTATAGAGCACATCATGCCTGATTCTATTAGGAATGTGTGAAGTACAGCCTGGTCAAATGTGAGGGAGGAGCGCTTAACATCTGAGCTAGCTTGACTGCAGTGAATGAAACTCATGGATACTAAAAAATGGTGCTGCATTATGTACACTCACTTATAAAAACACATACTTCAACTCAACTGACCAATTTGCAGTGTAATAAGGCTTTTTGCTGTAGTGTTAGGTGATCCGCTATCTTTGGCCCAACTCCCTGGCACATTGTTACTCATTATGTGGTTTTATATCACGAAAAAGTGAACAAGACTTTGTATAATTTGTCAAATGCAAAGAGCCACCAATTTAATCCCCCAAGAAAACCTATGCTATCCCCATTGGAGAATTCTGTCCATAGACAGTAGTGGTACGTCGTCTTTCCAAAAGGATAGAACGTTTAATAAAACATTCAATCCATATCTTTTATAAGAAACAACAAAACAAGATCTATGCCAATGTGACCCTCACTGGGGTGACCTTTTCTTAAAAGAAACATTTATGAAAATGCATTCAAAAGGCGTATTTAAAAAAATAAATGTTTATTTAATCCACACCTGGATGTGTACTATACACACAGTTTGAATGATTAACAAAGCAATAGAGATGCTAAGAGAAAGAAATGAGGGTATCTCAAATACATTAAAGGATAGCCCATCATGTGGAGGTCAACCGGTTTCTGCAATGTAGTCAGTCGTAATGCATTCATCAGGACCCATGTAGCGGCTCATTCATAACTTGTGGGTCAGGAAACCACAAGATGTGCTCCAGATCTTTAATGTTTTCTTTTAGTTTCCAAAATGAGGGAATATAATTCAAACCATTGAAGTGTAAAGCGTTAAAATGCTAGCTAAATGGCTAGCTAAGACAGATCAGAAAGATGATCTGTGTTGTTCATATAAAATCGTTACCTCATTGCTAATATTTTTATAGGTGTCTACCACATCCTATTCATTTTATGAACGTAATTGGGAAATTAGAAAATTGCAAAAGTATATTGTATACAAATATTTTTGAGAACATTACCTCCTGGTGGATAGAATCTGTATCAAGGTAATGGAATTACTAGCGCATATGCAAGTACTGTTGCCGCAAGTGCACAGTACCTTCTTTCTACAATTGAAACAATACAACAGTTTCTAGCGACACAATAGTTGGACTTTTGTGGACACTTACATAGTGTTTTCTCATTTTGAATTAATTACACTCATTTTCTTCAATTACTGGAAGTGTAGCATGGTGTGGGATTTTTGTAACAGCGACCCCCGATGTCAATAATGACTAAGATCTGTTGTTCTTTGTTGAAAGATATAGGGGCTTATTACGGGTCCGGCAGTAACCGTGCCGGTGCTACTGGCAGGTTGCCGCCGGACCCGTAAATATTTACTGGCACCTGACTTCCCAGTGCCACCAGTGGATTACAACCTCAGCGGCCCAGAAAGTCAGGCACCAGTTAAATGTTGTTCCCCATTCCCATAGAGTCCAATAGAACTCTATGGGAGTGGAGATCATGGAAGCACCAGCGCCATTGCTAACAGTGCTAATGCTTCAGTGACAGTCTGCCTACCATGGCTGATGTGCCCGGCAGGGTCAGACCTGTTGGGCATGGCGTCTTCAGAAGGCAGACCTGTAGTTTTCCAGTCCGGAAACAACGGTGCCGGTTAATTTACTTGTAATGAGCCCCGTAGTCTTTAATATGTTCAACACTGCGGTTGATTCTTTTATGAGCAAACGCATCTAGAATACTTCTCTTTTAGAAAAAAGTGCTCTTATTGAGACAAAGGTTCCAGGACAGTGCCAATATCCAACACTATCAGGTGACCTGGAGGCGGTGTCAATGCTTTGTGAATTTTCGGCAATGCATATAGGACTGGTGTTCTCAGAAATGTTGGAATAAGGAATTCCACTTCTTTTTGACTAATGTACCCATTTTATTTTTTAATGCATTTTTTGTGACTTTAGTGATACATAGGGGGTCATTCCGAGTTTGGAGGTAACCATGGTGCTATTAGCACCATGGCTGCCTCCAAACGCGGGTCCGGGTCCGGTCTCACTGAATGTGGATTTACCGGGTCATTCCGACGTTGGAGGACCCGATAAGAACCCATTCAGTAAACCATTCCCCATTCCCATTTGAGCCCCCATAGGGCTCAATGGGAATGGGGACGGCGCTAATAACAGGCCCACAAATTGCCGGCCTATTATTAGCTCCAAGGTCCCTTAAGGTCAGACCAGCCGTTCCTGCTAGGACCCGCTAAGGTACCTCAGAATAGGGCGCTAGGGGCTTTTTACACAGTTCTTTTAGAATTACAGGAAAAGAAAGTAGATAGGAAAAAATGGAACATAGAATAAGTATAAAATGGTAACACTAATTAGATTTTTTCTTAAACTATGTGTGAGGTAGTAGTAATTTTTTCTTAAAAGGAGAGTCTTTTGAGGCGTATTGCATTTAGCAATTTCAGAAGCTCTGTAGATATGATGATTTTGTTACCCGAAGGCAGCCTATGCCAGAAATCTTGGGTATTTAGCCACTCATTATGGTTGACAAATCTAGCAAAGTATTTCTCTCTTGTTAAGGGTGTGGCTGAGCAGGTAATTAGGAGGTGTTTTATATCTTGGATGTACCCTTTGCCACATAGATCGCATTCCCCTTCTTTCTGTTCTACATTTTGCCATATTTTCCTGGTTTCATTAGTTTTCACCAAATTTAACCAAAAGCGTAGTAATTATGCACGCCATTGAGGGTTTGGAATTCTACTTAGGTATGGCAATACATATTTGCTTGGCTTCTTACACACTCTAAATTTCTGTGTGCTTTTAAGATTACAAAAAGACGATCTAGTTGAGATCCAGTCAGCTCTCAATAGGGCTTGCTTAGCTGTGTCTGTATTCAAAATCAGGATGTCCCTTGATACTTCACAGTTCAGGAGGATTTGATCGGCATATCTTTGTAATTTAGACAAGAATGTACTTTTGTCAGAATCTATATGATCATTTATATTTTCAGACAAAGAGTGTTTGCATGGATCTGTAATAGATTGATAAATCAGCAATATTTTCCAATTGAATGTGATTGAAGCGAATTGAAGCCCAATTCATATGATATTAAACATGCTATCGAGAGGGACATGGGAAGTGAGAGAGTTTGTTTCCATGTATAACCTTTCAGTAGGGTCCATTTATATTTCTGGGCACTGGGATTGAATTCCATCCCATATCATCTTGTTGGAATCACTTTTCCTTTGTAGAATTTTAGCAAAGGCAAAAGCGAAAAATTTACATAGGGAGGCCAGTTGTTTTTTCAATTGACTTGTGTATTGTGAAGCTTTTAGCTCTAGTTAACCAGTCAGGTCTTTGAGTGACTGGTTTGTTGTGAGGGTAAAGCCCAGATATTTTGTTTTTTTTAACAATTGGCAAAACGTGATTATTAACATGCCATATAGGGGTTTTCCCTCTGTTTTGAAGGGTTTCCAAAGATCATGATATTTGATTTTGAGTGGTTGACATTTAGCTCATTCGCACTTGCATATTGTTCCATAGACTTGATCAGATGTTGAAGTCCACTGGAGTGTGGTCAACCAAGTCTATGTCATCAGTGTTTGCTAGGAAATGAATTGGACTTTCCCCAATCTTGGGACATACAAGTATATGTGTGAGCAGAAAGTCAGCCAAATCTGCTAAACAGAGATTAAAAAGAAACGTGGCCAATATGCAGCCCTGTCTAACGCCATTAATGGTGGCTATGTTGGGGGAAATTCTCCTTGTAGGTTTAATCTAACTTGGAGCGTGGTGTTTTGGTGAAGAGCTATGATGATAGCAAGTAAACCTTCTGGAATGCCCCATGTTCGGAGTTTGGTCCACAGTTTGGCTCTGTTCACTAAGTCAAAAGCTTTTTTGGGATCAATCAGGGCAATGTATGTAGGTTTTAATTTATTACATGCACTGAGATATTTTAATGTGTAAAGAATCAGGCTATTAACTGTAGTAGAAAAGCCCTTTCAGAAGCCTGTTCGTTGTCTGGCCAGGATCTTATTACGCTCGGCCCATGTCTCTAGGTCTCGCATGTCTGTACCCATTAGTTAGAGCTCAATGAAGGGTTCAATCAACCATTGAAGTTGATTAGTTGGGTCTGTACCTAATCATTGGTAACTTGTGTGGTCATTCAATAATGTAAATATCATGCTGTCATAATGTACAGTGTTCATGATGACTATCGCATCCCCTCTTGTCAGCTGGTTTGATAACAATATTTTTGTTATTCTGTAGTGTTGCAAGGCCTATTCTCTCGCTCTTGGTTAAATTGTTGTAGACATTAGGAATTTTTTTTCCAGATCATTAAATGTTTTCAATACAGCTTTTTCACAGGTAACTGACTCAGAAGAAATGTTGTGTGGAGGAGGGTAGAACTTAGATTGATTGTGTAACCCAGTGGTGTCATTGTTTTCAGGAATGTCCTGTTGTCCAAAGTATAGTTTCAGTCATACTTTTCAGATCAGTTGTGTCAGCTCAATCCGTGTTTGAAATTAATCATATGGGGCTGTTGGGACAAAGGAAAGACCCTTTTCCCAATTCTCCTAGGGCATAGTCAAACAAATTGATCAATTTTGCGTTTATGATGCAATACTTCCCCATCACCTGCTGCAGGTAAGAGCTGTCCTGTCAATGTCCCTAACCTCATCCCCTTTGGTATAAAAAAGGAACCAAAGGGGGTTGTCCAATGGTTTCATCCTGAAACTGCACTTGTCGCTTGGTATGTTGTCTGAATATTCGATAGACCAGCTTGTGTCTCATCATCAGAGATAGTGCTTGAAAATGTTCTATCATCCTGCCAAATCTTGTTACGAAATGTGGAATTCTGTTAATTCTGCATCCCTCTGTGGGTCTTCTTGGTTATATGCCACTGCTGTGTAGGGGTATACTTTTTCACGAGAAAAGGAACCAATGTCTTATTTTTTTTTATTTGACTTTTTGTTCAAATTTTAAAAATCTAAATTCTTTTATGGTTGTGTCTAGCTTCTCAGGTTTTTTTCTATAGTTTTCTATTATCAACCCTTTATTCTTGGATCTCACTAAGCATCTCCTGTGATACACCTTTGGCAGTGTTTATAATAAGTGTCAGCCAATGTCTCATGCATTTGTTCGATATGTAGCTCGATTCTTAGTGAAATCGGATCTGATTGAGGAAGACGCACGGTTCAATATGGATTATCAACCCATTGGGTGGCGTGGGCATTCTCAAATATACAAGCATAAGGGCCCTGTGTAGTTCTGTATGAATTCTTTTTTTTCTGTAGAATTTCCAATTCAATCAAATCACCTCCCTGTGCGCATATATATATATATATATATATATATATATATATATATATATATATATATATATATATATATATATATGCAGTACATGTGTAGTTCCTTGAATTATAGAATTTTCGATGATACCATTGACTAATTCTTCTGCGAATGTTAGATAATTTTGTTCTACCATTTTTGTAAATATTATTACTACCCTACAAGGAGGTTGTGAAAGGGGCTGAAAAATAATAGATAATCTTAAACTGATCTGTACTGGTGATTGCATCTTTCCAAGCCCTTACAGCTCATACTGTCCTAAGGAGAAGATGAACCCAATTTTAAGGGAACAACTATGAAGTTAATGGAAAGGCACCCTACTCAAAAACATTGTTTTATACCATTAAACAGGGTACAAGACTTTTTATAATTTGTCAAATGCAGCAAAGAGTCTCCAATGTAATCCGTCAAGAATTCAAACGCTTGCGTTTGCTGCACATTGCAAATTTTGTAAAGTTGTGACTGTCCTCCTGACTGAGCCTCAACCACTCGACCACCATTACAGCACACGAGGCTGAATCCATTCCAAGATGGCCGCCCGTGCCTTCTGAAGCCTCCCCTCCTCTGTGCTTCCTTCACCTGACCTGAGAAGACTGATGATTGGCTCTCCCACCCTACTTCTCCACCCATCAGTCGCCGGGAGGAGCAAGCCGGCCCTTCCGGGAAAGGCCGTGAGGGCAAGGCCAACAACTGTCCAGAGACTGTCCTGAGCTAACCAGAGCCCAGGGCCATACCCCCTGCTCGTTCCTTATGAGGTTGTGAGTAATCCATATTTGTCTTACCTACTCCACCTGCGCCCCTTACCTTGTCCACTCAATCTGCTCCCTTTATTACCTTACAGGCATCTGCTATGTGTCCCAGTCACTGCATTGGACGTTAAGGTTGCTTAACACATTCGCAACAGTACGCCACCTTTAGTCGGACCTATGTACTCTACATTCTGGTAGACATTTCTACTATCCACTCTCCTCATAGACAAATCACATTTATGTGTTAGTTACTAATGCATTTGAACTTGTACCTCTCTGCATTTTAATCGACTGCCTTTTTGGCTCCCTCTGCTAAAATCGAATCTAGTTATGTTTGGATTATGTATTTGAACTTGTGCCTTTCTGCATCTTAATCGACTGCTTTTTTGGCTCCCTCTGCTAAAATCAAATCTAGGTATCTAAGTATCTGTACCCTAATACACTGCTACCGCGGTTACTGCTGCCTTACTTTCTGTGCACTCCACTGCATCTACGGTGGTCATTGTTATTATTGTTTAACATTGTGTGCAATTGCCTACAACAGCACCTCTACCTCAACCACCATTTTTGTAGATCTGGCAGGCATCTGCTTTTAGACTGTATTAGGCCAACATGCCCTCCACCCTCACTACTCTGTTTGCAAGAATACTGCCCACCCTACTCTACCTCACACGGCACACCAGTGGGACAGTACCCAATTACACCACCGCCTCCCTCCACTACCCCAATCTTCACAACACCATGACTATGCCGTCCACTGCTCACCACACCAACCCTTACCTCCACAACCCAGCCTTAAGGCTCCAACACTTTGCTTCCAGACCTTCACCAAACATACCATGTTCCATCACCCTGAGAAATGCCAGACTTGGCTCGCGATTCACGCACGCCTCCCATCACTCTGTGCATCTTAACAAGCAGCCTCTGACCTCCACCGCATCCACACACTTGAAAAACCCATCATCACCTCACCCCAACCTCCCTAACACTACCAATATTAAGGGTGCATTAATCAATGTCAGATCACTCACGGCTCACGCTCTGGAAGTGGCTGACCTTATTCTTACCCTCGACCTCGACTTTATGGCTAACACCGAAACTTGGCTTCACGCAGCCTCTTGCCCACTACTCTCCCTTGCCATCCCTCCAGGTTACAACATTATCAGACACGATCGTAACTCTAACCAGTCCAAAGGTGGTGGCATTGCCATCATCCATAAAATGCTCTAAACCTCCACCTCTCCTCTGTGCATCACTTTTCCTCTATGGAAGCACTGACAACCAAACTAGCCGTCACTCCTAACCACTTCTATCACCTTCCATCTACTTTACCGGCCACCTGGGCCGCTATCCACCTTCGTTGAGGACCTCTCCAACATCATCACTCATAACACCAAAACCAAATCCCAAGCCTCGATATTAGGGGACTTTAACCTGGGCCTCACTGATCCCAATGACACTGCTGCCATGACTATTGATAATATGCTTATGAATGCAGGATTCATACAGCTTATCAACCAACCTACCCACGTTAAGGGCAGAACCCTCGACTGGCTAGCCTCCCACAATTGTCATATCCATATCATCTCTAACCAACAGTATGCATGGACCGACCACAACTTAATTACATTTAACATTCAGTCCATACCTGCCAGCCTTTCTCCTACCATTGCACCGGCTACTGCCACCCACAATAAACATGACATCACTTGCGACAGACTCCTCCCCCTCCTCCTCCCGGCTCTCAATGACCAGGTTCACTCCTGCCCCGACCCCACGGCTATGGTTGACACCTTTAACCTCGCTATGCAAAAAGCCTTAGATATCATCGCCCCATCCAAATTGAGAAAACCCAAACCTCGAGCCCACCTGAACTCTTGGTTCACACCCCAGCTCAGAACCCTGCGCAAAGAAAAACGAATTGCGGAATCACATTGGAAAAGCAAACAGTCCGCAGCCAACAAATCGTGCCTCCTCCTGGCCACCCTCAACTACAAGGAAGCCATATTCCAGGCTAAAAAAGACACTTACAATAAACGTATCGAACAAGCCAAATCCAACACCAAAGAATTGTTTAGAATCCTAAAAGAACTTGAAACCCCTGTCACTGCACCAGACACTTGCATCAAAGATAGCACTTGGTGTACCAAAATCCAAGAGGCTCTCCTCGGCAAGATTGCCACCCTCCAAATTAAAATCAATAACAAACTATCAAGCCTACAATCCAACCCACAACCCAGCCCTATCCCCACTCTAAACAACCCCATCCCAGACTCTCTGACTCCTTTTAGCTTCTCTCCACTCTCCATTTCCGAAGTGGAAAAGATCATCACCAGCCTTAAACCGACCAATTGCCAAGGCGACCTCTGCCCGCCACCTATAATCAAGGAAGAACCTCATGACCTAGCGCCATTCATTACTACGCTCATCAACTCTTCCTTTAGCTCTGGGATCGTACCTGACAATCTAAAGGACGCATGGGTCATCCCCCTATTGAAAAATCCTACCATGGACGCTGGTATACCCACAAACTACAGGCAATCACCACAGTCCCGTTTTTACTAGAAATCCTCGACCGTGCAGCATATCTACAAATTCAAGATTACCTCGAATCTACCAAACTCTTTGTATTTAGGCAATCTGGGTTCCGGCCACGTCACGGCACTGAAACTGCCCTAATAGATTTAAAACCACAGATTGAAGATCTAAAAGACAAAGGCAAACTTGCTCTCTTACTCCTCTTGGACCTTTCGGCGGCCTTTGATCTCGTCAATCATGAAATCCTCTGCCACCACCTTAAATCAGCTGCAGACTTCTCTGATAAAGCTACAACCTGGATTAGCTCCTTTTTAGACAAAAGATCTATGCGCGTATTCTCTCCACTAGCAGCCGCCCCACCTGCACCTGTCTCCTGTGGCGTGCCGCAAGGATCTTCTGCTTCACCCACGTTGTATAACGTGTTCACCAAACCTCTCTTCGATATCTTGGACTATCTGTTACAACTGTCCTGTGGAATCGCACTGCTGCACACTTTCAGGAATCGATACCCGTGACAGCCACGGTTAAACCCGGAATCGGGACTCTCAATGTGGAGGATCCGCGCTTTAGTTGTTCCCGCTCCTCAGACCACGGGATTAGCTCCGCCCCCAACTTCCGGAATGGTATTTCCAGCAACAGGAACCTCAGCACTACGCGTTGCTTCTCTATTCAGAGTCGCGCTGCGCATCAGATCTCGAATTCCTTCCGAGCCCAGCGGATCAACACGAAGTCACCTCGCTGTGTTCCCGACTGTTCTCTCTGATTTCAACTTCGGCCCTATTCAGTCTTCAGTTCCCTCGAGCTCAAGCCCTCCATCCTGCTCTTTACAATTCCTCCCTTGGGCTATCACCTGTTGGCACTTTGCCAACTTTTCACATCCGATGGAAAAAGAAATGCTTAGAAGGGAATAGGTTTGTCAGGGTAAGCTTCCTTTCTTATCCCTACCACTCTACTATATTAGATTCGGTATCTTTACTTATCTGAAATTCTATTCTGTTTCTATCAGAATCCTCCCTGACAAGATTCCGGTTCACAGCCCAACCAGTGTGACCCTCCACCAGCCGCTGCAGGAATCTACGCTCCCCAGCAGCACCTCACAGGGTTTTTTTCCCTTCGGGGTTTCCCCTGGAGATTTCACTTCAATCTAGCCTTGGGCTGGGTTTGAGAGGAGTTTTCAGGTAATTCCCTCCTGCTTCTAGTTCAAAGAGAGCTGACCATCACGGAGGTAGGTGTCATTCTCATTTGCAGAGAGATAATTTGCTTCAAATACTTTGTTAGTATAAAGTTATAACAGTAAGCAACGCCCGGTTGACCTAGGGAATTCTCTTATCTTCGGCATTTGTGAAGGACGACTTCTGTGATGGATCAACAAATTCAGCAGCTCATAGCTGCGGTACAATCTCTGACTTCAGAGGTGCAGAGTCTGAAACAAGAAAATGCTAATCTTCGACAGGCTCAGCATCAGTCTCAGCAACAAACTGCCCAGTTGGCTTCCCAACAGGCAGCAGCTAGCAGTGTTCCGCATTGCTCAGAAGTTCCTCCTGGTCCCTTACCAGGGGGTCAGATCGATGGTAATCCACATAAGATAAAGGAATTCCTTGATGCTTTCTCAGTACAATTCACCTTTAAGGCAGCCTTCTTCCACACTGATCGTGACAAAGTAGGGTATATGATTTTACAGATGGTGGGACCTGCCCTAGCTTGGGCTACTCCCTTGGTCACAACCAATAATGCTATATTAGATTCCCATTCCGCCTTCTGCAATATCATTAGATCAATGTTCGGTAGGCAGGAGATTTGGATAGCGGCCCAGGAACAACTACTAGACCTTAGACAAGGCAATCAAGACATCCTGACCTATATTACTAGATTCAAACAGTTTCCCAGTGAATCTACTTGGTCAGATGATGCACAGGTTACTCTATTCCGGAGAGGCCTGTCTGAGGATCTTAAGGATGAAGTATCTAGGGTCCCACGTCATTGACACCAACTACGCCGATGACACCCATATACTAATCCCTACCTCAGGTGACTACACGGCTGACTCCCTCGCTATCAATGTCATCTACCAGGTCATCCAGGCGTGGATGGCTCAACATGGGCTCTGCCTTAATGATGAAAAGACTGAGCTCCTTATTCTTGGTTCGCCACAAAAACTTACCAAACTCGACCCTGCGTTCAAGTCCTTCATCATCGATGGGAATATTATCCCAACCGCCAAGGACACCAAAACCCTAGGGATCTACATTGACTCGACCCTATCCCTGACCAGACAAACTAACTCAGTCTCTTCCGCAGCGGCATATACCTGCAAGCTTATTGCAGCCTGTCGCCCTTTCCTCTCCGCAACCAATTGTGTCACCCTGGCTAGAACTCTTGTATTATCCAAGATTGATTACTGCAATGCACTGTACCTAGGCACCAATTGCTGCAACCTAAACAAGTTGCAAATTGTCCAAAACAATGCGATTAGAGCTGCCCTCAACATTCCCAGGCGCCAACACATATCCGACACCAGACGCAATATTTGCTGGCTCTCAGTCCCACACCGTCTCTCCCTGAAAACTCTGGCTCTTACCCACAAATGCCTTCATAACCAAGCTCCCTGCTACCTGGCCAACCGATTTGCCCTCCACAACTCCATTAGACCCCGCAGAATGGCTCATTTAAACTGCCTTGAGGTTCCACGTTTCAATCTCCAAAGATCAGGTGGAATTAGCTTCCCTATCTTGGCAGCTAAACTCTGGCACACGCTTCCTAATGAGCTTAGAGCGGAACCCTCATTCCCGAGATTCAAACACCTTACGAAAACCTGGCTGGCCACCCAGGACTTTTAGCTCTGGGTTCTCTGCTTAATTTGTACATGTATATATAATCTGCTTGTCCTCTCATTGCTATTATTATACCTGTAAATTCTGTATTATACTTGTAAACTTTGTAATTATGGTTCTGTCTGTTTTTCTTATGTTGTAACTAAGTGATGCGCCCGGTTGCCCCTGGGCCTGGTGCGCTATACAAATAAATAAAATACAAATACAAATACAAGAACTACACTACCCCTATTGAAGGATGCTCATTATGTGGCCCCTCCAGACGTTTTGTATGACAACTTTCATGACCTTTCACCAACCATGCTAGGACTGATGGGAGTTGAACTCTGGCAGTGAGCAGAAGTAGACCCAAACCTAGGTAGCAGTGGCAGAGGTAGCTTTTAATGCTGGGTGAGGTGTGTTGGGGGGAATGTGCAGATTGATTTGTGGTGCCCCAAGATGAAGTGGGTAGATGGGGCAAAGACAAGGAAGATGGGGACACATAAAAGGTCGTTCACAGTTCAGGATTCAGACCAGTATAAGTACAAGGAGTTCAACCGAAGGAGCGTACAAAGCAACAAAACCAGACTATAGGTTCAATGCAGATGTGCCATGATGCTGTTGTTGTGGTGAAGACCAATCATCTCCTCCATAACCAGGGAGTCAATTAGCCTTCAGAGTAATAGCATTGACCAAGGTAGCAGGGGGCTGGGGGGCCTCCTCTTGGCCCACATGCCCATTCATAGTAGTCTTTTAGGATGAATCTGTTTGAACATTTTTTAGCAGTTTTCAGAATGTTGGGTGATTTTTTACCGTTTTGTTTTTCTGTGTCAGGTTGAGCCACAAAAAGGTGCCATTCAAACTGATCGAGAACAGCCTTAATTTTTCTTTCCTGGAAGTGCAACATGAGAGCTGTCTGGCCATTGTGGGTCTAAGTCCACACACAGCGAAATGATTTCTTGATGTGAAGGTTAGTGCAGCATGGGCTGCCATCCCTGATGGCAATGCTGTATGATGTACAGTGCTAAAAGTCAATGCATTCCTTGAGGGGGAGCCAATGTCACGCATTCCCCTGATTATTCGTGCTGCTTTATTCTGTATGGGTTGGAGGGTGTGGACCCGATACATAGGGAGTCCCAGGTAAACCAGTAGTCCAGCCTGGCCAACACCCGCACTCTGGTAACCTCCATCTTATGATGCCTGCTGAGGAGAGGCAGAATGCACTTGAGCATGTGAAGGTGGCAGTGGCAGGATTTGAACAAATCCCCGATCGGTTTGTTGAAGGATAACTTATTGTTGAAGCAAGAGCTCAGGTTCTTGCCCTATGTTGGGGCAGCCGGAGGGACGCCCATGATAAAAGCGAGAGTCACTGGGATGTTAGTAACCACAAACATTATTACAGTTTTGAATGTGTTCATAGGGTGGTGGCTTTCAATTATCCAATATTGTAAAATCTCAAGGCAGGAAGGGATCTTATGGGAATCCCATGAGGTTAGGTAGTTTGAAAGCAATGTCATCAGCGTGTACCAGGAAGCGCAGTATGTGCTTTCACATAAGCCATTAAACAACCTTGGGATATGCCGCATTTGAAGTGAAAGGGTGGAAAGAGACGAATCAGAGCCGGGTATTTCTATAGTGTAGGGGAGAAGCGATCCACTTCAGGGTGATGCCTTTGATGCCAAACGACTACTGGTGTCACTTTAACAGTATTTGGTGGTGAACAGTGTCAAGGGAAGCTCAGAGGTTAAAGTCTGCAGGAGAATAGTCATCGAGGGTGGTCAAGAACACTGTCCCCTTCGGAAGTGGGGCAATTTCAGTGCCGCTGGAGGGACATAAGTCTAATTGATTATGATGAGGAGGTTGTTGTTTTGGGAATAATCACAGGGCTGTCGTGCCCCAAACCTCCATACAATTTGTCCATGAAAGGGTTGTTAGTATTGGTGCAAAAGAATTAGGCAGGATTTTTGGGTCTGCAGAGGGTTTCTTCAAGAGTGGGGAGATTGTGTAAGGCTTGAGATCTTTGGCTTTGGGGAGATAGTGACCAGAGATGTGATTGCAGGGGCTAGGACAGTGACATTTCCTTTATTTGTGATCGTGGGGCAGTGGTAAGTCTGTTCAGGTGAAGCATTCATTTCTATCACAATCTGGATGCAGTCTTTAGCTGAGAGATGTCTGAGAGTACTAAAGGTGATTTTACATGTCATGGTGGTTCCCAGTCAATGTTCAGATCTGGGCTGAGCTGACTGTCAATGTTGTCGACAATGCCTTTGGCCTTATCATACGTGAAGGTGGCCAAGTTGTGTGGCAGTTGTTGGGAGATATGGGTGGATGGCAACATTCTGTTGGAGTTTCATGCTCATTTGCGATCTTGAAGATTTCAGAGGATCTGTTAGAGGCTTGTGGAATGTGATTCCAGAGGTAAGCCTTTTCATTCTGTTGATCGGGTAGTGATATCATCTCTGGTGTAGCAGGCATGAAGTTTAGTCTTTGTCATTCCTGGCTTTGCACCATCTTCATTCAATCTCATCTTTGCCCTTTTGAGCAAGGCCTTCACCCTGTCAAACCACCTATATTTGGTGATTCTTTTGGGTTTTAAAATGGTGGCTACCATTGGTTCTACGTTATTTCGCCGAACGAAATTTCATCGTGGGACTTTTCATCGCCGACCCTTTCATCGCCAACATTTTTTTTTAATTTATTTTATTTATGGGGGGGGCTGCGCCCCCAAACCCCTCGCTTACTTAATAATCATACCCCAACCCGCACAAACACCCCCCCTAAAAACATTTTTTTCTTTTTAAAATGTTGGCGATGAAAGGGTCGGCGATGAAAAGTCCCACGATGAAAAATACTTCAACGAAATGCGTGTATACCCTACCATTATGCCTGCCCTTTGATGGTACTATTTTCAAGTTTTTTAAGGACGTGCTCTTGAAAAAGATTACTTACTGTAGAGAAACAAGTATCTTTGAAGCTACAATGGGTTACACATTTCATAGGTCGAACTGGAAAGCCACGTTGCTGGTGGTAGGTGCTTTGTCTGCTAAGCTCCTTCTGGGCAACTTCAACTTTTTCAGCATCAGGAGATAGTCGGACCAGGGGAGCGAGGTCAGCTGTGTCAAATAGGGAGCTGTTAGAGGAGGTGTCAGATGCAGGAATGTTAGAGGAGAGGATGGCATCCAGAGTGCCCACCGAATTGGGTGGCAGGTGTTGGAATTCTAAGGGGCACCTCTCAAAGCATGGCTCTTTCAACAAAAAATGACCATGGACTAATTCCAATGGATGAACATACCAATGCACTGACCTCACAGCATTGTGCTTTTGTCAAAAGATGCAAAATGCCCAAATGCCGGCTACCCACACTCTGTATAGCGCTCTGCTGCTCTCGAGCTAGGCCCGCACTTTAAACAATAAAAAATAAATTGATTGTCAAATGATTCAAGGTCAGTGGCCGTTGGTGATTTTTTTCATATGAGATTCATTAAATGTTTGCCATTAATTTATGAGAGTGACCAAATGTGCTTAGGGATACTGAAACAAATGAGGAGTATTTGTGGCGTTCCCCCTGACCCCGTCACCACTCCCAAGAAAATGTTTTAAAAAATGGGTTGGAAATGTGCATTTTACAGCACCATTTTTGACACACAAACTGGATACAAAACTATTCAATTTACAATAGGTTATCATGGGTAGCACATGATATAACTCGAACAGCTGGATTCCAGGTCACCAACAGTACACAGAAGGTGTGTACAACACTTTCATGATGCCTGCATAGTCACTATAAAACACTTGCCTGTCTGTGACGAGATATATGCCAATATGCCCACTGTAAAACATGGTTGTGATGATGCACACAATAAATGGCAGTATTGTCATTGTAAAACACTTTCATTGGAGTGCTCACAAACTCCACCAGCATGGCCACTCTAACGCACATGTTCATGATGCTTGTGTCTAATATATATGTCAGCAAGGGGTTATAAAGCTGTGTTATGCTTCTTCTGACCAAATATATGCCATTAATAGTACAGGGCAACATGCTGTTCTTGGAAGCAAGACCTCGCAGAACAACAGAGGTTCGAATCCCAGATCCACGATTAGAAACCGAACTCAGGTATAGAAAACCAATTAAATACATTAAATGTCACTGTGATACACTTTCATGATTTTTCCCACAATATATGCCAGCACATCGACTGTAAAGCATATGTTCATTATGCCTAAGTCCAAACAAATGTATGCTTCTGAAAAATGTTCTCCTCTCCCACCAAACAAGCATATATGCATGCATCACACTTGGACACACACAGGCACACATACACTGCATAGCATTCACAACACACACACACGTATGTAAACACCTTTTTTTAAAAAAAATATACCTTACTTTCCAGGCTTTCTGTCTCCTCTCCAATCTGCGATCCCAAGGGCTTTAGGAAGGCATTCTCAGAAGTGATAGAGGAAATTAAGTGGGGCCAGAGTCATATACCTTGGTTGCCAAGCAACCAATCACTGTGGTGAGAGCTGCATGTGTGAACAATCACTGTGGGTGAGAACTGTATGTGTGACCAATCACTGTGGCTGAGAGCTGTATGTGTGACCTATCATTGTGGGTGAGAGCTGCATGTGTGAACAATCACTGTGGGTGAGAGCTGTATGTGTGACCAATCACTGTGGCTGAGAGCTGTATGTGTGACCTATCACTGTGGGTGAGAGCTGTATGTGTCACCAATCACTGTGGCTGAGAGCTGCATGTGTGACCTATCACTGTGGGTGAGAGCTGTATGTGTGCCCTATCACTGTGGGTGAGAGCTGTATGTGTGACCTATCACTGTGGCTGCGAGCTGTATGTGTATGTGTCTGCTGCCAGTGGTGCTCAGCTCACCTTCACCAGCATGCCTTAGTTTCTTTTCACGGTGCTCGTTTACTGATTGGCAGGCTTGGGAGGGCACACCAGGATTTATTAGGATGGCCAACCAGGACAGCTGGCCTCCCCGCATTCTCCATTGAGTATGAGAAGCACCACATCATGTTGAGTTCCTTTCTGGGACACTTACAGTGGCTGAAATGTGTACAATTAATGTTAATGTGGGTTTCAGAATGACATTTTCACCACATTCCCCTTGTCACAAGCATTCCTATTTGCATGTGTGTTTTGGCTGCCTTGCGGTGGCTATTACTGAAAGCGTAGAGCCACAGAATAGGGTTTGTGTGTATTAGGTGCTCTAAAAATGGAAAACAAAGGGGGGGTCTGGGAATCTCTCTACCAGCACGAACACAGCCCAATGACCTGTTCTTGGGTGAATAACCCCTGGGAGGGACTCTACCAAGTCTTTAGCTCACTGTCCCTTTCACATAGAAGACATTTCCCTGCATATCAGCCTTTGTCCTTCCCAGGAGCAGTCCAGCCCCGAAATGCTAGGCAATTCTCCTCTGAACAAGAGTACCATCAGTAACCCCATACACGTGTTTCAGCCTTGTTGGGCATCATCAGTGAGGTGAAACTGTTGCCTCTCTAAGAACAGTGAGCAAGGGGTCCACGTCGGGATCTCCCTGTTAACTTAGGGTGAAACCCAAAGTTAATTCATGCAAAACAAAGGGGGGTCTGGGAATTTCTCTACCAGCACGAACACAGCTGGTAGGGAGTTTCCCAGACCCCCCTATGTTGTGCTCTAAAAATGGAGTTTCAAATATGCAGTCAAATTGAATGTTTTATGCTGCTGTTGCCTATCATTTTGATATTGCTGTGGTCTAGGTTTTCCACTATCCCGGTAGAATAATAGCTAGACAATCAAATGTTTCTCTTTAACGCTTCATGCGTGATTCCTCTCGCTTCTAAGCACTATAGAACAGGTGCTGTTATTGCATAGTCTGTTTGGGCTCAGTTTATCAACCTCGGAGCCAGGCCAGCCGTGATTTGAAATTGCTAAGTGCAGTTGTCAGAGTTGAGCGTTTAGTTTGTGGGGCTATCGGCTCTGATTAGAGTTTAATAATTGATCCATTGTGCAGTTAAATAGAAATATTTCGTATGATATTTAGCCATCTCCCCCTGGGCACTTCAGAAGAATGTTATCAATACAAATATCATAATATTAGCAGCAGCATGTTTTTCTGCAGTGCTCCATGCAGTATTTCTCAAGCTTCTCAGCATTGTGAGAAAAGGTGCCACATTAAATAGAAACGCAACCCCCACAATCAAGGCATTCCTAGCTCTGTGGGCAGGAACATGTCTTAGAAGAATGGGTTACAAGTTAGCATTAATAATTCCAAGTGCAGGCTCAGAATAGTGTCTTAAATTAGTGTTGCTCCAAGTCAGACTGTTGCTAATCGTATTCAACTTCAGAAGGACTTCAGAAGCAGAGAAATCATATCCCACACAGCTTATTTTCTTCAATGAGATGTGTATGAATTTCACTTTTTATATAGGCATGTCTGAAGCTGAAAGAGACTGGGTTATGAATGGACTTGCAATGAAATTACAGATGTTTCACTGAGCAAACTGTTAAGTATATGGCTATATGTGGCAGCATTTCTAGGCTGAGGGATCTTCTACTTTTTTGAAAAGCTATGTACCCTTGCATATATTACAGGGCCTTCGGTAGCGGCCCTGTAGTTATGCTTAAATTGCTCAACTGATAGAAAGAGTACTTTTTGGGCGGCTTATAACTTTGCCCACCCCACTCGGAGGAATCCTCACCAAACTTTGCAAAATAAGTACATAGCCCTCTCAGAATTACTTTGCAAAGTTTGGTGCTGTTTCGTCAAGTGGGGGCAAAGTTATAAGGGGCATCCCAACATTTGTGGAAATCCTCATAGACGCAATGTAAAAGAAATGTTGCCCATGCCTACAGCACAAACTGCTGGACGGATTTTCACCAAATTTGCACCAGAAGCTGCAGCTCGTTCCCGAAAGCCTTCTAAATCCAATTCAATCCATCCAGTAGTTTATAAAAAAAAAATAACCCAAAAGTAGAAAACAAAGTTAGTGATATCTGGGTTCGATCCGCTGACTCGTTTACTGATTGGGAGCCCGTGAACACCCCTGGACCAATCAGAGAGCAGTGTGGCATCCGCAGATATCATACATACCCACTGATTGGATGTTCTAAAACGTGAGGTGTCTCATATTTTTGGGAATGGTCAGTGAGTGAGGGAAAACTCTGTAAAACACATTTGGGGTTATACAGTGACCAAAAGGGTCTGGAAAGGGTGGGGGAGTGGGGAAAAGTTGACATGGAGCTGTTTATATAGGTGAAAAAAGGCTTTGCGGGGGCCGCTAGGTCAGTGGACATCACCATGTTTTTTACAGGGGATTAGCCAATCAGGTTTTGTGAGTCTGGAGGAGGAGTTGATGTGTACAGGAGTACAAGGTAGGAAGGGTTTTCTTTGTTGTGTGTAGCGCCAATTGCTATGGCTGTGAAGAAGCACAATGTGTGGATGGTGGATCCATTCATTGAAGGTTTATAGTGAATTTTGTGGCATTTCTGCTACAATTGGATTGGAAAAAGTGGAAGTTTCATGGTATGCAGATTCTGGGTTAAACTGGGCAACCTCATTACCATTCTGTGAGAGGATGGCTCACTTTAAACGTCCAGATATGATTGTTGTGCATTTTAGAGGCAACAGTTTGGGCTATGTGTTGTCTGTGACTGGGTATGACCCCACACGACGGGGTGGTCACTAGTTTTCGCAGAGAGGTGCATGCTGATTGGATGTTTGAAAACGTGAGATAAGTCATAATCTTTGAAACAGTGGCCATATTGGATCGACGGATCACAGTATTTGTCCACGGACAGTGTGGTGAGGAAAAGAAGTCGGGAACATATATTTGTGGCTATTTTGTGGACAAAAGAGGGCCTGGAAAGGGTGGGGGAGTGGGAAAAGGTTGATATAGAGCTCCTTTTATTGGTGAAAAAATGTATGTAGGTGCTGGCGTGTGTGCTATACATTTTTTGATCTGTAGATATTATTGGGATTGGGGGTGGTCTGTGAGAGTCTTGTTATTTGAAGGTGCCGTCATGACCACTGTGAGGGGGCACAAGTTGTGCCACAAGGAGGCTCCCACCAGAACCCTGAGGGCCTTTAAATCCAACATGGAAGCACCCACACAGTCTAGTTCTAAGAATCAAGCCATACTGTCTAGTGTTTTGGGTGTGGCAGGCCTGGAACCACTTTCCCTGATACTACTTTACCTGGGCTATATAAACCACACCCTGACTGCAGAACATGCTTTGTGTTATTCTGCAACCAGCAGCGTGACGCTCACCGTGTCCAGCTCCTGGTCTTCAGCATCTTCCTGTAATCCTGCAAGACCAAGAACAAGATTATTCTGTATTACCTGAGAATCCACCATCCAGCACTCAGCATCTCAACTGAGCTGCAATCTGTGGAAACCAAGAGAAGAAGAAACATCACTCACCTGTGAGTGCTATTTTAAGGACTTCCGGCGAACCGCTACCACAGCTGCTGTTCGAGCATTGCGACCTGCAATAACGAGAAAGGGAAAAACAAAATTAGAACGCGCAGTTCCAAAACATCGAATTCCATCAGTCTTACCTGAATTTCATCGCGCTACGCCACGCTTCCATCCGGAGCACCACAGCAACATCTGCAAAGGAAAAGAGACATATTCAGGTTCGCTTTCAATAGTAAACAACCGCACAGCGCTGTACTTACCTTAACGGATTCCGCGGGCCTGTTTTTCATCGCGCTCTCATCCACTCACAGCACCACAGTGGCCTGTGAGGAGAAGAAGAAGAAAACACAGGTTAGCTTTAAAAGACAATAAAGGCGCCGCGCTTCACGCTTTCTCTTACCTAGAAACGTGCCTCTCCATCCAGCACGCCAGCATCAAGACCTTAGCACCTGAAAAGAAGGAGATAAAGACATTAACGAATTCCCACCATAAACAGAACAAAGACTTACAATTAACAAACCTACCTGCCTACCAGCAGATTCGGGGTCACAGCAGGATTGGGCCCAAGGAAGATGTACTGCACCAGTGAAGCAACTCGGGCAGCTTGCCAACAAACGTCAAGCGCCCCCGCACAAGAAACGCAGGACGGTTAGCTCACCCTACAAATAACTAAGGTGAGAAATGAACCCAGTGGGAAGGGAATTGGGCAGAGGGAGGTGGGAGATTCACCCATTAGAGACAGTTATCATTAATCCTCCCTTCTGTAATTGCAGATTCATTATTCACCACTGGGCAACTACGCATCCAGGGTTCCAGATCTCAGAGCTTTTCAGACACCCCCGGGGATATCAGGTGAGCGTAACAGAACACAAAGCCTTTAAACCTTGTCCACCTGGGCGTCATGGAGACATCTGAAACTGATCAGTTAGCCCAGCTTTTGGGATAATAGTCACAAAAGACCGTACTGATGAACTAAGCAAACAGCTACTACAAACACAGGCAGGGAAGGCTCCATTGCCCGGATTCGCCCCATCTGTCGCTACACCATCATCAGTCAATCCAGTACAAATAACTTTGCTGGGAGCAGTACCCTTGGCACCACCAGAACGGTTTAATGGAGACCCCAGAAAGTACGCAACATTCATGAACCAGTGCTGCCTCCATTTTCTTTGTAGCCCTGGGGCTTTCCCAAATGACCAGGTGAGGGCAGCCTTCTTGTTATCATATTTGAGTGGAAGTGCCGCAGACTGGTCGGTACTTTTAGTGAGCCGGGTTGACTCGTTAGTGCAGAACTTCAGGGGTTTTCAACAGAAGATGGAAAAGTTATTTGCTTGACACTTGCATGGACAAGCTCTTGATAACAAACTCCTGTCCCTCCGCCAAGGGAATCAAGATTTGCTGACTTATATTTCCACCTTTAATAGACTTGTTCTAGAAGCGGGGTGGCCAGAAGATAAAAGAACCACGTTGTTTCAATCGGGGCCTACGAGGAGACCTGAAGGATGTCCTTGCTCCCACCTTGTAGACCCACCTAAAGACTGTGCAGAGTTTATCAACCTGGTAGTTCAGTTGGACCACAGATTACAGTATCGAAGAACAGACCGAAGTAGACTCAAAAATCGTGCCATGTATGTACGTTCAAAAGATAATGTTCAACGTCCATCAGAAAATACCACAGAGCCCATGCAGATTGGAGGAGTACGACCCCCTTTAACCAAGGTTGAAAGAGACAAGAGGAGACAGCTACTGTTATGCCTATACTGCGGTAAATTGGGTCACTACCTCAAAGAATGCCCAGTGAAACCTCCAAGGAAGGTGGTAGGTGCTACAGAGAAAGAAGATGATGGAAAGGAATCGGAAAACTACCAGGTCCGGGAAGCGTAGAGGTCCGCTTGTCGAGCGAGAAGGATGAGTCACAGACCTCACATTTCGCCCTACCAGTAACCTTGATCAATCACCAACGACCATCATGGAAGCATGCCATAGAGGCATATATAGACAGCGGAGCAGTTGGTAATTACATAGATCGAGATCTGGCAACAGAAATGGGACTTCCCTTATGCACAAAACCAACAACTGAAAAGGTAACTACTGTTGACGGTACAGAAATTGCTTTGGGACCAGTAACCCAATGCACAACAGAATTAACCCTTCTGTGTCAGGATGGACATCAAGAAGCAATCACGTTTTACCTAATCAAAACTCCTCAGTTCCGGTTGATCTTAGGGATGCAATGGTTAGTAACTCACAATCCCCACATAGACTGGCGTGCAAAGGGATTGACCTTTTCCGACGAATGCGCCCACAATTGCTACCCCAAATCTATACCACAGCCAAACCTGAAATATGTTCAAGGAATAGCATCGGGGATTGCGGAACCAATGGACACCTTACCAAAAGAATATCAGGATTATCAAGATGTTTTTCAGAAGGACCAGGCTAACACATTACTGCCACATAGGCCCTATGACTGTCAGATCGATCTGATACCTGGCGCACAGGATCCTTGTGGTCGAATTTATGCACTTACGGAAACCGAAAATCTCCATTTGAAGTCCTATCTGGATCAATACCTGGCTAATGGGTTTATCCGCCTGTCAAAGTGCCCGGCAGCCTCTCCCTTATACTTCGTACCCAAAAAGGAAGGAGATTAGAGGACTTGCATTGATTACTGTGCACTTAATCAAATCACAGTAAAAAAACACTACCCTATGCCCCTTACCCCGGAACTGTTGGACCAAGTCAAGGATGCCCGAATCTACACCAAACTAGACCTCAGAGGAGCATAACACCTTGTACGTGTTAAGAAAGGGGATGAATGGAAAAACCTGTTTCGCACCAAGTATGGCCTGTACGAATATCAGGTAATGCCTTTTGGGGTGTGCAATGCTCCCGCAGCGTTCCAATACTTCATGAATGATGTATTACAGGAATTAATCGATGTCTGTGACCTGGTCTATATTGACGACATCCTGGTGTATTCCCCCTCTGAAAGAGATCATGTGGAACATGTTCGCTCAGTCCTTGCAAAATTTTGCCAGCACAAACTGTACGCTGAACTCTAGAAATGCTCCTTCCATGTCACCGAAGTTGAGTTCCTCGGTTTTGTTCTCTCGCCAACGGTAGTCAAGATGGATTTACACAAAGTAGATGCCATCCCTAATTGCCCATCACCTTCTTCTCCTAAAGGAACCCAAAGCCTGCTCGGCTTTGCAAATTTTAATTGCCGATTTATTCCAGATTTCTCATGGATAGTCCACCAAATCACATCGTTACTGAGAAAAAACAACAAAAAATTCCAATGAACTGAAGAGGCGGAACAGGCCTTTCAAGAACTCAAGAAAAGATTAACTTCTGCGCCAATTTTATGACATTCTTGCCCTGATCTCCCCTATGTAGTGTAAACTGATGCTTCCAGCGTAGCTATGGGAGCAGGTCTCTCTCAAAGAGATCCAGAGACAGGCCAATTACACCCCATGGCCTTTTGGTCATGTAACTTCTCACCACCAGAACTTAACTATGCAATGACAGACAAAGAATTTTTGGCAATAAAATCTGCCTTCAAAGCCTGGCGGCAGTATCAATTAGGTGCCAGACATACCATCACAGTAATCACAGATCACTGAAACCTTCAGTACCTAAAGTCAGCAAAAGCCCAATCGTCACGACAGTTGCGGTGGGCTCTATTCTTCACAGAATACGATTACGTAATAACATACCGACTGGGAGTTCGGAATGGGAAGGCCGATGCCTTGTCTCGTATGGGTGTTGAAGAGACAACAAACAGTACCCTGGACCCTATTGCCATCATTCCAAGTCATAAACTACTGGGGCTCACCACCACATTGACTCTGAGTGAACTTCAAGATAAGATTCGAACCTTAATAAACCCTGACAACTTGCAGAAATTGAATTCCCAAAATGAACATCACATGGTTCTTGATGGATTACCCTACTTCAGGGAATGACTATATCTACCAAGTAAAGATCTGCAAGAATTGGTCATGTGTGGTTATCACGATTCCCTGATGAAGGCCATCCCGCAATTGCTAAGACTCTAGCCAAGGTTAAACGGAATTATTGGTGGCCAACCTGGCGTAAGGACATTACTTGATTCGTTCTATCCTGTGGGATATGTGCACAGAATAATTCACTAAAACAGAAACCAGCTGGCCTCCTAAAACCACTGGATATTCCACCGGCTCCCTGGCATACTCTTTCTCTTGATTTTATTACGGACCTACCTCCCTGTCAAGGTTTTAATACCATTCTGGTGGTTGTAGACCTGTTCTCTAAAATGGCACATTTCATTCCATTCAAAGAACTTCCTAACGCTACCGGTCTGGCAAAAGCATTTCTTGAACAGATTCTAAAATTGCATGGTTTCCCCTCAGTCCTAATCTCAGATCGTGGAAGCCAATTTGTATCCAACTTCTGGTGGAAATGTTGTACCATAGCACAAATCGATGTTCGATTATCCACTAGCCATCACCCCCAAATGGGTGGACAAACCAGACATTAGAACAGTATCTATGTTGCATGCTGCATCAAGTGGAAGAGAATTGGAAAGACTTGTTATGGATAGCGGAATACCCATACAATAACTCCATGCACACCAGTACGGGACAAAGCCCATTCTACACAATATACGGAAGACATCCACGTACCTCTGAATTAGACTCCCCACGACCTTGAAAATGCCAGCGGTAAAGACTTTACACACCAGCATAACCCAAGCCTTCAAAAGGGAAAATGAACATTTACTGCAAGCCAAAGACAGACAAAAAAATTCTCGGACCGGCATCGAAAGAAAGCTCCTGATTACCAAGTTGGAGACGAAGTCTGGTTGGCATCAAAACATATGCCCATAAAAGGTACCCGGACCTTTTGTCCAAGATATCTAGGACCCTATACCATTGAATCGGTGATAAATCCGGTGGCCGTCAAGTTAGTCTTACCACCAACCATGCAAATTAATCTGGTGTTCCATGTGTCACTTGTAAAACCTGTACAACCAGGAACCCGAGTCTTAACACCACCAAAACCTGTGTTGGTTGATGGAGAGCCTGAATTTGAAGCTAAAAACATCCTGGGTTTGAAACGTACCAGATCTAAACTATAATATTTAGTGGACTGGAAAGGGTACGGGCCTCAAGACAGAACTTGGGAACCAAGTGAACATATTCATGCACCACGTCTGATTAAGAGGTTTCACCTGGATAACCCCACCAAACTCGGACCCGACAGGAAGGATACCATGAGAGGGGCCTTGGGGGGGAGTGCTGTCATGATCACTGTGAGGGGGCACAAGTTGTGCCACAAGCAGGCTCCCACCAGAACCCTGAGGGCCTTTAAATCCAACATGGAAGCACCCACACAGTCGAGTTCTAAGAACCAAGCCATGTGGTCTAGTGTTTTGGGTGTGGCAGGCCTGGAACTACTTTCCCTGGTACTACTTTACCTGGGCTATATAAACCACACCCTGACTGCAGAACATGCTTCGTGTTATTCTGCAACCACCAGCGTGACACTCACCATCTCCAGCTTCTGGTCTTCAGCATCTACCTGTAATCCTGCAAGAACAAGAACAAGATCATTCTTTCTTACCTGAGAAAACATCATCCAGCACTCAGCATCTCAACTGGGCTGCAATCTGTGGAAACCGAGAGAAGAAGAAACATCACTCACCTGTGAGTACTATCTTAAGGACTTCTGCGAACCGCTACCACAGCTGCTGTTCGAACACTGCGGCCTGCAATAACGAGAAAGGGAATAACAATATTAGAACGTGCACTTCCAAAACATCGAATTCCATCAGTCTTACCTGAATTCCATCGCACTATGCCATGCTTCTATCCGGAGCACCACAGCCACATCTGCAAAGGAAAAGAGACATATTCAGGTTTGCTTTCAATATTAAACAACCGCACAGCGCTGTACTAACCTCAACGGATTCCGGGGGCCTGTTTTTCATCACGCTCTCATCCACTCGCAGCACCACAGCGGCCTGTGAGGAGAAGAAGAAGAAAACACAGGTTAGCTTTAAAAGACAATAAAGGCGCTGTGCTTTTCGCGCTTTCTCTTACCTAGAAACGTGCCTCTCCATCCGGCACACCAGCATCAAGACCTTCGCACCTGAAAAGAAGGAGATAAAGACATTAACGAATTCCCACCATAAACAGAACAAAGACTTACAATTAACAAACCTACCTGCCTACCAGCAGATTCGGGGTCACAGCAGGTCTGGGCCCAAGGAAGGCGTACTGCACCAGTGAACCAACTCGGGCAGCTCGCCAACAAACGTCAAGCGCCCCTGCACAAGACACGCAGGACAGATTCATTATTCAGCACTGGACAACTACGCCTCCAAGGTTCCAGATCTCAGAGCCTTTCAGACGCCCCCGGGGATATCAGGTGAGCGTAACAGGTGCATTCTACAAACTTGTTATATGGTTTAATTTAACTGTGGTTGTTGTGGCCAGTGGCCATATTCTTAGGGGCCACTGGCCAGATACACTATAGTAATGTGTATAGTTATCATAGTATAGGGAGCATAGCATATTTGTAATAATGTGGAATTATATAATTGAAGTGTATATGGTATTTATGACCATAGTACAATTAAGGATAGTGCTCCTTGATCTATCCTCAGACTTTTACACAGTCAGCCATTCTAGCCTTATTAACCTCTTAAGTGCCAAGGACGAGCTATCTCACCCTTGACATTATGTTCCTGTTGCCAAGGACGAGATAGCTCATCCTTTTTAGCACTTCATTTTGTTTGATCCCTGTAAAGCAGCGATCGCACAAAATTAAAATCCAACCACTGTGCTATGTTAGGAGGAGATTCCTCCTCACAGCCCGGGGGTTGGATTTCCTTCAGTTTCACGTCAGCATGCGTAATGTGCGCTGACGTGAAACTGAAAGTAATTTTCCCTGCGGCAGCCATTGCGACTACAGCAGTGAAAACGGAAGTTAAGTTTCCTTGTTTTTCTCCCTCGATCTGCGGCATTATTGTGCTGTTCAGATTGAGGGAGGTGCTGTTGGAAAGGGGAGGCTCTCCCGTTTCCAAAGACACCTTTTCTGAAGCATTGCTGGGCGCGGATCGGGCGCAGAGCGCTTGATCCGAGCCCAGCAATGCCACTAGACCACCAGGGATCTGTTTACAAAGTGGTGAGTGTGAGGGGGCTGCTAACAATGTAAGCAGCCCTCTCCCCAAAGCATGGGGCAGCACGTTTTGCCACCCCCCAGGCGTGGATGGGCACAGTAATGTGCCCATCTGCCCCTAGGCAAGGGGCAAAACAAAAACAAAAATAAACAAAATGAATGTCAGTTTTGGATGGGGGGCACTAGACCAACAGGAATGTTATACAATGAAAGGGGATGGCCTTCTCCCCCCACCCCAAGTGGATGGGGGCACCTCCTGTAGCCCTCCCTGGGGGCCGATTTCTGCCCCTAGGAAGGGGTACATGAGATGCCCCCATCCATTTGGGGTGGGGGGGAGAGGCCACCAGGAATATTGGCACAGGCCCCCTCCAAGCCTGGGGCAGTACGTTCCCCCCCTCCCCCGGGGGCAGATGGGCACACTGTGTGCCCATCTGCCCTTAGGCAAGGGGCAAAATAAATAACTAAATACAACAATTCAGTTTTCGGTGGGGGTGGAGGGGCCACTAGACCACCAGGAACTGTATGAAATGAAAGGGGGGTGGCCCTCTCCCCCCACCCCAAGTGGATGGGAGTCACCTCATGTAGTCTTCCCTTGGGGCAGATTTCTGCCCATAGGAAGGGGTACATGAGATGCCCCCCATCCATTTGGGGTGGGGGAGAGGCCAACAAGAATATTGGCACAGCCCCCACAACCCAAGCATGGGACAGAACGCCACCCCCTCCCCCCCCAGGGAAGGGGCAAAAAGATACAAAACAAAAAATTTGAAAAAAAGGTGATGGTGTGTGGGGACACTAAACCATCAGTGATCATATATAATGAAAGGGGGGCTCTCCCCCCTACCCCAAGTGGAAGGGGGGCACCTCATGTAGCCCTCCCTGGGGCAGATTGATAATGCAATCTTGCAATCTTCCCCTAGGAAGGAGCAAATGTGTTTTTACTGGGGGTGAGGGTCAGTAGACCACCAGGGATGGCTTGAAAGGGGGGTAATACATTCTGGGCCAATTCACACAAGTCAGACATCTGTGGATTCCCAAGCGTGTCTTCTTTTCTGAAATGCATGGGGTTCCCTATTTTCCTTGGTGGCTGCGACACCCCTGGTCCAAATCTGTTGGCTCCCCAAACCCTTTGGGGGATAGCTGTGGTTAAGCCTTTTCCCGTTGCGCCCAGGTAGGTGCACCCACACATGTGAGGTACAGTTTTCATCGGAACACCTGTGGGAAAGCAGGAAGGTAGGACATGTGTTGTTGGCGGCGTGTATCGGTGGGTGGGCTGAGGGAAATTTCTGAAAATTGTGGGTTTTTTTGCCAAATTTCAGACTTTGGAGGGATTGTGGGTAATAAATTCGGGGTGATTTGGGCAAGTCAGACCTCTGTGGATTCCCCCTAGTATCTTCTTTTTGGAAATGCATGAGGTTCCCTGTTTTCCTTAGAGGCTTCGACACTCTAGGCCCAAATTTGTGGGTTGTACACAAGAGCATAATCCCTCAAAATCTGCTCTGCCGAAAGATGTGGGGTTACCAGTGGTTTAGCCTTTTCCCTTTGTGCCCAGGTTGGTGCACCCACACATGTGAGGTACCTTTTTTTGGCGCGACACCTGTGGGACTGTGGGAAGGTAGGATATGTGTTGTTGGCGGTGTGTTTCGGTGGGTGGACATAGGGAAATGTCTGAAAATTGTGCTTCTTGCGCCAAATTTCAGACTTTGCCGGGGATTGTGGGCAATAAATTCTGGGGCGATGTACGCAAGCCAGACCTCTGTTGATTCCCATGGTGTCTTCTTTTCGGAAGTGCATGGGGAGCCCTGTTTTCCTTGGTGGCTTTAACACCCTAGGCCCAAACCTGTAGGTTGTCCACAAGAGCAAAATCCCTCATAATGTGCTCTGCTGAAAGACTTGGTGTTACCAGTGGTTTAGCCTTTTCCCTTTGCGCCCAGGTAGGTGCACCCACACATGTGGGGTACCGTTGTCATTGGAACACCTGTGGGAACGCGGAAAGGTAGGACATTTGTTGTGTTTGCTTGGTTTTCATAACCTTTTCATGCATTTGCTGCTGCACTTTGCCACACAACCCTTTAATTTCCCAAATGTTACCTACATTTAGTTGCTGGTTTAGGAACTATACGCTTCTTCAACCTGCACAAGTTACCTATCCTTCAAAAGGTCTGCCTGTGCCCTTTCAGAAAATGTATGCTTGCCCATCCTCACCACATTTGTTCTCTTTATTTACACATGCTAAGTACCTTGGTTCAGGCCTCAAGCATGAAAATCCTGTGTACCATGGCTCAGTTTTTGGCTTGTCGTATTGCTTGTCTTGTGAAACATCACGAAAAATGTGTGATTTCCTAACTGGAAGAGTTGGGGAAGTGTAGCAGAGCATTGCATTTCTCCAAATTCACGGAAGCCAATGCCTTACCGGGCCAACCATGTCCACCACAAACCTTTTAATCTGTCATTTTTCCAACTTTTCCCCAAACTATGGAATTTGTCCATACATAGTTGTTACCTGACCTGCGCAAATCACCCCTTCCTAAACTTGGAACGTTATCTATTTTTCAGAATTGTATGCCTTTCTGTCTTCCCATTCAGCTTTCCTACCCTCCTCTTCCATTCCGTCCATGCAGGTCCTATTGGAAAAAAAGGCCAAAATCGCCTACCTCTCAAACGGCTGGCAACCAAATCAAAATATGTTTTTTTTTTGGTTTCCATTCAAAGCAAATCATTTGTTCCTAGCTCTTACAAGGAAAAATCCACAGGCTTCTTTGTACATAATTTTAATGGCATTTTCTGAAAAACCCAAAGTTTTCTCCCTTTTTAGTTATTTTCTCTCACCCCATACAGCAAACTAGAATTCCTTGGTGGCATTATGACCGCCTAAATGTGGGAAGAAAAGGGGCCAAATGTGGCCGAGATGTCTGATGTAACAAAAAGGTTACAAGGGATTGAATGGGGACATACCGAAATCACCAAAAAAGGCCTTGGCACGGCGGGGGGCCCTTGGCAGTTAAGTGGTTAAATGGCTCCATGATACCTTTGGCATCACGTACAGGGCACTGGACTGGCTGACCTCTTTCTTCACTAACCGCCCTTCCCAGCTGCACTGGGTAGTTTGTCCTCCACCTAACTGCAGCGTCTCTCAGGGTTCTCTCCAATATGTATCTCGTCCCTCTGTCTTACCTGATCTGCTCCTTTTCTCCAAATTTCCAGTGTTATGCCGATGACACACAACTTTCCTTGAAACTTCCCTCTGCTACTTTCTCCTCTCCCTCTCTCATCCCTGGTTGTCTGACCGCCATCCAGGCATGCTCTGCAGCTAATGATCGCTATGTCAATGCCAGCAAGAAAGAGATCCTTCTTAATGGGGCACTTGTGCCCTGTTTCCCTCCTACCCTGTGGCTGCCCTCCTTGGGCCCTCTACCCTCACCATCCTGTGAGGTAAAAACCTTAGGTTTATCTTTGACTCTTCTCTTTCCTTCACTCCTCACATCTTGGACCTTTTCAAGAAGGGCCATTTTCAGCTTGACCTCCTTACAGGCATTCTATGTTTACTGACCTACCCCCAGAAGCTCAATATCTCCAGAGCCCTGGTCCTCTTTAGGCTGGACGACTGCAACAGCCTTTTAGTCAACCTCCCGCTTTGTTCTCTATGCCCCCTTTAGCTAATTCAGAATAGGGCTGAAAGACGTATCCTTGGCCTCAAGTCCAGGGATCTTATCTTGGCAGCCCTAAAATTACTGGCTGCTGGTGGCCCGCAAGGATGAAATTGAAGACCCTATGCATCATCCACAAGGCTTTATGGGGCCTGGGACCACGCTATTTCCAACCTTCTCTCCCTAAATACTGCCCTGCTAGAGCCCTCTGCTCCTCTAACTCCAATTTCTGCTTGTGAAATGCTTCTCCAGGGAGCGGGAGGCATGTCTCTCTGTTCGGCTTGTGCCTCTCTTTGGAACAGTTTCCCTACCCCTCTTAGAGTTTGAGCAAGAATTTCTTAAGTTCTGGAAACTTCTCAAAACTCTGCTTTTCTCTTCCTCTTTCCCTCTCTCCCTTACTTGCTAACTCATCCCACTGCCACTGAGACTGGTGGCCTGGTCCCTCATGAACCTCACAGGTTCCAAGTCCTATATCTAGTTGACACCAGTACCTCCCTCCCTTCAGCACTGCCCTTGCGGGCCTACTGCTTGGATGATGTTGCCCCAACCTTGGGACACCTATGCCCCAGCACTTAGCCAGTGGCTTCCCACCTTGGCACCCCTTAGCACTTCCTTCCTAGACTTCCATCAGCACTTTTCCATCCCTACTCCCCCTTCCAATTCATGCACTTCTCTCACTGCACAATTCACATGTGATTTTATAGCAGCAGTGTGTGCCATTTTTTTGTATAAGTATTGAAATTGCAGATGGAAAAGATTTCTGGAACATTCTTAATAGGCAGCTGGTGTGTGGAAGTTTAATAGGTTGATAGGGCTACATGTAGAGTTTTTGGAAGTGAATGCTGGATGGCTGTGTGACTGTTCGAAAGCAGGCAATGAGGGAGTGTTACAAGCATAAAAGTGAAAATGGTAGAAGGGTTGTGCTGTGCAGTGGTGTGCATGTGCTATCCAGGTCTTTCAGTGATGCCTGGCCCAAAAGGAGACTTCGAAGATCGCGGATAGTCATGGAGGTCCATGAATTATGGTCCTTATTGTATGCTAGAAAAAAGTATTTCTGAGAGAAAAAAATACCTGTCCTTTTTTCTTTTTATCTAGTATGAAATTGTCCATTACTTCAATTAGCATAGTAAAAAATGGTAATAGAAATGTTGGAGAATCTTATTGAGTCTAACTCCTGTGAAAAACCAGAGGGTGTTTCACAACCTAGTCCCTGTGCATTCCGTACTTAGGTGGCTAGGGAAAGGCCATTGCTTTTGGATCCCGACCCTGAGGGTGGACAAGTGTGGGAGGATCACCTGGGTAGAGAGTCCTCTGGGAGTGTGGGAGAAGAACCCAATGGTGTGACATGGTATCCCCCTTTTTCTACAACCCATCTAACCCCTATCCTTACTTATTTTATGGGAAACTCCAATCCCATAATTCCTCCCCACTTTATCTTCACAAAATTACTGCATGAAGGAAGATGAGGAATGAGGTTAGAAGGATGACCTCCCCTGACTTGCATTGGCCCTGTCCCTGTAATGAGGCCAGGCAGAGTCAGGCACATAGTTCTAACAATGTACACCTGCCACTTATTAACATTCCCTGTGAAGATAAAAGGTGGCAAACACAATCACACTTTGAGCGAGGCTAGGTACAAGAAGGAACAGCTCTTCCAAGGCTGATGCAAACCAGGCTGTGGAAAGTGGAAGGCCAATGGGCTGATCGGCAGTGGAGAGGATCAAGAGAACGCCAGGCATGATTTAAATGCTTTGGGGAGGCAGTGAGCATTTGTAAAGTAAAGCCGAGAGAGCAGAGAAAAAAAACCTTTCAAGTTTCCAGAAAGCGGCCCACGACTCTCCCGGGTGAACGGCATAGTTGGGGAGGAGCAGAAGAGGCATTAGTAATGGCCTTGAGCTGCAGGAAAGAGATTAAAGAAACCCAATTAACATAGCCTGTGAGTTATCGTGGGAAACAAAAGTCTGGTTGATGTTAAAGGGATAGTGACTATAATTTGAAAGTTGAAAGTTGTGCGTGTGCCGATAAAACGCAAATAAAGAAAGCAATTGTTGAAAGACAAGGAAACAAAGCAGCACAGTTATCCTGTGAGAGGAAGTCCCACATTCAAAAGTCTCTGTGAAATGTGTTTGGATTTTGAAAGATATTGCAAGTGGAGATTAAAGTAAACTCTGAACAAGAGGAATTAGCTGAATAAGAGGAAATCAACATTTGTGATCTATGAAATATGCCAAGAGAGCAAAAGTAAATTATAATGTTGGAACATTTGTGAACTGTGAAATATGGCAAGAGGGCAAAAGTAAAATATACGAATTTTGGAAAAGGGCCAAGAATACAAGTGAAAGGGAATAAGAACTACAAGTACCAAGAGGCATTGGTGCTACAAGAGAAAACTGTGGATTGAAAGATTATTGCAAGAGAGGTATAAGTGGTCATGCAGAGGTCTATGTAAATTCCTGGCAGTCTCAAAAGTATCCATGTGATTAAATGTGGGGAAGGGACCCCCCATGAGGGAGAGACAGGCTCGAACCCAGCAGTGGGAAGCCTGTGCAGAATTGTGAGAAATTGTGTGAAATGCCTTTTTTATTTTGACCAGACTTACTTGGACATATTTTTTATTGTTTAATGGTCGAGGTTACTCAAATTTTAGAGTTGGGGCCAGGTCAGAATTCTACCATCCCAATCAAAAGTGTAAATCAAGATTTTTGAAACGTGTATCCATTGTGTCTGTGTCTACTATTGATTCCATTCCTTCTGCATGAATGGTGTCAGGAGAGGGATGTGACTCAATTGAAACAAATTGGGGAACCCTAAAGTTTAATAAACTAGGTGTTAGAGCCTCAAACCCTACTGTAGCCACAAAAGGTTCTATTGGATTTTACATCTGCAGCAGCAGGGAAGTATACATCCCTCCAGGGAAAAGGAGTATGATTCCCAATGACTTAGTTCTAATACCTCCCCCTGGATGCTACATAAGACTAGCTCCCAAATCTTAAAATAACAAATTAACATTATGGTAACTAGGTTGCACCATGAAAGTGTAAAAATATCATTGGAGCCACTTGGGTGCTTACCCTAATAGGATTCTGGAAATTTATCCCTTTGAATGATATATATTCAGTAATTGAGAGTTGGACGTTTGGATATGTATAAACATTCAATTTCTAACATAACGTACAGAACCGATAACATGTTAGAGATTAGTTACTCTGTTCCAAGATGGAGGCACTCTTGGAGAAGAGTGGATAGTTGGTTTGTCCTCTATTATTCCAGGGGACCGGTTTTAGCTAGCAACTCGTAATAGGCATCTCGCCTAGTTTGATAGCGAGCGTGGTTGCCCTAGTTACAGATGCTTTGCGCGTAGAAACAGAGAATCAGATGTTTCTTGCCCGACGGGCAGAGGTAGGTATCTTGAAAGAGTGTGTGGAGTGCTCTATAGGGCATGGATATCTGTATTTGAGATGAATTAGCACTATTGCTATGTAGAAGGAATGGAATCGATTAGTGAAATCCATTGTCTTCGGCTTTTTGTAGCATCTTGAAGAATATACGTGGGAACGGTCTATTAGACTGACTCTTTGAATTCAGCGCATCTGCCGACACAAATGGAGACTATCTGGCATGTGGTTGTAATGGATACACATTAGTGGAATTGTTACCCCGATGGGGTTAGTGCATTGAAATGTGTTTATTTTCGATGTATAGAGGAGTATAGACTATAAATGCATTGACATGAATATTGAATATATTACAGATGATAGCTATACCGCACAGATCAGATTTTCACTAGACTTTTTGATTTATTTTAATGAATTGGTTTCGAGCTGTATCAATATCCATATATCATTGCTGTAATACCTGGTTGTATTTCTACCTAATTGAATGTATGCTGAAGTGGATGAGCTAACCTACACAGGAGCTAATCCCATGTTCTATTATATGTCTTGATTGATTTCACTCCAAGAAGGGAGTGCTGGTAAGATGTATCTGTATTAATGACCACATGCACACGTGGTGACGGGATGTGCATGAGGAATATGATGCACTAGGTATATAACTATGACCAGGGCTCCAATTAGTGATTCATATTCATATCACCATACTCACTGTAATGGGGTTCATCCAGCTGGCTCTAATGGTTGGTTAGTCTAACCTGAATATTGGCAATTCACCATTGATAGAATAAGAGAATGCTTGTATATTGATAAGTATTTCTGCTGTACAGTGAATGTGGAGAATACACAAGATTGAATTGGTCCTCTTTTGATGTTTGTTTTTATAGTCCACTTTGCTCCGGAAGAAGGGGTCATCACCTCGAAATGTGTCAGCAAACAGCAGACTTTCATTTTATATTAATGTTTTGCATATTATATTGATTGGAATTAAGCCTTGTAAATATTGTTGGTATTAAATCTCCTCTTTTTGTTTGAATTGATTAATTCAGAAATTATGAACATATGATATTAAGAATTGACTGTGTTTACAGTTTATGAAAGTGTGCAGGGGACGGGAAGGTCCTAACATTGGACATCCTTTTGAGACAGGACATCCAAGGGAACCTCTTCCTTGATAATTGGCTGCTCTATAATCCATTCCCAGAGGGAGCTCATAAGAGCATGCCTACTGTCTTCCATACCCTCATATGTTTTAGTTTGCACCTGGCTATAGGGAAGAGTTACCTTGTGTGAAACTGTGGCAAGCCAAAAGAAAGACTCGGACCAGAGGACATGTTATCAAAGGTTTTTTTTTAGCTTAAAAGAAAACTCCTATCTAAAAGGGGAGTTCCCTTCCTAACAAACTATACTAAGGTGCTCGTCAAAAGTTAAAATAACAAAAATGGCCCTCTGTCCAAAACCTATCCACTAATAAACTGGCCCTACCACTTAGAAAAATATTTTTAAAAAACTATACATAGTGTCCTGCCTTCAGAGTTGTGTACTTTGATCTCTCTTACCACTTCCAGGAATCCCTGCCGGTTTCGGATCCAATGCTTCTCCGTGGAAAGCAATGCTCCCCGGTTTAACAATTCTTAACCATCTGTCAAAAGTTCAAAACATTTCTCAAGTTTGGAAAATAAAGTCTCATGTTCGTGAAAAGATCAAATGTCCAAGTTGCTTTAAAGTCTCCACTACTTGGATGGGTTTCTAGGTTCACATATTATTTGCCTCTGTGTTCCCCTTGACCTTGTTCTTCACTTGTGTTAGTTGTCCCCTCTGGCTCCCTTGGGTTTCCCTATTCCAATGTTGCTTTTATCTCCCATGGGTATTCGTAACCCCTCTTTCAATATGCCTCTCTTGGTTCTCAATAGCTTCTGTGAGCCGTTAGGTTGATTACACTATTTGGGTTTCGAATAATCCTGGAGTTCCTCTGTCTCAATGTCTCACTTAGCTCTCTGGGATATGGATAACCCATTTTTCTATGTGGATCTCTCAACTCTTGAGGGGGTTTCTATGAGCCGTCTGGAAGTCTACCACAATCAGGTGCCTTGAACTCCCTTGGTTGTCTCTGTTTTAATGTTCCATTTATTTCTCTGGGATATAGGTGATCCTTCTTACCACCTCTTGGGTATCTTTGTGCCAATATCTCATTTATCTCCCTTGGGTGTTGGGAACCCCTTTGTTCATATGCATCTCATGGTTCTCAGGAGTTTATTTGAGCCATTTGGCTCATTACAATATTCAGAGTTTCTTGGGCTCCCGTAACCCTTATTGTTACTTGCTTCATTCTCTGTCTCTAGGCCTTTCTGCCCCTGGTATGGGGTTAGACTGATCCTTCCATCATCCCCCTTTGCTCTCTGGCCTCTCCGCCTACCCCTTCCACTATGAGCACCCCGGGTACCTTCTATGTTGCAGGGTGTGCTCCAGTGAGGTGGCATCTCCTTGGTAGCACTGGTATTCCCAATGGCTTTCTGGCTTTCCCATCTGGATCGAGCGAGTTTTGCAGTCTGCTTGTCTCAGAGTTTCTCTCTTCCTCTGCTTTCTTGTTGCTAGCGGTGGGTTCATTCCTCCCTCACGGTCTGGGTACAGTGTCATTTCTCTGGCCCGGGTCCACCAGATCCTCCAGATAAGGCTAGCTTTTTTCGGCTTTGGCCTCAGTGACTCTGCACGGCTCTGTATTGGGTCAAGGCATCTTTCTCCATCTCCAGCTTCTCTCTGAACCACAGTCGGCTTTCCTGTGCAGCACAGTTCCGCCTCTGGTTGACATACTCACGTCACAGACTCATCTCTGCCTATTGCTTTTTCTCCTCCATTCAAGGGTGATTGTCCCTTTATTCTCGCTCTGTGACCAAAGAGGGGCATTTTGTTAATGTTCAGCTGTCAAGCCAAACCGAAAGATCAGTATTGTCTTGAGCCAAACATCCAAAGGCTCTTTCAGTATTCTTTTTAATCCCACAACTGAATGTTACATCAGTTGCTCGGATTCCTCTATATGCAGATACTGCTTTAGTTATAGTGAGTTCCCCATGGGAAAGGGATTCCTGGTCCCCTTGAGGTGAAAAAGGGACAAGTGTAGGATCTACCACACATCTTAACATCTGGACATCATTGGGATAATCTTCAATACTCACCTGGGTGGTGTCTCCCTCCTACCAGATTTGCCAAGCTCCAGATCAGATTATTCAAACTGCTGTGCAAGTCTTCGGCTCCAGCCAAATCCATTTCCAGATCAAAGGGGATATGGTGGCCTGTGGTTTTTGTGGTCCCTTGGGTGAAAGTCCACCTAAAACCTCTAGTTGTCCACATCCTGGAGTTTTTCATTCTGGCTCCTTCTGTTTTTCAAGACCAATTCCTCTGCACACAGAGATCAAGGCAGATCTCCAGTGGGGCCTGGTCTTCCTAAACCTCCAATCCTGACCATGGATACCAGTGAGACGGGCTGGATGCCACCCTATAAGGAGATGGCTCAGAGTATAAGGTCCCCTCTGGAATCTGTGGCTTTTTTAAACTGGAGGAATCTTTTTGATGTACATCCAGCACTTCTCTACTTCAGCCATTTTCTTACCAACGAAGCAGTACTTGGACAATATGGTGACAAGGTGCTATCTGACACCCCCGGGTGGCAGTGGGTTTAAAAGATCCGAAGTATTGAGTCTGGTGGTGGGCAACATCATAAACTGGGCAGAGAGTCATATGCACTCATTGGAGGCCTCTTTGGTGGTGATATGGTGACTGATGCGCTCAGAAGGATTTTTCTGACTTCCTCCGATCTGACTCTGACACAGGATATGTTCAGGACAATTTTCAGGAGGTTTGCGCTCCCAGTCCTCGATCTCGTTGCCTCCCAGGGGTCTAAACAGCTTCCATGTTATTGAACCTGGTACCAAGACCATTGGCATTGGGCAAGATGCTCTTTCCCTTACCTGGACTCTGGGCCCTCTACATGCCATGCTTTTCCTCCTCTTCCCATTCTTTCCAGGGTTAAACTGTAAGGTGCCTCTCTCATTCTGGAAGTCCCAGACTAGAAGAGAAGGGGTTGGTTCTTCCTTCATAGGCTACTACTTGTACTGTCTACCTCTCTCCCTTATCCCTCAGGTTTTCACTTACTACACGCCTCCCCAGGAGCAATTTCCACCTAACAGCATGAAAGTTAGTCGGAGGGTTTATTCAGAAGAGGACGTCACATGACCTGGTGTTAGCCATAAAGGAATCCCAGAAGCAGCCCCCTCTTGTGGCTGTTCTTTGACTTCTGATGCTCGCTTCATAAGCTCCTTCCTCTCTCTGTCCCTTTTCAGATCCTAGAATTTCTCAGAGAAGGATTTACTGTGAATCTGGCTATCTCCACATTAAATGCCCAGCTGGCTGCCTTCAGAGCCTGTTTTTAACCTTGCAGGGTTATTTTGGCAGCTGAGGCCTATTCAACTCACAATTTGAAAGGATTCATGAAATCTCAAATTCCCGCCAGACCTCCTTGTCCTTCGTGGCACCTGCCTTTAGTACTCAATTGTCTGAGCATTTCTCCTTTTAAGTCCATTTTGAAGGTATCAAACACATTGATTACTCTTCAGGCAATTTTCCTTTGCTATTGGGCTTTCTTTTTTGCTATCCTTCTCATATTTGCTTTATCCCAGGAAGTCTGGTCCTACTCCCTTTCCCTAGTTTTCGGCTCTAGTTAACCTCAGTCTTTCCTCTTCATAAAAACTTGGTTCTGCCCACCTTGCATAAGGGAGGAGAGTCCTACCCACACTGTTCCTGTGACACACTCATGATGATATTTTGCAGCTGGAACCTCTGTATCAGCCTTCAGCTGCTGGCTCAAGCTCCTGATCACGATGTCTTAGCCTCTGAACTGCGGAGAGAAGACATGAGATTTAACCCCTACCACATTGTGCAGCTGCTAGGTGGGGGACGAGCGGGTGTTCCCCCATCCCTCTCTCCCTTTTTGATCATCGAGTTTCTGGAGCACTGTGGCCTTCCCTGAAGCTGCCTGCTTATGGATTGGGGGACGCATAAGGTAGGGCACCTGTGGAAGCAGTGTCTACCTACTCCCACTAGCCAACCCACTCTGCAGTCTCGGTGCCAGGGATGTCATTTAGGGGTTGCCAGGGGTCGCAACTGCGACCCCATATGTCTCCATTGCTACCCCTGTAGTCTCCCTTGCTACCCCTAAAACGCTTGAGATCTGCATGTTGCAGGCTTCGGCCCCCGGCAAGGTCAACTCAGCCTTTCCTCCTGCTGAGGTTGATAAATGAGTACCAGTGCAGGTTGGGTGATATTGTATGTATATTTGCTCTATATTAAGGGCTTAAGCGTAAGTGCTGTATAATAGCACATCATTATCATTTGGCCTTGGACGTCTGCTTGCATTCACGGTATTGGTAAATGGGCCTATACGTGCAGATATTAACGATACATATGGTGATCCGTTCTTGTATGAAATGTATATCACTTTACAGTGATATCATAAACATATTTTTCATAGTGTACATAGAAACAATGCTATGTGATGCCACTTCCTGTTTTGTCAAGGGGTGAAAGGTTGTGTTCCATTGCTTCCCGTGATGTCACTTCGGTGTGGGGTCATGTGATGCACCTCCACTACCCCTAGCATTTTGGTGAAATGACGTCCCTGCTCAGAGCTGCCTTTATCCTCTGGATGTGGAGAGAATGCGTGGGTATTGAACCCCTACCACATTGTGCAGTGCGACATTCAAGTGCTGGGTGGGGGACGAGCGGGTGTTTCCCCCATCCCTATCTCCCTTTTTTATTGTAGAGTTCCTGGAGCACTGTGGTCTTCCCTGAAGCTGTCTGCTTTCTGAGTCGGGGTCTGCAATAGGTAGGCTACCTGTAGAAGCAGTGTTTACCTACTCCCACTAGCCAACCCACTCTGCAGTCTCGCAGCTGTCTTTATCCTCTGAACTGTGAAGAGAAGGTTTGAGGTAGACCACTCTCCATTCTTGATCGCTGAGTTCCTGGAGTGCAGAGGCCTTCCCGGCAGCTGCCTTCACCCCAATTGGAGGACCTCATTAAGTGGATTACACCCTTATCACCACTTAAGATTCCTCCATAGCAGTTCCACAGCGAAGGTCTCCTAGGTCAAGGGGTAGAGTTGGCCCCCATTCAGACTTGTGAGGGCCTGAGACTCGAAGACTCTGCCTCACATTTTGTAAGTTCTCATGCCTTTTGTGATGACCTATCACCTCCTCTTTTTCCTTTTCTTAGTTGTCTATGATTGCCCTGTGATTCTTAATTTCTTTGTGGTCTGATTGTGCTGTGATTCTTAACCACATTCTAGTGTGATTCTTAACTGCAATTTTGGGTGCATATGCCCTGTGCACCCCAATTACATTGTGATTCTTAACTGCATTTTACTGTGATTCTTGAATGCATTTCATTGCTGCTTATGCCCTGTGCACACTTATTGTACTGTGACTCTTACTTATTACATTACACTGTGATTCTTAACAGCACTGTACAACGATTCTTGACTGTATTTTTGGTTGCATATGCCTGTGCACCCTGATTGTACTGTCATTCTCAACCACATTGTAGTGTGATTCTTAACTGCATTTCTGGTTGCAAATGCTCTCCGTGCTCTGATTGCACTGTGAGTCTTAACTGCAATGTACTGTGATTCATAACTGCATTTCTTCTTTGCATATGCCCTCTGCACCCCGATTACACTGTGGTTCTTAACTGCATTTTACTGTGATTCTTGACTGCATTTCGTTGTTGCGTATGCCCTTTGAACACTTATTACACTTCAACTTTTAGTTATTACATTGCACTGTGATTCTTAACTGCATTTTGGTCGCATTTTCCCAGCACACACTGATTGCACTGTGATTCTTAGCCACAGTCTAGTGCGATTCTTAACTGCATTTTGGTCGCATTGGCCCAGCACACACTGATTGTACTGTGATTCTGAACTGCAGTCTAGTGCGATTCTTAACTGCATTTTGGTCGCATTTGCCCAGCACACACTGATTGTACTGTGATTCTGAACTGCAGTCTAGTGCAATTCTTAACTGCATTTTGGTCGCATTTGCCCAGCACACACTGATTGTACTGTGATTCTGAACTGCAGTCTAGTGCAATTCTTAACTGCATTTTGGTCGCATTTGCCCAGCACACACTGATTGTACTGTGATTCTGAACTGCAGTCTAGTGCAATTCTTAACTGCATTTTGGTCTCATTTGCCCAGCACACACTGATTGTACTGTGATTCTGAACTGCAGTCTAGTGCAATTCTTAACTGCATTTTGGTCGCATTTGCCCAGCACACACTGATTGTACTGTGATTCTTAACTGCAGCCTAGTGCAATTCTTAACTGCATTTTGGTCGCATTTGCCCAGCACACACTGATTGTACTGTGATTCTTAACTGCAGTCTAGTGCAATTCTTAACTGCATTTTGGTCGCATTTTTGGTTGCATATGCCCTGCATGCTCTGATTGCACAGTGATTCTTAATTGCAATGTTCTGTGATTCATAACTGCATTTCTTCTTTCCAGGCTCCATTGTGTGATATTCCGATTGCATTGATGGGCCTCTCTCCCACTATACAGGCCTCTCAAATTTAGTAGGGGTTCCATTTCCAGGCTGCATTGTGTGATATTCAGATTGCATTGATAGGCCTCTCTCCCACTATACAGGCCTCTCAAATTTAGTAGGGGTTCTGTTTCCAGGCGGCATTGTATGATATTCAAATTGCATTGATAGGCCTCTCTCCCACTGTACAGGTCTCTCAAATTTAGTAGGGGTTCTGTTTCCAGGCTGCATTGTATGATATTCAAATTGCATTGATAGGCCTCTCTCCCACTGTACAGGTCTCTCAATTTTAATAGGGGTTCTGGGTACATATTGCATTGTGTGATATTTAGATTGCATTGATAGGCCTTTCTCCCACTTTACAGGTCTCTCTAATTTTTATAGGGGTTCTGGGCCATTTTGCATTGTGACATTTAGATTGCATTGATAGGCCTTTCTCCCACTATACAGGTCTCTCAGATTTGGTAGGAGTTCTGTTTCCAGGCTGCATTGTGTGATATTTATATTGACTTGATAGGCCTCTCTCCCACTATACAGGTCTAGTAGGAGTTGTATTTCAAGGCCACATAGTAAGATATTCAGATCTCATTGATAGACCTCTAGACAGGTCTCCCAAATCCTGCTGACCAACTCACTCCCAAAGTGAGACAGAACCCACCAGTGAATTACTCTGAACTGACACCCCGATTAGGAGCTCACGCCTCATAAACCGTAAGTCCTAGCTGCGCCCCTCAAAATCATCCTTCAACTAGTAGATATCTTTCTTAAACCCACACTGCTTGTTCACTGCAGTGAACCACGTATAGGAAGACGGACACTAAAGAGAGCCACCAATAGCACTCAACTATATAACCCTTAACCACCTCCCTTACTCCTCTCAAGACATCCACAGAACGAATCAGCAACATCAGCCGGAAAGACCACCTACAGACAGAGCCCTGTTAGCAAAAAGCCCTCTACACCCATTACTTTACCACAAGACAACCAGACCAAAGAAACACCAACTGGACACCAGCAAACAAATAAAGACTTAACAACTCTCTATCTTATAATGCTGCGCCAATGACCCATTCCGAAGGAAAGAAAAAGAGAAGAAAGAACAAACACTCCGGAACAGCAACAAAGAACCACAAATACAGAATGCACCCCCGCAGTCAGGAACAAGAATCGAACCAACACTGAGAGAAGAGACCAATCCCTATACTTAACTCCTTACCTCGCTGACAACTGGTCACCAGAGCAAACCAACCCAACGCTAGAAACAGCAACATCAAACTACCCAACACAAACATGCAGAAGAAGAATGAACAACACAAGAAACAACAAACACATGATCGATGCAATAACACCCTACATCACCAAAGCAAGACGAACTTCCAATCGACAACCACAACTCATGGAAGACGAACCTGATGAAAACAAAAACCCAAGACAGAACCTAGAAGAACTCTTTGAAGACGCTGACACTCCAAAACCTACACCTCAACAAGAGATCTACCAGGAAGGAAACCCCAACACCGATTAGAAGACGACCTCAACAAGAAAGTCCAAACCAAACAACACCTCCAAACTCCACTGCAATCTTATAAACGCAAGATCCATGTAAAAATACTCAACAGAGATCTTTGACCTTCTCGATGACAACGGCATTGACATCCTGTTCATCACGGAAACATGGCTGGACGAGAACTACAGTACAAGTGAATGGGTCGCTATTTCACTGAAATACTCTCCTTCTGTTCAATCACCATCAAATAACACACTTTGAGAGTTGTACATAGGCATAGTGAATTTTAGCTTTTATATCATAATTTCTTTTTTCATAAAGTGAGGTACAATGTAAAACATCTCAGAGTTCAGGTTTTTTCCATACAGTAAATCACAAGAACATAAACAACAAATCAACACAAATTCTTGTGCATTTAGCAGAGTACAACTCCTCTACTGTTGACATCTAAAGGACAGTGTCAAAACAAGTGAACATTTAAAACAGAGATACATAAAAGGGAAAAATATACATGACAGTGTATCTGCATTGGTAACACTATGATTACAAATGTTTCGTCTACACCGAGGTGTTTCAGCCGTCTATATGGGCTGGATGTGCCTCGTGTCTGATACGGCCTTCTTCCAGATGGGGAACTGTATGGACTGGATGTTCACAGAATGCTGTAAAATGGTGAAAGGGAGTGTAATCAGGAGAATGCTGAAACTTATTCAATATGGTGACAAAATCACTAAATATGCCATGTGAGAACTATGGCACAGCTTACCTGTGGGGGGGACTTTGGCCACGGGTATTCTAATGAGAACAATTATTCATCAAGGAAGGTCATAGATGGACTCCTGTTAATGCATAAAAGGATGACATTAATATTGTCTCCTTATTAGTCAAACTGCTTGTAGGATTAATTGAAAGGCTTGAAAAAAACATAGTTGAATATGCATCAAAATATGGTCATCCCGGGATGTACCAGTGAGCTTACCTCTAAATCAGGCTGTATACGTATGAACGTGAGTGCGAGAGAGTTTTCATCCAAGAATCCTAAAAAGGGGGGGGGCATGCGATTAATGCATGATCATGTGTTTCGAGCTAGTGTATTAGGGAAGCTCCATTGTGATTAGAGACAATATACCTCTTTACTGGGCTCTGTGCACGCGGGCTGCGTGCAACCAAAGATCGGCTCCTGCAAAAAATGCTGAGTCACAGAAGCAAGGGCGTTGCTCTTGCCGGCTCGTCGCAATAACGCTGTTGCTAGGATGCAGGCGAATAAATACCGGTGGCCATCTTAGAATGGTGTGCCAAAAGGAATCATGTGCGGATATAAATATAGTGCCTTTGCGGATTCCAAAACGCTAAATAATCAATTTAGAAGGGTGCCTGTACAGTTCTTGGTTCCCCACAGATGACTCTGACCTCAGGTGAAGTTCCAGCAACTTCTTTAATTAAGTTCCAGTACATTGTGATAATCATATAAGGTCAAGTACATCTGGGTTCAGGGCAACATACACCTGCATCCTCCCAGGTAGGCTTACATCTCTCAACTCCCAACATAGGACCCTTGAATCATACATCAACATTCTCACAACCAAGATTCTGTGTCACTCACTTAGCATTCTGCTCCTTCTGCACAAGCAACAAAGAAACCTAATCACTACATATCTCCCTTCCTAACACACAACAGACACACCAGCCAAACATCACATACACGAAACACAATGCATCCACACACTCAAATTCCATGCGCGTACATCCCTACTGCTAGAACTACTACTACATGCAGAACCAGAAAGCATTCCCACCACAAAAATCATGCATAAAAGTCCTTTGAACAGTCCCACCTGTGGAAAAATATTAGTGCAGACAAACTCTTCCACAACCTTTTTTGAAATTCCGACCAAACCACTTCACTTCACTTTAAAGTCCATTTGTGGAAACAAATTAGTCAAATGCATTACTACAACGTTTCCTATTCTTTAAAAAAATGGCCAACCTGAAAATAAAAATGTTAGTACAGCAAACACATATATTATCCATTAAACAACATTGCTATACTCATTTCCAATCTACCATGTAATTCACATAAAATTGCTTTTCAACCTGCATTGTGTTAACAGAGGCTACGGCATTCCCACTTCTTGCATTCACTCTCTCTCTCAGCTACACACAGGGATGTCTAAATCAAAAACAAGCCTCACATGACATCTATCAACAGTTAACTTTCTTTGTCATAGCACAATATACACAATCTCAAAGGCAAAGAAAACAAAACATTCAGTTTCTTGCTCCTGCCGTCCACGTCTTTTAATAACAATACCTTCAGGGACACGGCCCCACTCAGGTGTCCACCCCTTTAACTCAAAGTACCTCTGAAATATCCATTTCGGCAATTTTCATCTGTTGCTTCTTCAACTCCTTGAAATAAAAGGCAACACTGGGCGGAGACACGGCAGCAAACAAGCACCACAACACCTCCAGGAGCCGCTCCAAAAAAAAAAACGCTCACAGCTACACAGCATCATCCAGCTCATGGATCCTGTGAACCCTTCAGGTACAGCTTTTTCTAATTGTCAGCAAAATCTCATCTGGACTGGCTCCAAGCCCCTCCAATGTTGTACCATGGACTCCCAGCCCATCCAAGCACTGCAAGTGCTGACCTGAGCACTATGCCCCTCCAGCAATGCCATGGGCTCCAAGCCCCCAAGTATATTCACAGGCTACAAGTCTCTTAGGTGCAGGTAGAGGCTCCAAACCCCCTAAAATGCTGGAATGGCCCCCAGGACCCTCCTCTGCTCCAGGCGCTTTGCATATTAGTCACCAATCTTCCATTTAACATCTAGGCGCAACGTAGGTTCCCAACCTCTTCTGGTGCTTACATCTCTCAACTCCCAACATAGAACCCTTGAATCATACATCAACATTCTCACAACCAAGATTATGTGTCACTCACTTAGCATTCTGCTCCTTCTGCACAAGCAACAAAGAAACCTAATCACTACAGTGCCCTACCGGGATAGGGTATCGTGGTGCATTTTGGCCATTTTGTTTATGCGTGTTGCCATGGCAACCGTTACCCACAATGATGTTGCTTTGGATATATTCAAGGTTGTACGTGTGGAAATGGGAATGTGCATAATGTTACATGGCTAATCGATCGGACCCGATCTGTTTGGTGCAGCATTAGACATGGAACACCAAAGAGTCTGTGATCTCGAAATTGCGCTTAATGTGACTAAATATGAAAGAATCACAACATGGGGTTCCTAGGACCTATTTGTTCCCAGCTGGAAGGATTTAACTTATATTCAGATTATGTTGGTGTGTCAAGATAAAATCTGATTTTGCAGTGGGACATTAGAAATGGAGCAACGGAGACTACAGTGCATGCCCCCAATCAAAGAATGCATGTCCATCAATCAATCATGGAACAAGGAGGTGTATGGCATAGGCCTCCGTATCCAGTATTGAGACAAGGTATACAATGGTTGAATCAGATACTCTAAGTCTCTCACGCAGGGAACTGTAATCATAGAAAAGATGTCCATTCAACAGAAATGTTGAGTCCAGCTTGTACAGTATCCCATTTATGTACCCAACTTCATACGTATACAGCCTGATTTAGAGGTAAGCTCACCGGTACATCCCGGGATGACCATATTTTGACACATATTCAACTATGTTTTCTTCAAGCCTTTCAATTAATCCTACAAGCAGTTTGACTAATAAGGAGACAATATTAATGTCAATCCTTTAGGCATTAACAGGAGTCCATCTATGACCTTCCTTGGTGAAGATTTGTTCTCATTAGAATACCCGTGGCCAAAGTCCCCCCCACAGGTAAGCTGTGCCATAGTTCTCACATTGCATATTTAGTGATTTCGTCACCATATTGAATACGTTTCAGCACTCTCCTGATTACACTCCCTTTCACCATTTTACAGCTTTCTGTGAACATCCAGTCCATACAGTCCCCCATCCTGAAGAAGGCCGTATCAGACACGAGGCACATCCAGCCCATATAGACGGCTGAAACACCCCGGTGTAGACAAAACATTTGTAATCATAGTGTTACCAATGCAGATACACTGTCATGTATATTTTTCCCTTTTATGTATCCCTGTTTTAAATATTGACTTATGTTTTGACACTGTCCTTTAGATGTCGACAGTAGAGGAGTTGTACTCTGCTAAATGCACAAGAATTTGTGTTGATTTTATGTTTATGTTCTTGTGATTTACTGTATGGAAAAATCTGAAATCTCTGAGATGTTTTACATTGTACCTCACTTTATGAAAAATGAAATTATGATATAAAAGCTAAAAATCACTATACCTAGGTACAACTCTCAAAGTGTGTTATTTGATGGTGATTGAACAGAAGGAGAGTATTTCAGTGAACTATCGACCCATTCACTTGTACTCTTGTTTCCTAAGAAGCCCTCCTGGGCAGAATAGGGTCCCCTCCAGGAGTCCAGATTTCTAAATCTGGACGACAACTACAGAATCACACTCCAAAGCTGCCTTCCAACCAACTTCAAATGCCTTCAAACAAACAGGAAAAACACTAAAAGAAGGAGGCATCGCAATAGCATTCAAAGGACACCTGAAAATAAAAACAGACGAGCCGCTCAGCATCCTCAAATACGAAACCATGGTAATACACCTAACAGCAAGCCCAAAACCAACGTCACTTTCATCCTGGTGTACAGACCACCGACATATGATGCAACCTTCGTTGACAACTTCATAGAAGCCATCACCAACATAGCCCTCAACCACGAACACCTAATAATTCTGGGGGACTTCAACATCTGGTTTGAAGATAGTCATGCCAGCTACCAAAACTCACTGACTGAACAACTCACTACCATGAAACTACGACAACTAGTCAAAGGGGCAACACACTCGGCAGGACACACACTCGACGCAATTTTTGCCAAGGAAAAACTCATCACCACGGCACTGCCGATACAAATACTGTGGAGCGACCATCTCATCATCCCATTTGTGATCACTCTGCCTACTCAAGTCTGCATCCAACCTCCTAAACTCACAACCACCACAAAAAGAAACTGGAGACATGTCAAAGAAAGCAACCTATTGGAACAACTGGAGTTAACCAAACCCTCAACTACAGAACTAGAGCTAGCTGACCTAGACGGGAAAGCGGAGCTACTACACAAATGGATTGCAGACACAATTGACAAGATCGCCCAAGAAAAACCATTGACCACATCAAAAAAAAGGGCAATGGCAAAATGGTTCACCCCACTATTAAGCACCATTAAAAAGGAAAACAAAAAGATGGAACTGGAATGGAGGAAAAATACAAGCCAGACAGAAAAACACTGTTCCAGAGACAAATCCGCACATACAAGAAGGAAATTCAAAAGGCAAAGAGAAGGCATTATGATGACAGAATACCCAATGCCACCAACATACAAAAAGAAATGTTTAACATCATTAAAGAGATGAGAAACCCAACAGGCTTTGACAACACCCCAACCCCCTCAGAGAAACTTTGCAATGACCTGGCAGACCACTTCAAGAAAAAAATCAATGACATCCAACAAACCATACATAACATACCAACCAACCACAACATGCTACCAAGCGAACCTATCACAGAACCTCAGCACAAACTCAAAAACTTTCCTGAAATATCAGCAGAGGCATTCGCAATGCTAGTAAAACACAGCAAGAAAACTGGATCACCAATGGATCCCTGTCCGGCGGACATCTACAAATCAATCATTGCACAAGGAATGCCAGTAGAATACTACAGAAACCTTCTGAACCTATCACTAGCAACAGAAACTGTACCGAGGACCTTCAAATCAGCATATATCAAACCACTTAAAAAAAACACAAGTGGCGACGTAGAAGACCTCTCCAACTACAGGCCGATTTCAAAAATTCACTACCCGGAAAAACTTCTGGAATCCTACGTATATAAACTAACTCAAGAACACGTAGAAAAACACCACCTGCTAGACCAAGCTCAAGTCAGTTTCAGACCCACAAGAGGAACGGAAACAGGACAACTATCCATCTGGGGTGACCTAAAAACTAACGCAGACTCAAACACAACCTCAGCCCTTATTCTACTCGACCTCTCCGCAGCCTTCAACACAGTTAGTCATGACACCCTAACCAAAAGACTAGAAGACATAGGAATAACAGACACAGGACTACTCTGGACTAAATCATTCCTAGCAGACAGAACAGAAACCGTATGGATTAAACCCTTCAAATCCACTCCAAGAGTTAAAGACAGTGGAGTGCCACAAGGATCCTCACTATCGCCACTCTACTTCAACCAGACTCAGGTTATCCGAATCTTCAAAAAGTACGACATTACATGCTACAACTACGCAGATGATACTCAAATCATCTAGAAAATCAAAGACACCCAAGTCGATTATTCAACCCTAATCGAGTGTCTAAAAGAAGTCTTCAATTGGATGACTGCCAAAAACCTGAAAATCAACCCAGGAAAGACAGAAATCATGATCATATCCAAAGACCAAGAGAACGAAACCGCCATTCCGTGGCCAACGGATGTGGGAACCGTACCATCACCATCTAAGGCAGTAAAAAATCTGGGAGTCCTGATGGACAACACCCTAACCTTAGAACCACAAATAAATGCAACAGTCAAGAAATGCTTTTTTCTCCTCCACACGGCAAGAAGAATCCTACCTTTCCTCTCCTTCACGCAGAAAACACTCACTATCGTCACCCTCATCATGTCAAAAATAGACTATGCAAACAGCCTCTACCTCGGAATATCAGAATGCCTCCTGAAGAAACTACAATGGATCCAAAATACAGCAGCCAGACTACTCCTCAAACTATCAAGAAGAGAATACATCACTCCTGCCCTAAAAACACTACAATAGCGCCCAGTAAAATGTCGCATCACCTTCAAAAAAATGTGCATAACACACAGGGCAATCAGTGGACAAGGAGCAGAATTCCTACAAAAGAAAATAACAATTTACAAGCCAACAAGACTCCTCAGGTCAAGCATCAAAATCCACCTGGAACCAAAACCATACCTCAAGAAAAAACTTGGAGGCACCTCCTTCTACCACTTAGCCGCAAAATCCTGGAACAACATCTCAAAAGAAATAAGAAACACCGAAGATCACCTAAAATTTAGGAAACTACTAAACACCTGGCTCTTCAACACCACAGACTCAAACTGAAAACCGAAACAGAAAGGAAAAGGGATAACTAAACTGGAGTAGACACGGACAACTCCCAGAACCGACTGGGAAGCTCCCACGGCACCTGGATGAGTGACGCCGGGTAGAATGGAACACAGGCGACACCTGTGGAGACCAAGTCAACAACCCCACCCTAATCCCACCCAACACCCGCACTCACCCCTTAGTTACCACCAGGTACCACAGTGTTGTGGAATTGTCGGGATATTAGCAATCACCACACTAGCTGAGCTGTGGACATTGGCAGGTGCTCTGGCCATATGAGAGGGAAGGGAAGACAGGTAGGGCTGCGAGGAAGGCTGGGGGAGAAGGAGGACAGATGTGAAAGGGACCTTGAAGGCCAAACTGACCCAGATCAGGACAGAGGCGCATGGGTGCTCCCAAAACCCATCTGGGGAGATTACAGAAGCCCAGCACCTCAATTCAGGATAGAGATGCCAACTAACCAATTGCACTAACAATTTCCCCCTCTGCATAAACCTCTCAAACTCCAAACCAGACACAACCACAAACCTACAGCACAACAAACCATACAAACTTCACTACATTGCAACAACAAAACAAAAACGCACATAGACTTGCACAACAGTACATGACGACTACCGGCCGCAAACACCCCAGGCCCAGCCAACGGACCCACTGGGCTGAGGCCGCCAACAGCACATCACTGCTCTCTTGCACTGTTCCAGCTTCCTCCCACTAACCCCCCCTCCCTCCCTCTTTCAGAGCCGCCAGAGCGCCAAGGGACCACTCCGGTGGTGATAGTGCGCGGTACAAATGTCCTTTAACATTAAAATTAACATTAACATGACCTGTGCACCTGGTTTACACTGTGATTTTTAACTGCATTTTTGGTTGCATATGCAAAAAATGCCATGAATCGGGTCCAATGTATTTCAAGGCGCAACAAGACAGGAGGAGGGCGGGGGGGCAGGACAAGGATGACAAAAACAAAAACGGTCCTACTAAACCTTGTAACATTCGGATCGTGAAAGTGCAGCAGATTGCAATTTGATTCTTAACTGCAATGTATTGTGATTCATAACTGTATTTCTTCTTTGCATATGCCCTGTGCACCCCGATTACACTGTGATTCTTAACTGCATTTTACTGTGATTCTTGACTGTGTTTCTTAGTTGCTAATGCCATGTGCAAACGTATTGCACTGTGACTCTTAGTTATTACTTTACACTGTGATTCTTAACACATTGTACAGCGATTCGTAACTGCATTTTTGGTGCATATGCCCTGTTCACCCTGATTGCACTGTGACTCTCAACCGCATTGTAGTGTGATTCTTAAATGCATTTCTTGATTTTAGTTGCACATGCCCTGCGTGTCCCGATTGCACAATGATTCTTAACAGTGATTTTTAACACACTTTTTTCTTTTCATATGCCATGTTCATCCCGATTACACTCTGATTCTTAAATGCATTTTAATGTGATTTCTTGTTTGATTATGCCGTTTGCACTCTGTTTGCACTGTGAGTCTTTACTGCATTTCTTGGTTGCTTATGCCTTGTCCACCCTGATGGTACCCAGACTCTTTACTGCATTGTACTGTGTTTCTTGACTGCATTTCTTCTTTGCACGTGCCTGCACATCCCCATTTACACTCTGATTATTAACTGCATTGCACTCTGTTTCTTGACTGCAATTCTTAGTTGCATATTCCCTGCTCACCCTCATTGCACTGAGTTTCTTAACTGAATTGTACTGTGATTTTTAACTCAAATTCTTTCTTTGCGTGTGCCATGTTCATCCCGATTACACTCTGATTCTTAAATGCATTTTAATGTGATTTCTTCTTTGATTATACCGTTTCACCCTGTTTGCAATGTGAGTATTTACTGCATTTCTTGGTTACATATTCCTTGTCCACCCTGATTTTACCCTGACTCTTAACTGTAGTGTACTGTTTCGTGATTGCAATTCATCTTTGCATGTGCCCTGAGCATTCCGATTACACCCTGATGCTTAGCTGCATTGTACTGTGATACTTGATTGCATTTCTTGGTTGCTTATGCCGTGTCCACCCTGATGTTACCCTGACTCTTTACTGCATTTTACTGTGTTTCTTGACTTCATTTCTTCTTTGCATGTGCCTTGCGCATCCCAATTACACTCTGATGCTTAGCTGCATTGTACTGTGATACTTGATTGCATTTCTTGGTTGCTTATGCCGTGTCCACCCTGATGATATCTTGACTCTTTACTGCATTGTACTGTGTTTCTTGACTGCATTTCTTCTTTGCACGTGCCTGCGCATCCCGACTACACTCTGATTATTAACTGCATTGCACTCTGTTTCTTGACTGCAATTCTTAGTTGCATATTCCCTGCTCACCCTCATTGCACTGAGCTTCTTCACTGAATTGTACTGTGATTCTTAACTGAATCTCGTGGCTTCATACGTTATGTTGTTATGTTATGTTAGGTTCCTATGGTTTTGTACTTCCCCAAATCATGTCATGTACACTTTGACCGAACTACCCACTCTCATCAAAACACCTAAACCCTGCCCCTCTGCCTTTTCCCTGGGTAACACTGATCCACTCAACCTGCTACTCACTTCCCTGTAAATGTAACCAAATTCCACAGTCAAATCTCAAGTATACCCTCAATCTCCTCCCTCCTCCAACTGATCCACATGCTTCCCTCCACCTGCCCCTTTTCCCCATGTGTCTACAGAACCTTCTCCTTCTCCTTGCTGTTCGCTCTCTATACCTCTTGCTCAGGGTCTCCCTGTTAGCCCCTCCTCTGTTCCAGCTGTTACCCTATTTCCCTTGCCTGCTCCTCCCATTCCTCCTCTAAACACCACCCTAGCCGCCCATCTCTTCCATACAGTACTCATTCAGTCCTGATCTATCCTGTCTATCTAATCCCTCAGCCGCGTCTCCTCTACATTCCATTCACCCTGTATTGACCCCACACAGACCATCCAAAATGCCAAATACACCTGCAAGAAAAGATTTTCATCAACAGACATCAACTCCCACCACCCTAATCTCTCTGCAATGGCAATAGCCATCACTGAAACCCGGATCTCCCCAAACGACACAACAATCTTTGCTGCACTCCACTCTGAATTCACCACCTGTTCCAACACTACTCAACTTTCAAATACAAGTGATGCTGTGGGTCTCATGATCAGCATGGCCACACCACCTGCCCCAGTCCCCCTCTGACTTTACCCCCTCTTCCTTACAACACACAATTGTACAACTTTTTGCTCCTAACCCTCTCAACATTCTCCTAATTTCCCGCAAACTGGCTCCCTCAAGCTGTTCTTCTTAGACTTAGACCAACGAATTGCTTACTTATGAGCAAACCCCCGTGTTCATGATTGAGCACTTTAACCTTCCCAGCACATATAGAGGGTCATTACAAGTCTGACGCTGACCCGCCGGTGCTACTGGCCGGTTGCCACCGGACTGTAACACCCTTTCCACTGCCTGACATCCCAGTGCCACCGGGACATTACAAGTCCCGGCACCCCTGGACATCAGGCGGTGGAAAATGTTAATCCCCATTACCAGGTAGTCCAATAGGACTCCATGGAATTGGGACTCGGAAGCACTGGCACCGTTACTAACAGCGCTGGTGTTTCCATGACAACTGTGCCTACTGGGACCAATGCACCCGGAGGTCAGAACTGCAGTACGCAAGGGCGCCGCAAGGCACATTTGTAGTACGGCAGTCCGGAAAGGGTGCTGGTATGTTGCCACCGGCACCCTTATTTCCAGACCTCCGTACTTGTAACGACCCCCATAGTCACCATAAACTAGAACTTGACTCTATTCTCTTTGAACACTCTCTTGTGAGCCTCCAGAACCTCTGGTATTATACTGGCAGCAACACTCTTCACCTGGCTTATCCTGCACCATCACTAGTCTGCCTTCAACGAGCTCAACAAACACTCTTGTCACCTGCTTTGACTATAACTAACACACATGTTCCTTTACCCCTCTGACCCTCGCACTCAACATGGTCAACCCCATCCATCCAACAGATAAGGACATCCATGCACCTCCACCTATGCCAATTGTGCAAAGATCATCCCAATGCTTTCCTGACTGCCTACAAAGACTTTCTCTTACTACTATCCTTGGCTCTGTCAAATGAAGTGTCTACACCAACCTGATTTTTTGTATCCGCTGCTGCACTTCCAAGCTCTCCATGACCCTCCAAGCTTTGCTCTTTCCTGCCAGAAATCCCTCCCTACCTTGCCTCCCAGAGCTGACTACTTTGCCTCATACTTTTCTTTCAAAATGATAAAACTACTTGGTAGCTTAACAATCCTTCCTTTCATCCCTCTTCCCTCCTTCTCTCTACCTCTGAACACTCTTTCCATCTCCTCTTTATCCCGCTTCCTCCCCACGTAACTCGCTGAACGTCTACCATTCCTCTGCTGAACCTTCCGTTCCTTTGCACCCATTGACCCCTTTGCAACTCAGACAAAGCACTTGAACAAATCAACTCCTCAGACCTTCCGTCGCTCTTCAACCTCTCTTTCTTCTCTGGTATTTTCCCTGCCTTTTATAAAACAGCCACCACCATCCCCTTTCTTAAGAAACCCACTGCTTACTCCAGCAACCCTTCCTTCAACAGACCTACCTTTCTTCTTCCATGCCACTCCAATATCCTCGAGCGAGCCATTTTCAATTGCATTCTAAACTATCTTGAGGACCACTCTCTTTGCGATCCCCTATAATCTGGATTAATGGATAAATACAACACTGAAGTAGCACTCATACCCACAATGTTCTAACCACAGCACACCACTCCTCCTTTCCTCTTTATGAATTCTTCTTGATCTCTCAACAGACTTTTGATTTCCCCTTCCTCCTTCAAACCCCTCTCCGCAATGCACTGCACTGAAATGGGTTACACCCTTCCTCTTGATCCAGTCAGTCGCCATCTCTTGGAATGCTAACAACCCTTCCCACACTCCCGTCTCTGTGGGTTTTTCGCCAGGGATCTGTCCTTGGTCCACTCGTATTCACACTCTACACGTGCACACCTGGGTAAGCTCATCTCTTCCTTCGGCATTCGCTAACTCCCCTTTGCTGATAACACGCACATCATCCCATTCTTCACCCTTGCCATCTCTGCACACATCACCAACTGACTCACAGCCATCCATCATAGGATTGCATTATGCCACCTGATGCTGAACTCTTCTCAAACAAAAACTATATTTCTCCCTACCTCCAAGGCCCATCTCACTTCCCCATTTGATTCACCCCTCACTCCTACCACCAGGGCTCACAACCTTGGGGTCCTCTTTGAGAGCAAAATCAAAATCCAACATTTCATTACAGCCATTGCCGTAGCTGCTAGAATCAATCTCAATAACAGAACAATCTCTCCTCCTCTCATCCACCACCCAATCAAAATGCTAATCCCTACTTTTGTGCGTGATAATCTTAACTACTGCTCAAGCTTTGTCCTCTGCCTCCTCCTCTACTCCTGGCAATTGAACAAATCCTGAACTTTGCTATTCAGACTCCATAGACTCTACCCCTTAATTCCTTCACCTCTGAACGCCTCCACAACATCAGCTGGCTCGTGAAGCACAATCACTCTTTCTTTAAATTCCTCCTTCTGGTCTTCAACCCCCCCCCCCCCACCCACAGACTTTGCTGGCTTCATTTCCCCATACTCACTCTGTGTTCCTCCTCCCACTTTAACCTCTGTGCTCCCCATGCCCCTGCCCCCCTTGTCACTTTTGCTCCTTCTCCTTACTTGCCCCAGTACACTGGAATGCACTCTTGCCAGGTATCATAACTTTGTCACCTCTTGAAGGCTTCAAGACAAGACTCGAGCTCCGCCTTCTGTCCCCGGTAAGGGCATGCCGCTCTCCCGCATCTGAATACATTCAGCCTCGGCCAGAAGTAAATATGGATACCATGATATATCGTGGCACTCGGCCCATATAAAGTGTATCACCTATGTCTGGTACATGGACCATGTCCAAGGATTCAATGACCCATCAGCTGCTCTCTTCAACAACTAGCTGCTCCTGTTTAGATACCAAAAAATATATTATAAAGTCTGAACTTCCTCTATCTCCGAGTTTCCTACTGTTTCCTCTGCTTGTAGCCCGACGTTCAATAAATACATGTACAAAAACGAAGCCCTTTCAGATGTTCCAACTCCTGGGGCATTGAATGGAGATTCTGGAATGGTTAAGTTTTAAAATTAAAGTGTAAGAAGCTGAAACGTGCACTTCAGTGCACTGAACATTCCTTAAACAGCAAGTGTGTTTGTTTGGGGGTTTGATTGCACGTGGGTTGGGGTGTGGTGATGGGGTTTGTGGGGCAGGCCAGTACTTCTTTTGGTACACTTAGACCACTGAATAAAAGTACAGGAACAGTAAAACTTAATTAAAATAAGTAGAGGAGCAACGCTCCCAAACACTGCCGCCATGGGCGTAATTATAGGGGGGATAGGGGGTTTTGTCCCCCCCAACTTTTGTGGCATGCCATTTTGTCCCACCCATCTTTTGGAGGGAGGGCTGGTGGGCAGCCTCATATTTTTCTCTGCCTGTGTCGCTTAGCTTTTCATGTTTCTTTGGCATAATTGGCAGACACTGTGCATGGTGCCTGAATAAACTGCAATACTGCCACGGACCACAGTGCCATCACCAAGCATTGCCTTCCCACTCCTGGGAAGTGGGTAAGCTTGGGAAATAATGTGCTTGCGCTGGCTGTGCTAATGCTAAATAGAAGTGCATTGGGCTGGGGTGTCTGAGAAGGAGCTTGGAATGTCGAGTTAACGCAGGAAAAAAAGTGGCATGCCTGTATTGGCAGCGTCAAAGGGGGTGTATTCTTTTTTCATCCATTTACTATCCGGGTTGGTAATGGTGGAAAATCCTTTAGTTTTCCATCTTCCATTACCAACCCAGATAGTAACAGCACATTGTACGATATTGGCTGTTTATCAGCCAATGATGTTCGTTATAGTGTGGTGGGGTGATGGGCACGCTAAGCGCACGCCTGCGTGGGTCTGGGTGGCCACCCCCTTCTTCCTGTTCTGGACTTTTCTTAATGCTGAGGTGCCCTGGTCCCTGAGAAGCACATGCGCGCTGTGTGTTTGATCCCCACTGGTTCCCCCCCAGGTCACAGTGACGTTGTGGCCTGCTTGCCTTGTGGCCGAAGCTTCTGATTCACAGGACTCAGGAGTCAGGACAGCCCAGCCCTGGAATCGAATTAACAGCAGGTAAGAGAATGAGCTTTGTGTATCACTATTTTATTTTTAATGTTTTTCTTTTGTTGGCACAGACCACATAATGAAGTTTGTGGTCTGTGCTCACTGACATGAAACTTATCTTGTAGTCGTCGGGCATTAAAAGAATGTCAAATTATAGCAAGAGGCTGGACGGGAGGCCTTTGGCTACTCCACGCTCAGCTTCAGGATGCCATGAAAAACCGGCACGGAGCATTGACAAATGAAAAGTGAGAGGTAAGGGCTAGTAGTAATGGGGTTAAAGTCAAATTCGACAAATATGAAGGCCAATTCTAAATTACAGTGAAACATTTGTTATAAAGGTGAAACTCCCGGGCTACAGAAAGGAAAAAGTGCAAACATCACGATCAATTTGTGGGGTGTGTTTGTGAATTTAATACTGGTTCAAGCTCAGATGACATCTGTGGAAGGTGTTCTTTTTATGAACTTCTTCCGATTGTCGTTTAATTAGCTCTGCCACCCAACTCCCCATCCCCCGCAGCTTCATTAAAAAAAAAAAGAGCTCACAAGTTGCCCTTAGTCAGTATGACTAGCTTCAACATAGTCCTGATTTTTCACTTTTCAATATGTGATTTGTGGTCCATCTTTGACAATGGAACAAATGAGACAATCTGAAGGGGGGCAGAAATGTTTTGTTCTCTCGCTCAGGATGAAAGGGTGTGATCTGACATAGCGTAGCGTGATTCACTTCACCCCAATGCCCTCTAGGCTTTTTTGGTTGGATGATTTTATTGATAAAAGGGTATTAGAGATTGGGCTATATTTCTCTGGGTAAGTGGGATGTGAAGGTTATGCTTGCAACAGGGACTTAAGAGGAAAACGTTGGTTGGGTTTATATATGGTCCTGTTGAATTCTCCCAAAAGTCAATACTCAGTTTTTTGGTGCAGAATTTGCATTGCTGACAAAACGCCCCCAATTTTGCAAATCTGGTTAATTCAAAAAGGAAATGATTGGTTTAAAACAATATTGTTTTCTCCAAAACAACCCAATTTAATGAAACGATTCTTCAAAAAATTATATCATTTAGAAAACTCACTTTTTTATCAGAAATTAACTGACTCCAATGTAAAGAAGCAATTTGCTAAACTCGTTGAACGGGAAAATAGTTCACAAGTTGCATTTTTCCGAAATGCAGAAATATGGTGTTTTCTATCCTATTTGGGAGGGGAACAAAGTTTGCCCAGTTGCAAAAACAGGAACCTAGTTTATAGTTTTGGCTATTAGGTGGATTGTTAGGCCAAAATTATTGCATTGAGTTACAGATATGGAATATGAGGAGGGACACTTATTGTTTATTCATCCACCCATTGACCGTCCATGGCCATAATAATACTAGACACCATTCTAAGCACTTCTACCTGTCCTTCCTAGCCCAAATTTTGTATTATGTCTATATGCTTGTTTGAGTCAGTGCCCTGGTGCCAATAATCAAACACCAACTCCTTCAGCCTGCTTGCAGGCCCTCTTCAGGTAGAGGGGGCGCCGTAGTTTTTTTTTTACTGTTGTCAGTGCAGTGAACACTAAAGACCAACTGTGGTGTTATACGTTTCACAAGATTTGGGTGTTTTAAGAATTGAATTTTAAAGATGCCCACCAGTCTTATGAAAGTTATAACAGAGCGTTGGCAATGGACTTTTGTTGTGTAGTAGTTTAGTCTTATCCCTCAGCGCCGCCACTGTCTGCCCCTTTCTTTCAATTATCATGATACCCCCCCTCAACATTTTCATCAAAGTTACTCCACTGGCTGCCGCCCAGTTCTACCACAGAATAGGCAGAGAAATACGGGCTTAATCTTCACCTTTAGAGCACGGCTCAGCTTTTACGCCCTCTGTATCTCCCAATTAAATGTTAGCATTACTACAAGAGTATTTGTCTAAAAAAAGAATCACATTTGTGGCATTGTCGCGCAAACAACCTCAATATCTGCTGCCAACAGCAAACTTTTCAAGCTTATCTCTCCTAGCTATAAAGCAGCTGAGTTATTATAATTCCATGGCCAGAGTGGTGCTTTGCTGTCATTTGCGCATGCTTTTGGATGGGAATGTGGCATGAAAAAAACACCAATGCAATAGTAATGTTCATAGTGAAAAGATTTTGGGCCTGACTCATACAGCTTTTTCCATTAGGATTGTGCTATTATAAACACTTCTGTGAATCAGGTCCTTTGTGTGTTGACCACGAAGATGTGCTTTGTTTGTCTGAGATGATGTTTCTGTGAGGTGACAAAGGCAGAGCTGGAGACGAAGTAAGTGTGAATATTGCTGCAGCAAGCAGGGATTTGGGGAGCGTGACAATTCTCGCAGATTTACATATGCATTGATATGTGTTTGTTTGCATATATAACGCTCATTATTCCAAGAGTCTGGGTCAAAGCACTAAAGAAAAGGCATAGACTAGGGTTTGAGAGAAAGGGAGAGGAAAATGAGGCATCCCAAGCTGCATGACTTTAGTGGGTTGGGTTTATTGGATTGTGTCTAATAGTGCTGGGATGATACTAAAGTTTACCATAGGGGAAAAGGAGAGTGTTAGGTAGGTGAGGGGATTGGGAACAGAAATAGAGGAGGAGTTTTTGCATGGTATGTGGGTGAAATTACTGCAGGCGAAACGGAATTTGAGAACTTCTCCAAGAATTCTGTTATGCTGACTGCGCTGTTTCCTACCTTTTGCGTGACATATTTCGGTGATTTCTTTTGCAGAAATTTAGTTTCCCTGAAATTTATTTTAATTTTTTTGGTGTCCGAAACACACACACAAAATGAAATTTTGGGATGAAAATAAAAACAAAGAGGGCAATATCAGTTTGTGGACTTTTCCTGGCCAAAATTAAGTTTTTCAAAATTTATTGATTTGAAAGACGAAACTTTGGCCAGGAAAAGCCACAAACGGACAATTCTACTCCACAGGCGAAATTGGCAGTTCAAGAAAATGTTTCCTGAAATCCACCAATTTCCCTCTAGAACGAAATTGAGCCATTTTTCTGCCCTTATTCCTGACCATCAGCAATGATATTACAGGGCCTGTGGTAGGGGCTCTGTAGTTATAGATAAGTTGCTCAACTCATAGAAAGAGAACTTTTTGGGTGGCTAATAACTTTGCCCTCCCTGGACGAATCCTCACCAAACTATGCAAAAATGATTCTGGGAAGTTGTGTGTGATTTCGTCCATGGGCGGCCAAGTTATAGGGGGGTCCCAAACTTTTAGGAAATCCTCAGATGCAATGGAAAATAATGTTTGCTCGCACATACAGCCAAATCCGCTGAATGTATTTTCACCAAATTTGCACCAGGAGCAGCGGCTTAGTCCCAAAAGCAAGCTTTTCTAAATTTGGTGTAATTTTTAAAAAATGGTCAAAAAGTAGTGATATCTGGGTCCGGTCCGCAGACTCAATTCCCGGTCCGCGGACAAGTCTGGACCAATCAGGGGGTGGCGTGATGTCCGCAGATATCATACATGCCCGCTGACTTGATGCTCAAAAGCATGAGGTGCATCATATTTTCTGAAACGGTTGCCATGTTGGATCTGAGCATAGTGCGGTGGGGAAAACATCTGGAAAACAAATCTGGGATTATTTGGTGGCTGGAAGAGGGGCTGGAAAGGGTGGGGGAGTGGAATAAAAATGGTATGGAGCTGTTTTAATAGGTAAGGAAAGGGCGTGCAGTGTCCACCGACATAATTTCAATTGCAAGCTGTTCAGGGCGGGTTTTGCTATTTGAAGGTGTATTGTACATACTTGTTACATGATTTAATTCGATTGTGGTGGTTGTGGCCAGTGGCCAGATTCTTGTGGGGATGGCTGCAGGCTTTATGATCTGGCCGCTTGCCACACACACTATAGTAATATGTTTATAGTAATTATAGGTAACGTAGTGGGAGTATACAGTATTTGTAATATGGTGGAATTATATAATTGAAGTTTATATGGCATTTATAATTGTAGTACATTGATGAGCGTGCTTATGGAATATGCATTTTTTTATACTTTGTATGGTTACTTACTTGCATACAGTAATAAAGCTGGAATCTCTGGTTCTTTTTCTGTGAAAAAGAAACAGTATAATTTGTTAAGCAGGATAGTTTAAAAGATTTAATTGCATTCAATTATACATATACATTTACTTGTTTTGATCCTCATAAACAGGACATTCTCTGTAGTATGTTTGGTAAATTAGTGTGTGCCACACTGTTGTATTGAAATAAAATAATCATTGGGTAATTGGAAAAAACAAATCCATAAAGGAATAAAAAAACTATTACAATTATGTATTAGTGTGATAGTATGTTTGTTTGAAAGGTGTTGTAATTAAGGGAATGTTTAAAGTAGTTAGATATCTGTTGGAATATTCTGACAATATAAGACTTTACAAAAAGTTTTGCAGTAACAAGAACTGTGATGGAGTATTTGAAGTGTATTGCAAAGAAGGGTATTTTTGAAGTAGTTAGATACCTGTTGGTGTATTCTAATTTTCTAGACATTTAAAAATACCATTGTAGTATTATGGATTTAGTTAGATACCTGTTGGCATATTCTGTTTATTGTGCTACTGTTTACAGAGTAAATTTGGTTTGAAGGAACTTTAAGTAGGCATTTGTTAGATTTGCTGGTAACCTATGTTTTGGACTAATGGAGGTGTCGTTACTTTCAAACCCACCACTTATTTTTTTGACATATTCAGTATAGTGGCCTGAAGTGGTTGTGGCACCAGTGTGGTATATTATGTGTACTGTTTTAAAGGTTTTCTTTCAATGAGATACCTGGCCTTGTGTAAAGCTAGAGAACTTACAGTTCTTTTTGGTACCATCTGCATTGTACCTTAGACGCATTGGGCTATGTGAGTTTATTTGTATGCTGGAATGATTGTCTGAATTGCAAAAAGGGCATAATATGCCATGATTTGCATTCTGCAGAAGCTGGTGAAATGGAATGGATTCACAATTTGGTATAGATACATATACAAATCGTTCATTAGGGATGTGATCTTGTGAAACATGGTTGCAGAGAGTGCTTGTTTTTTTCCACGTGTATGAAATCTGGAAGATTTCATTTATAGGGATTTGTTTGGTTTCCAGTACTTGTAGGGAGTACATTAGGAATTTTTGTGGATCTTTCAGTGTGTTATGGTACGTTTGACCATTCTTGGACAGGAGTCCAATTCTTGCCTTATACCTGAGACACTGTGGGCCTGATTCATGGAAGTGGTTTATAATGACGCAAACCCATAGGAAAACGTTCCATGAATCAGGCACTCTAAGTGCTGTCAGGATTATTTGTTGGCATTTCTAAGAAGGATGAACATTTGCAAACACAAATGGTCCGAGCTATTTAGGTAAATGTTTTGAAAAATTGGTGGCAATTGGCAGAGAAGATTGATAGGCCGATTCATGGAATTAATGTGCGCCGAAAATTTCAGCGCAAGCGTGCGAAAACGTGCGATTCGCAGTGAAAGAGCGAAAATCGCAGTGCATGTGCGAATATCGCAGGGAAACCAGCGCACATCTATTCATGGAAGTTCGTGCGCGAGTAAAATCAGGGATGTGCGCTGAAAAATTGCGCGGCGCATGCCGGCGCACAGGTCATCTAATGGCGTGCGCTAAGGCCACAGCGAAAGCGCACATAGCGCGGTGCACATAACAAAAGTAGGCGGAACACGGGGCGTAACACTCGGAATGGGGAACAACTCGTGAAAATGTGGACGTCACGGGAGAAGTACAGGAGGCAAGTGCGCGGAATGCCCACACGCTCGCCTACAACACGTATTCATGGAATCGAATAGGGCAAACCAGCGCACAGGCAAAGACGCGCACTGACCCAAACCCGTCCGCCACACGAAGGCAGGCGGTAGCGTCCCTGCGCTGGAAAAAAATGTGCGCCAAGATGTGCGCTAACAAAAAGCACGAATATACAGCTCTGATGAATGTTCCATACTGTGGCCCCCTAGGACAAATGACGTGCAAAGGGGTACGCGACAAACAGCGACACCTGCTGTGTGAAAAATTAGCTTGTGCGTGCATTTCGTGTGTGCGTGGGAAGATTTACATGCGATCGGGCCTGGGGGAGCGGGGTATGTGTATTTCAGGGGTGCGCGTGAAGTTCTACACGCGATCGTGCCTGGGGGAGCGGGATACGTGTATTCCAGGGGTTCGCGGGAAGTTTCAAACGCGATTGGGCCTGGGCGAGTGGGGTACGTGTACTTCAGGGGCTCGCGGGAAGTTTCATACGTGATTGGGCCTGGGCTAGCGGGGTACGTGTACTTCAGGGGTGCGCATGAAGTTCTACACACGATCGTGCCTGGGGGAGCGGGATACGTGTATTCCAGGGGTTCGCGGGAAGTTTCAAATGCGATTGGGCCTGGGCGAGCGGGGTACGTGTACTTCAGGGGATCGCGGGAAGATTCATACGCGATTGGGCCTGGGCGAGCGGGGTACGTGTACTTCAGGGGTGCGCGTGAAGTTCTACACGCGATCGTGCCTGGGGGAGCGGGATACGTGTATTCCAGGGGTTTGCGGGAAGTTTCACATGCAATTGGCCTGGGTACGTGTGAATCTCGGGTTCACGGGAAGTCTCACACACGATAGGCCCTGTGCGAGTGGGGTGTGTGTATTCCTGGGGTTCGCGTGAAGTTTCGCACGCGATTGGCCTGGGTACGTGTAAATCTGGGGTGCGTGGGAAGTTTCACACGCGATTGGCCTTGGCCGAGCGGGGTATGTGTATTTCGGGGGTGCGCGGGAAGTATCACACGCAACAGGCCCTGTGCGAGTGGGGTACGTGTATATCTGGGGTGCAGGGGAGTCCTACAAGTGAATTGGCAGTGTGGGTCCTCCCAGGTGTTCCCTCTACACCCTCCACGGCCCCTGCAGGCAGCCCACACCACAGGGGACTTCATGTTCCGCTGGCAGCCCATCCACCATGGGCATACCCCCCAGGCAAGCCACATATCAGCTTGCACTACTGATCACCAACGCATGACCCCCTCCACCCCCACCCCCCAGCAGTGCAGGGCACCTGCCAGCAGGCCCCCACTCATGTCCTCTTGCACCCCCACCCCCAGCAGTGCAGGGCACCTGCCAGCAGGTCTCCACTCATGTCCCCCAGCACCCCCACCCACCAGCAGTGCAGGGCACCTGCCAGCAGGCCCCCACTCATGTCCCCGAGCACCCCCACCCCCCAGCAGTGCAGGGCACCTGCCAGCGGGCCCCCACTCATGTCCCCCATTACCCCCACCCACCAGCAGTGCAGGGCACCTGCCAGCAGGCCCCCACTCATGTCCCCTTGCACCCCCACCCCCCATCAGTGCAGGGCACCTGCCAGTAGGCCCCCACTCATGGCCCACTCATGTCCCCTTGCACCCCCACCCCCCAGCAGTGCAGGGCACCTGCCAGCAGGCCCCCACTCGTGTCCCCTTGCACCCCCACCCCCAGCAGTGCAGGGCACCTGCCAGCAGGCTCCCACTCATGTCCCCCAGTGCCCCCACCCACCACCAGTGCAGGGCACCTGCCAGCAGGCCCTCACTCATGTCCCCTTGCACCCCCATCCACCAGCAGTGCAGGGCACCTGCCAGCATGCCCCCACTCATGTCCCCTTGCACCCCCACCCCCCATCAGTGCAGGGCACCTGCCAGTAGGCCCCCACTCATGGCCCACTCATGTCCCCTTGCACCCCCACCCCCCAGCAGTGCAGGGCACCTGCCAGCAGGCCCCCACTCGTGTCCCCTTGCACCCCCACCCCCAGCAGTGTAGGGCACCTGCCAGCAGGCTCCCACTCATGTCCTCCAGTGCCCCCACCCACCACCAGTGCAGGGCACCTGCCAGCAGGCCCCCACTCATGTCCCCTTGCACCCCCATCCACCAGCAGTGCAGGGCACCTGCCAGCATGCCCCCACTCATGTCCCCTTGCACCCCCACTCCCCAGCAGTGCAGGGCACCTGCCAGCAGGCCCCCACACATGTCCCCCAGCACCCCCACCCCAGAGCAGTAAAGGGCACCTGCCAGCAGGCCCCCACTTATGTCCCCTTGCACCCCCACCTCCCAGCAGTGCAGGGCACCTGCCAGCAGACCCCCACTCATGTCCCCCAGCACCCCCACCCACCAGCAGTGCAGGGCACCTGCCAGCAGGCCCCCACTCATGTCCCCAGAACCCCCACCCCCCAGCGGTGCAGGGCACCTGCCAGCAGGCCCCCACTCATGTCCCCTTGCACCCGCACCCCCCAGCAGTGCAGGGCACCTGCCAGCAGGCCCCCACTCATGTCCCACTCATGTCCCCTTGCACCCCCACCCCCAGCAGTGCAGGGCACCTGCCAGCAGGCCCACACTGAAGTCCCCCAGCACCCCCACCCCCCAGCAGTGCAGGGCACCTACCAGCAGGCCACCACTCATGTCCCCCAGCACCCCCACCCACCAGCAGTGCAGGGCACCTGCCAGCAGGCCCCCACTCATGTCCCCCAGCACCCCCACCCCCCAGCAGTGCAGGGTACCTGCCAGCAGGCCCCCACTCATGTCCCCTTGCACCCCACCCCCCAGCAGTGCAGGGCACCTGCCAGCAGGCCCCCACTCATGTCCCCTTGCACCCCCACCCCCCAGCAGTGCAGGGCACCTGCCAGCAGGCCCCCACTCATGTCCCACTCATGTCACCTTGCACCCCCACCCCACAGCAGTGAAATGGCGATTCCATGACACAAACCAAAAGTCAACTATGTACATCAACACATGTCCGCCACACAAAGGCAGGCGGTAGCGTCCCTGCTCATTAAAAAAATGTGTGCTAACAAAAAGCCGTATATACAGCTCTGATGAATGTCCCATACTGTGGCCCTCTAGGACAAATGACATGCAAAGGGGTACGCGACAAACACGGACACCCGCTGTGTCAAAAATAGCATGTATTTCGGGGGTGCGCGGGAAGTTTCACACGCGATTGTGCCTGGGCAAGCGGGGTACGTGTACTTCAGGGGCTAGCGGGAAGTTTTACACGCGATTGGGCCTGGGCGAGCGGGGTACATGTACTTCAGGGGCTCGCAGGAAGTTTTACATGCGATTGGGCCTGGGTACGTGTATTACTGTGGTGGGCGTGGAAGTACAGGGGGCAAATGCGCGGAACGCCCACACTCACATGCCAAAAAAGACGCGCAAATCCGGAAACATGTACGCCAGCAGGAAGCAGGCAACCGTCGAGCCGCGCAGCATAAAAGTGCACGCAAACAACAAACAAGCTCAGACGCCAGGATGAATATACCGTTCCTAGCAGCAGTGGCCGTGGGATACCGCAGGAGGCAGAAGAGGATAGTCAGGGCAAGAATTTTTACACCCAGAACCAGCCTTTTTCGGATGCCTGATGACCACGTGTATGGGAGGTACAGGTTTCCACCTCACATAATACTCGACTGGTCAGTGAGTGGGAGGATGACCTCACATCACCCACCCTCTGCTCCCAAGCACTCAGCCCCCTGGAGAAGGTCCTTAATGTACTGCACTTCTTGGCCACTGGATCATTTCAGCAGACAAGTGCCATAGTGGGGGGGTGTCACAGGCCACGCAGTCACGCTGCCTACACCAGGTCTTGGCCATCAAGACTGCACGCTCATCTGTACGCAGGCACATATACCTGCCCAGAACACCTGCAGAAAGGCAGGCTGTCGTCCAGGATTTTTACGGGGTGGCACACTTCCCCAAAGTGCTAGGTGCCATTGACTGCACCCATGTGGCTCTACGTCCCCCCAGGGCATCTGAGCACATCTATAGAACCCGCGAGCACTGGCATTCCATCAACGTCCAGGTAGTATGTGGTGCCAAGGGAATCATCACCTCAGTATATGCCAACTATCCAGGGTCCACCCACGACAGTTTCATTTACAGAATGTCAACCCTAAACTGGGACCTAGAAGCTGGGCCGCATGGCGATACATGGCTGATCGGTGAGTATAAATGCCACAGCACATGCATGCATGTCAGATACTGAGTAATGTCACAACCCCACTAATGATACCCCTCACCACCTCCCCAGGGGACAGTGCCTACCCTCTGAGCACCCACATGATGACGCCAATTCGGAACCCCACCACGCCACCCGAGGTATGATACAACACAGCCCATATTGCAACCTGGGGCATAGTGGAGCGCACATTCGGAGTGCTCAAGTCACGTTTTCGCTCCCTTGACCGTTCTGGCGGGCAGCTGTTATACGCTCCCCCAGTAGTGTGCAGGATCATAGTGGCAGCATGTGTCCTGCACAACGTTGCAACATGCCGGGGCCTGCTCGTGAACATGGTGGTGCCCCCACATCCCCAACCACATGCACGCCTGCTTTGCATGGGAGGGGAAAGGGCACGGGGTGAGGCAGCCCGTACGCAGCTGGTGGCTAATTACTTCACCTAAAATCACACCCCTGTGGAGTGCACACAGCCCTGGCACATACCAGCTGACTATCAATGATGATGAGTCAAGTGACAGTCAACTGTCACAACCATACCAGCCTGAGATTGTTCACCTGGAAGTGTTCCATTGTGTGCATCCCTACCTACACAAACACCACCAATGCTGTGTCATCAAAAGACACACTTGTATGCTGCCAAAATCATTACCCCCTTGCAAGATACAACATGACAACAGTGCCATGTCACCCAACACCTCCCCAGCACCGCCACCCAACACACCATGGCATGTCATGCTATGTGAGAGCAAACAAAGGAATCCCCAAAACATGACACAAGTGTCACAAAGTACAGTGTCCCGAATGGAAAATGGCCACACACAATATGCTCCCATTAATGTAGAACTGACAACACACATGACCAAAGACTTACCACAATACAATGCAGCTAGCCAACCCCAAACATAGCACTCACATGACAGTACTAAGTTAAAGGATACGTAGTCTTACAACCTGGTGATGCTAGCACATCGACCACTTCCAACTATACAGTGTTGGTGCCACACAAATCTGGAAGTGCACTGCTTACAACATGAACTCCATCTCCAAAGTAGACGGCCCTGTGAAGACATGAGGAATGAACCTGCAAATTAGGAGGGAGACATGGATGCACAAGCACACATCAATACACCATGCAGTGTACAATACTACAACAATATGCACTAGGAATGTATACACAGTATTGACTACAGACTGCCCACACATGTCATGGGAGTCCAACGTCACTATGTAAGTCACTGTCACTTGGGCACACCCTTTGCAAGCCCATGGAAATGGGAAGCAGGAGGGGTGTGTGTCTCACGAACCCAAGCATCTAGCCCAAACTCAGGACAAGCCTGCATGTGCCCAGCCGGAATACAGTGGATGCCCACAGGAGCCACACAAGGCAACACACTGTAACAAAAACTCAAAAATCAAAAACCAAAAATCAAAAATCAAAAATCAAAAATCAAAAATGGCCATGTGGGGGCCAGGGGGAGCGGGGGAGGCCACCCAGGAGGTCCGAGGACAGGGTGCACACCAACAGCCACCTGTGTGGATGTTGCGAAAAAAAACACCTCCATGGGCTCATGGCCTGCACGGCTATGCTATCGTGAGAGATTCAGAATCGCTGTGGTCGCTCTCATCACCCTGTGCTGCTGCCGCCACAGGAGGTGGTGGTGCTATGGGAGGCAGCCCACGCAAAGCCCTAGTCTGGTCCTCCATGGCAGCAAGCATGCAGGTGTGGAAGGTCTCGTTCTGGAGGAATATGGTGCGGAGATCCCCATGCACCACCTGACGTGATGGCCGGACCTCCTCCCGAGTTGCCTGCATCTCTGCTGAGAGCGTACGTGTGAGCCGCTCCAGCAGCTGTTCTGTCCTTGTGACAGTGGAAGCCTCAAGGTCCACAAGAGTCTGCCTGAGGTGATGGACTTCTACCCTCAGGGCTTCCCTCTGGCCCTGGGACTCTAAAGAAATGGCTTCCCGCAGAGTGTCCAGGGCCGCCTGTCTGTCCCTGTTGGACGCCAACATGTCCTCCCTGAGTGATCGGCAAATGGAGTCTGTTGCCTTCTGTAGTTGCTCCATCTGCCTTTCTGGGGGGAAAATGGAAGTGGCCACCCTCTCCATAGCTTGAGCCATCATCTCAGATGCTGATGCCTGTTGGTTTGCCATACCGTATATGGATTTCTCCCATGCAGTATTGCCTGGTCGCGTACGGCCACCGCGTTGGCGGGCACCACACCTGTCTGGGGCAAGGCGAACTGTGCCTTGCTGTGTCGGCACTGCCTGAGGCTGCAGGACTGCATTCCCCCTCTGATCTGCTGGCCCAGGAACAGGATCAGATGTTGCGGAGTGTGGCCCTTCATCCGTAACCACCAAAGGCGGACCTACCAACACTGACATCCCCATAGTGGGCTGTACCCCTGGTGCAGGTGGGTCGTACAGAACAGAATCCCTCCCAGAAACACCTACCTGCGAAGCCACATAGGTCTCATCATCCGAATCAACACCTGAATAGAGGTCTGGGGAGGTGCACCCAGAGACACATCTGGAGAGAACGGTCTGCAGCAAGAGTGGGTTTTCACCCACCACCACACCCCGTCCCCTACTGGTACCCGGTCCTGCCTGAGATCCCTCCTGGGTCTACACCATCTCCTCACCCTCAACAGCATCAAGTGCGTTATCCCCTGCAGAAACATGAAAGACAAAAAATGATAACAGGCATTAGCACCATGGCACACAATTAGGCCTCACAAGCTACAGAACCAGTACTTGATTGACACATGTCCCACATGACTATAACCCTCCCATGCATGCACTGTCACTGAGTTTGAAGGGGAGGAAAATGTCAGACACTGATGACACCAAGATGGAAGAGCAACACATTAGCTGCATGTTGGCTAGCAGAGCCATCACACATTGGCCTGTGAGTGGCATGTCCAATCCACATACATGAAACATGCCATCACACAGATGGCATGTACCATAGGCATGTCACATATTGTTTGACAATAGGGCTGATAAATGCGTAGTGAAAGTGGGGGGATCGAAACAATCAGCCTGAATGAACAATGAGAAATACGGAACAATGTTGTTGCAAGATGGCACTTCAAGGGCAACTGGCGTGATGCTGCACAAAATGTCTACTGTGGGCAGAAGGGATACTGTAATACCCAAATCCAGGGGCGCAGAATGTTTTAGATGAAGCACATGGGTGACCCAAACCACTCAGGCACACACACCCTCACCTGGCACTCAATCAGAACCCCTCACACACACAACATACACATGGATCACACACACATGCATGTGCACTCACCGGAAAATGCCTCGTAATCTGGCAGTTCTCCCACACCTTGGATATGTTCCTCTGTGACGTAAGTCCCAGCAACAGACTCATGTACAGTGAGTTCAATGTCCTCTTGTGGAGACCCACCTCCAGTCACCAGAGTAGAGGCATGACTTGAGGCCAGCTTTTTCTTTTCCCTGCGCTTAAGGTCATTCCAGCGCTTGTAGCACTCACCAGCTGTGCTCCTCACTAATCCAAGGGCACTTATGATGTCCATGACGGTCTGCCAGTGTGCCTGACGTTGAGCAGGTGTGGTCTTGCACCCTGAAGTGATCAACATTACGCTGTCATGTGCGGACACATACTGCACAAGTGCATCACGTTCGGCATCATTGAAGCTAGGCTTCCTTTGCGTGCCGGACTGCCTAGCCGTGTCTGGGGTATCAGCCTGTAGTGGATGAGCACTCTTCCTCTTTTTTTGGAAGGTGGTGGGGATCCTGAGTGGCCTACGCCGCTCTGGTCACTGGGGGCAGGAGCACCGGTGGACTGGCTAGTTGGAGTGTGGGAATGCACACTGAGCATGGGACTTGGTGCAGGCATTGGCTGAAGTGTTACGTAGTCAGGGGGAACGTTAGCAAGATGGACTGGGACCAACACTGCCCTGGCTGGGAGAGTCAGAGCTGGGGTGGATGGAGCTGCAGCTGCCCCTGCAGCCTCCCCACCCTGCCCACTCGGGGCAGCAGATGACATAGCTGCCCCTGATCCACGAGGCCTGGTGACACCAACTTGCACCGCCACACGTGGCCTAGACTTGGCAACCTGGAAGTCAGCCTGGGAGTCACCCTCTGCCAGGTCAGGTGCCACAATGGGCCGATCCAACAAGGGCTGAGCAGAGATGGTGTCAGCCATGTTTCCCTCAACTATGGGGGGGGTGCATGGGTGTCCCTGACTGGTCCTCCACACATGGGGGGCTAGGGGTACCCTGCAAATCCCGGCCACCTCCCCTACCGCGCCCACCACGGCCACCTTCTGAGGCTCTGCCACCTTTGCCACCCTTACCGCTTGGTCGCCTCCCAACCATGGCACTGATGTTGTTGTGCGTATGGGAGTTGCAGTAAACTATTGTCCTGGGCAATTGGGGGTCAAAGGGGTAGGGTACTAGATGGAAATCGTACCCTAGTGCTCTAGCAAGGCTGTATGTGACCCTGGGGAAAGATGACGGGTCATGCAACGCACAGGCACCCTGAAAACAGAAAATAACGTGTATGCAACCCCTCGTAGACCACGTGCGTGGAAAAATGAACCTGCACTACGCTGTGGCACCCAGAAACACAAAAATTAACGTACGTGTGTTACACGCAGCCTACAATGACCTCTGAAGGGGTACGCGACACAGGGGGCAAGCACAGTTGGTAAATACGTGCACGACTCACCGTCGTCTGCCTGGAAAATGAGCGTGAAAAATATGCGCGTGTGCGTGTTGGCAACACTCCCACCAAAAGAAGAATTGTACACTGTCTGAGGAGACAGGACAAAAGAAGAAGTGAACGCTGTTTGAGGAAACAGGACCAACAGAAAATCTGAAAAAAGCTATCAGAGGTAACAGGGAGTACAAACTAGAAACGCTGTGAAGTAAATCGCATGTGAACCGACAAGAAGTACAGAATTCACCCACTCGCTCTCCATGAAAAGTACGTACAAGGAAATAACATCCTACACGCACCTTTTGAACCGGCCCACACGTCCAACGTCACTTCCGCGTATACGCGCTAAGGCCCTAACCTCCAATTACACAAGCTGACACTCGGACGTGCAGTTCTTGGACGTGTAACATGGAAACGCCCACGCGCGCACGTCACAGACGCGCTTACACGCTAAGGGCCTTTCGTCCAATGAAATCGCGTACGCGTGCTGACGTGCTTACGCGCTAAGGGCCTTTCCTCAAATTACACGCTTACGTGCTAGATTTTCACGTGCCAAATCACTCTGTATCAAACTGGCCACGCGTATGGACATGGAAGACCACGATCCTGCCCAGAAGGCCGAATTACTGCCCCCCAGAGCCCTGAGCACGCTCCAACCTGCCATCTGCTGCTGCCTGATTGCCTGCTGCCCACATGCCCTGCCATTTGCTGCCTGCACGTCAGCCCGGGGTGCTGTTGCTGTGACCACCCCTGCTGGAACCGAAGACTCCCGACTGCTATTCCATCGCTCCACAGCCCAGCCCCAGGACCCAGTTGCCCACCCACACCTGCCTCTCGGGTTGCCATGTCGGGCACTACATCATCTGGCACCACTCGCAACCCTCAGCCAGAGAGGCAGAGGGCCACCAGCTTCACTGCCACTGAAGTTGGTGTCCTGGTGGAGCAAGTCCTGGGGCAGTATGATGCCCTCTTCGGAAGGTCGGCTGCCAACAAGGAAGGACGGACTCGGATCTGGACGGACATCGTGACTGCCATCAAAGCGGAGGGGGTGGCAGTCTGCGACTTCCAACATGTCAAGAAGCGCTGGGAGGACTTCAGGTCCAGGACCCTCAACAGGGCCTGGCGCCTCTCGAAGGCAGCAGATGCTAAGGGGCGCCGTGGCCACCTGTCGGAACATCAGATGAGGGTCCTGGAACGCATACGCCCAGTGCTCCACGTCCAGGTCCTTGAGAGGCAGACCCGTCTGGAGTCGAGCGGTAAGTGTACATGCATACTGATTGGAAGCTGTGCGTGTGGTGGTGTGCCAGTAGTGTGCAGGTTGTACATGTGGTTTTGTAGGGCCATGAATGGATGTGTATGTACAGGGCTGTGAGGCTGACACATGCAAGTCCTTTCATGTGTGAGACACATGGATGGTGTGTGTGTGTGGGTAAGCATGCAGGCCAAATGCAGATGTGTGAGCACACATGTTTTGATTACTGTGTATGTAAGTTGGCATGGTTGTGGTGTCACACATGGATGTTGGTTCCAGCTGCATGTATCTGCACCGTGTACATGTGCATGTGTGTGTATTTTACATGGGTGCAACAGTGATGCAACATGGATGCATGTGAGACTGATATGTAGAAGACTGATTGCCAGATGTGACATGGATGCCAATCTCATCACTGCGACAGTTGGTGGAGGTGTACATATGCATGTAATTGTGGTGGCGTGTGTGCATGTCTAGTGCACTCCCTGTGTTTCATGTGATGTCTGGCTCACCTTTGGCTTCTCATGCTGTATGTATGTGTATGGATGGTGCTGGCTGTTGCAATATGGCTCTGGAATAGCTCATGTGTGTGAGTTGCAATGACATGTGTGTTGGGGATTGTGATGCCATGTCTGAAGTTTTACAATGCCACTCATGTACAACTGTCATGTGTGTATGAGTCCATTGTACAGTGCCCTGATGCCTGTCTCCTATCTCTCCCTGTCTGCAGCATCAACTGATGAAGAGGGCGGAGAAGGTGCTGTGGAGCACAGCGGCAGGGATCGCACCGCCAGCCGGAGACGCAAGGCCCGGCTCCCCTCCCAGGTTGTCATCTCGTCGGGGAGTGAGGAGTCTGGTGCCGCGTCCCAGGTCACAGCTGCCGAGGGGAGGTCCAAGAGGCGGAGGTTGGAGTTGGACTCCTCGGCAGCCAAAGGGGCAGCTGAGACCCCACAGGGCCCAACGGAGGAAGATGGCACAGAGTCATCCAGGTTGGTGGGGGGTTTGGTGGAGGAGGAGGCCGTGCAAGGGACAGAGACGGGGTCTGGAGGTGGGGATTCTACTGGTGCTAGTGGTGCAGTGCAGGGGCAGGGACAGGAGGCAGCACAGGCCGCCGCGGAGGTGCCTGTGTGTAATCCTGTCCCCGATCCTGTGACTGCATCATCTTGCACCAGCAGGGATACCTACGTCCAGACCCATTCTCAGGGAGGGGATTGGCTTACACCAACTGGCCTTCCTCTCCCTGCGGATGGGGCTATCCGGCACCAGGTTGAGCCTGTCCTGGGTGGGGTGGCGTTGCGTCAACGTGCCATGCGAGCTGACCTGCAGTCTTTTCATGAGGAGACTGCACGTCTTCTCGCATGGCTCGTTGACCGCGTTGACCCACTGGGACAGCTCACCATGGCCGGATTCCTCCGTTTTGTGGACCTTGTTCCGACCCCCTCCTCAACTGAACCCCCTATGCACCAGTCATCCTCCGTGCCATCTTCCCACCCATGTGTCACCTGGGTGCCCTGTGAAGCTGCCTCTGACCCTGCGGCCAGGCTGGTGGAGGACACATCCCTGCCACAGTTGGGAGTCGGACGTCCAGCAGGGGTGGGCACCTCAACAACTGCACCCCAGCTGGAGGAGGATATGCAGGCAGCAGGAGCCAGGGCACAGGCAGCGGCACAGCAGCAGGAGCAACAAGGTGGGAGCCATGATGGCTCGGGGCCTTCATCATCGGAGGGGCAGGCATCGGCCGGAGGGCAGGAGGACCCTGGATGGGAAGTGTCTTCCGTGTGGCAGCGGTTGGGCCATGCGATAGATGCGGAGCGGCAGCGGGCGGAAGAGGCACGTCTCACGATGGTCAGGGCGGAGAACACCATGCGTAGGGCCCTGAGGCGGGCCGAGTGCCTGGAGGCCATTCGAAGGGACCTGGAGTTCCAGATGTCATCGTCCCTGCGAACCCTCGGGGCCATGGAAGAGGACCGCCTCCGGGAGATTGAGCAGGAATTCGATGATGCCCTGGCCCGGAACATCAACATGTGAGCCGTTGGACTTGCCCGCTGCCCTTGGAAATAGCTAGATAGTGTTAGGTTTCCTTTGCTTTTTTCTTTATTTTGGTTGCGCTTGGACAATGCACCACCTTTCTGTATATAGTTTTTCATTAGGTAGTATTTTTGATAGGTTTCATTTCTTCAGTTGGGATCATGGACCCTGGATTGTTCTTCTGTATATAGTTCACTATTGGATTCATCTTTTTTATTATTTTATTTTCCCATGGAGCAATGTTTTTCCCTTGGATTTGATTTTTTGAACTGTGACTTTGGACACCTTTCCTTTGGATTATGATTTGTTGTTTTTCATTATTTTACAGACATGCAGCTTTTCGTTTTTAATTCCCGTTGTCATTTGTTTTTAATTCCATTCATGTTGCTTTTAATACATCTATTTCTTAATACTTCGATGTGTGGTATTATCTCATTGTTTTCATGCGTGCCATGATATGGGTTTTGACATTCACTTGCACCCATTGTGTGTGTGTGACGGACATGTGTTCATTTACATACTTGCCATTGGGGTTGTATCATGAAATTGGCATTTCTATGTGGGTGGATGCAACACTTGGGTGGCTCTTTGGCATGTGGAGGCTGGCCATAAGGGCCAGGGATCTAGATTGTGATGACGTGTTGGCTGGGGGACATGTGTCGGGGCCTGTTGGCAGGTGCCCTGCACTGCTGTGTGGTGGGGGTGCTGGGGGACATGAGTGGGACATGAGTGGGGGCCTGCTGGCAGGTGCCCTGCACTGCTGGGGAGTGGTGGTGCAAGGGGACATGAGTGGGACATGAGTGGGGACCTGCTGGCAGGTGCCCCACACTGCTGGGGGGTGGGGGTGCAAGGGGACATGAGTGGGGGCCTGCTGGCAGGTGCCCCTCAGTGCTGGGGGTGGGGGTGCAATGGGACATGAGTGGGGGCCTGCTGGCAGGTGCCCCTCAGTGCTGAGGGTGCAAGGGGACATGAGTGGGGGCCTGTTGGCAGATGCCCCACACTGCTGGGGGGTGGATGTGCAAGGGGACATGAGTGGGGGTCTGCTGCCAGGTGCCCCTGACTGCTGGGGGGTGGGGGTGCAAGGGGACATGAGTGGTAAATGAGTGGGGGCCTGCTGGCAGGTGCCCTGCACTGCTGGGGGGTGGTGCTGCAAGGGGACATGAGTGGGGGCCTGCTGCCAGGTGCCCCTGACTGCTGGGAGGTGGGGGTGCAAGGGGACATGAGTGGTAAATGAGTGGGGACCTGCTGGCAGGTGCCCTGCACTGCTGGGGGGGTGGGTGTGCAAGGGGACATGAGTGGTAAATGAGTGGGGGCCTGCTGGCAGGTGCCCTGCACTGCTGGGGGGTGGTGCTGCAAGGGGACATGAGTGGGGGCCTGCTGCCAGGTGCCCCTGACTGCTGGGGGTGGGGGTGCAAGGGGACATGAGTGGTAAATGAGTGGGGGCCTGCTGGCAGGTGCCCTGCACTGCTGGGGGGTGGGTGTGCAAGGGGACATGAGTGGGGGCCTGCTGGCAGGTGACCCTCAGTGCTGGGGGGCGGGGGTGCAAGGGGACATGTGTGGGGGCTTGCTGGCAGGTTCCCTGCACTGCTGGGGGTGGGGGTGCTGGGGGAGATGAGTGTGTGCCTGCTGGCAGGTGCCCTGCACTGCTGTGTGGTGGGTGTGCAAGGGGGTAATGCGTTGGTGACTACTAGTGCAAGGTGACATGTGGCTTGGCTGGGGGGGCATGCCCATGGTGGATGGGCTGCCTGCGGGACATGACCAGGGGTGCAGGGTAGTCCCCTGTGGTGTGGTCTGCCTGCAGGGGCCGTGGAGGGTGTAGACGGAACACCTGGGAGGACCCACACTGCCAATTCACGTGTAGGACTCCCCTGCACCCCCGAAATACACGTACCCCACTTGCACAGGGCCTATTGTGTGTGAAACTTGCCCGCACCCCAGTAATACACGTACCCTGCTGAAATCCCGTGTGGAACTTCCCGCGCACCCCAGTAATACACACACCCTGCTGAAATCGTGTGTGGATCTTCCTGTGCACCCCAGTAATACACGCACCCTGCTGAAATCGTGTGTGGAACTTCCCGCGCACCCCAGTAATACAGGTACCCTGCTGTGATCGCGTGTTACACTTCCACGCACCCCAGAAATACACGTACCCTGCTGTAATCACGTGTGGAACTTCCCGCGCACCCCAGTAATACAGGTACCCTGCTGAAATCGTGTGTGAAACTTCACCGTGCACCAGAAATACACGTACCCTGCTAGAATCGCGTGTGGGACTTCCCGCGCACCCCAGTAATACAGGTACCCTGCTGTGATCGCGTGTTACACTTCCACGCACCCCAGAAATACATGTACCCTGCTGTAATCGCGTGTGAAACTTCCCCGCACCCCAGAAATACACGTATCCTGCTGGAATCACGTGTGGGACTTCCCGCACACCCCTGTAATACACATACCCTGCTGTAATCGCGTGTTTTACTTCCCCGCACCCCAGAAATACACATACCCTGCTGAAATCGCATGTGTAACTTCCCACGCACACCAGTAAGACACGTACCCTGCTGTAATCGCGTGTTGAACTTCCCCGCACCCCAGGAATACACATACCCTGCTGAAATCGCATGTGGAACTTCCCGCGCACCCCAGTAATACACGTTCCCCGCTCGCCATTTGCTGTTTGGCAGCCCTGTATACTGGTCCAGGGTTAGCGCAGTCCTTTGCGATGAATTGGGAATTTTGATGGCTTTTCCTTGCACAAGGGCATTCTTGGGGGCGTAACTGGCGCAGCTGCAGGGTCGCTGCGCCACTCTGCGCCACGGCTGGTTTTGGAGGCTGAAATCCATGAATACGCTGTGCGCGGATATCGATTTTAGTGCACGCGGCTGGCGCAGACATTCTCACGTGCACACTGTGCGCCAGCCGCGTGCGCCACTTTTGTGCGAAATTCTATGAATTATATCACATTTGCATGGCAATTGACTTACAGTTTTATTTATTTTTTATTTATTTATTACATTTGTTAAATGCCCAAACCCTCAGGTATCACAGCGTTGTTACAGACACCTTACAATACAATTCAACAGTATTCCAATTACATCCAATAAAACACTGGTACAAAAAAAGTTGCATAGATTACTACATTGCATAGTCACTTTCACTATTTACAGATTCTGGTAAAGGTCTACCCTAGGAGGAATCTATCTGGGCTTTCGTAGGGTGGACATTTTAGATTATGTGTAATTTAACTAGGATTGGTTGAATAACCAGGGTTTTAATAGTTTTTTGAAACAATGGAAGGAGTCTTCTTTTTTGATGTTTAGTGGACGCTCGTTCCAGATTTCTGGGGCCATTAATAGGAAGCTGCTGTCTCCTGCTCTGGAGTTTTTGAAACCGGGGGACGGCAAGGAGCAACTTTTTATTGGATTTGTGCATTCTATTTGAATCTTTTTTGCTTATTGAGTTATTTAAGTAGATGGGAGCTTTGTTGGTAAGACATTTGTGGGTAACACACAGTGATTTAAAGATGATTCTAGCCTTAATGGGCAGCCAATGAGTCTCCCTCCTAATGTTGGAGATATGGTCAGACTTCTTGATTCCTAAGGCTGCTTGTAGTGCTTTGTTCTGCATTAATTTTAGTTTCCCTAGGTTGGAGTTGGAGGTCCCCAGTAGGAGTACGTCCAGCTTGGATAGAATTAAGGCTCTGGCTAGAGTAATGCAGTTTGTGGGTGTGAGGTACTGGCGACTCAGGGCAATCAATTTGGAAGTGCAGGATGTAGACGACGAAAGAGCCCCTATGGTCATTGTTAGATTGGGGTCTAAATAAACTCCTAGGGTTTTGACCTGTTTGGATACTGGGATCAGAGAACCATCAATGTTAATAGATGAATAGTCTGAATGGAGGGCCCTAATTTTGGTTTGGGAGCCCACAATGAGGATCTCTGTTTTCTCATCGTTAAGGCAGAGGCGATTCAGAGCCATCCAACTTTGGATTATTGCATATATCTTGTTGATGATCATCGTGCCCTGGATATAATCCGCTGAGATGGGTATGAGGCTCGGAGTATCATCTGCGAAGTTGGTGTAGATGACACCCATAGAGTCCAAAGCCGAGAAGAGAAGCTTAGTGTACGCATTGTATAAGGTGGGCGAGAGACATGACCCTTGGGGTACCCCAATGGGGACTGGTACATGATCAGCAGCCTCTTTACCAATGCTTACTCTAGATGTGCATTCGGCTAGAAAGGATTTCACACAGAGGTTGGCATCTTTAGAGAAGCAGAAGTCGTTGGCTAGAGTAGCGCATAGTTTGTCATGGTCCATTAAGTCAAATGCTGCAGATAAATCCAACAGCAGTAGAATACAGAGTTTACCTGAGTCCCTGATGGTCTCTATCTGGATTTTCAGATGCAGGAGAGCTGTTTCTGTGCTGTGGTTAGGCCTGAATCCATATTTTCTAGCTCCAAGGAGCTTATTTTGTTCAAGATGGGCTTGTATTTGATTGTACGCTATTTTGTCAATAACCTTGAGCAAAAACAGTACTGTCGTTATTGGTCGGTAGTTAGTGGGTACTGTTGCATCAAGAGATGGTTTTTTCAGCAGTGGGTTCACACACGTTTCTTTTATATTTGCCGGGACTGTATTTGTGTTGAATGAGGCAGCCACAAAGTTTGTAATAATAGGGGTGAGTAGTGGGGCGCAGAGTTTAACTAGGTGGGCTGGGAAGATGTCCCTTTTGCAATTTGAGGCTGTTAGTTTAGAGATAGTGTCTTCTACTGTGTCTTGGATCACTGGGGTAAATTGGAATCGCAGGTTCGCATTTTCCCTAGTTGTATTGAGATTGGTTTTCAGCACAATTTTGGATTATTGCATATATTTTGTTGATGATCACCGTGTCCTGGATATAATCTCCTGAGATCGACATGAGGATGTGGGTGTCATCTGCGAAGTTGGTGTAGATGACACCCATAGAGTCCAAAGCCGAGAAGAGAAGCTTAGTGTACGCATTGTATAAGGTGGGCGAGAGACATGACCCTTGGGGTACACCAATGGGTACTGATACATGATCAGCAGCCTCTTTACCAATGCTTACTCTAGATGTGCATTCGGCTAGAAAGGATTTCACACAGAGGTTGGCATCTTTAGAGAAGCAGAAGTCGTTGGCTAGAGTAGCGCATAGTTTGTCATGGTCCATTAAGTCGAATGCTGCAGATAAATCTAACAGCAGTAGAATACAGAGTTTACCTGAGTCCCTGATGGTCTCTATCTGGATTTTCAGATCCAGGAGAGCTGTTTCTGTGCTGTGGTTAGGCCTGAATCCAGATTGTCTAGCTCCATGGAGCTGATTTTGTTCAAGATGGGCTTGAATTTGATTGTAAGCTATTTTGTCAATAACCTTGAGGAAAAACAGTACTGTGGTTATTGGTCGGTAGTTAGTGGGAACAGTTGCATCAAGAGATGTTTTTTTCAGCGGTGGGATCACCCACACTTATTTTATACTTGCCGGGACTGTATTTGTGTTGAATGAGGCAGTCACAAAGTTTGTAATAATAGGGGTGAGTAGTGGGGCGCATAGTTTAACTAGGTGGGCTGGGTAGATGTCCACTTTGCAATTTGAGGCTTTTAGTTTAGAGATAGTGTCTGCCACTGTGTCTTGGGTCACTGGGGTAAATTGAAATTGCAGGTTCGCATTTTCCCTAGTTGTATTGAGATTGGTTTTCGGCACAATTTTGGATTATTGCATATATCTTGTTGATGATCATCGTGTCCTGGATATAATCCCCTGAGATGGGTATGAGGATATGGGTGTCATCTGCGAAGTTGGTGTAGGTGACACCCATAGAGTCCAAAGCCGAGAAGAGAAGCTTAGTGTACGCATTGTATAAGGTGGGCGAGAGACATGACCCTTGGGGTACCCCAATGGGGACTGGTAGATGATCAGCAGCCTCTTTACCAATGCTTACTCTAGATGTGCATTCGGCTAGAAAGGATTTCACCAGAGGGTGGCATCTTTAGAGAAGCAGAAGTTGTTGGCTAGAGTAGCGCATAGTTTGTCATGGTCCATTAAGTCGAATGCTGCAGATAAATCTAACAGCAGTAGAATACAGAGTTTACCTGAGTCCCTGATGGTCTCTATCTGGATTTTCAGATCCAGGAGAGCTGTTTCTGTGCTGTGGTTAGGCCTGAATCCAGATTGTCTAGCTCCAAGGAGCTGATTTTGTTCAAGATGGGCTTGAATTTGATTGTAAGCTATTTTGTCAATAACCTTGAGCAAAAACAGTACTGTGGTTATTGGTCAGTAGTTAGTGGGTACTGTTGCATCAAGAGATGGTTTTTTCAGCAGTGGGATCACCCACACTTTTTTATACTTGCCGGGACTGTATTTGTGTTGAATGAGGCAGTCACAAAGTTTGTAATAATAGGGTTGAGTAGTGGGGCGCAGAGTTTAACTAGGTGGGCTGGGTAGATGTCTCTTTTGCAATTTTAGGCTTTTAGTTTAGAGATAGTGTCTGCCACTGTGTCTTGGGTCATTGGGGTAAATTGAAATTGCAGGTTCTTATTTTGCCTATCTGTATTGAGATTGGTTTTCAGCACAATTTTGGACTATTGCATATATCTTGTTGATGATCATCTCGGTGAGAGGGCAGCTAGAGCCGTACTGTAGTCTACACCTTAATATCAGCTGCCTGGGTCAAAGAGGTAATCAGGGCCTAGGTAATATGAGAGGTAGTATGTGCCCAATTGGAGTAAGTACAGGTATTAGGCAGTAGGCAGATGTATGAATTAATGGAGTACAGAGAGTAACAATATTGCATTGGCATGATAGAGTTAAAGCTGGAAAATGGCATGTGGCAGAGCAATGAAGCAGCAATGCAGAGTGAGAATGGCTTAGAAATGCTAAAAGCTAAAACACAGTTGTGTTGCTGAATTGAAATGGACCTGAGAGTTGTGTTGCTGCATTCTTTGATGAGACTGCTGTTCTTTTTTTTATAAGGAATATTTGTCTCTGTCTTCTGATGGATGTGTAGTTCAGTTTGTACTAGACAGTTTTGTGGTTGTATTATTTGATGGAGAAGCAGTTGGGCGTTGTTTATTTAGCGGTATTGTTGGGAGATCTTTTATAGGTTATGTTTGTATTCAGGTTTTTTAAAAGGTTTTCTTTTAAGAGGTACAGGGTACATATCTAGATTGGAGGTGTACAGTGCACATAGCCTGTTGTATTCTAGGATGCACAAAATGTCAGCATTTACTGTGTTTACATCAAAGTTAACTAGGAACAGACCATTGAGTGTACACAGACGTGAAAGTGCTACGTAACTCATATCTTCTTTAAAGACTGTGCTGCCAATGTCAATCAATGCATGATCTGGGGTTAGACCTTGCGATTAGTGAATAGTGACAGTAAATGCAAGAGATGGCGAGAATTGTTCACTGTGTACTTACATGTGTTTAAAAAGAAGGAAACGTGCTATTGTGCGGTCAATTTATTTAACTTCTGCACGTTTGTCAAAGTGGATGTTGACAAACTGAATGTTGTTGTCATGTGGATATGTTTGGAAGACAACAACTGTACCAATTACTCCCTTGACTAAACCTTGTTCTACGTCAAGGTTACGTTATAGAATTACTATGCAGTTTAGACACAGAGTTGATACTTTTTCTCATCCAGTATTGTTGGAGATACACTTTTAATCATGCTGTTGTATGTTGACTCATAGGGAGTCTCATGCCATGCACTTCTAGTTTTTCTGTGGAACTGATATGCACTATGGGTTGCATTTCTTTTTTTAACAGTGTTTCATTGAATTGACTACAGCTTGCAAGGGTTGGCATTAAGGACATGTATTTTTTATTTTGTTGAGTTAATTGTTCCATGACATCAGTAGCAGATGTGTTTCACCCATATAGCTGATGGATTAGTCTACTATTTAAGATGGATTTTGCATCTTTAATAAGCAGACCAGTTCTCATGCTTTTTCAAATGTTAGCATAGATGAGATATGCACAGTGACACATCTTTTGAGTTAGTTCTCTGTAGTGAAAATGGTGTCTTTGGAGTTTAGTGGGTGAATTGCATACTGGTCTAAAATGTTGGTTGTAGTAACCAGATCTACACGTTCAAATTGGCCACTTACTGGTAAATCTTGAATTATTTGGGTGGTTCGCTTAAGTTTTCCGTTATGTTTATATCTTTGTAGTTCATTGTTTTCTTTCAGATCTTGTAGGGCGTGTCTAACTGTGTTTAAGTGGACCAGTTATTGCCAAATTGTTTTGTCTTTTGGTGGTACACCATTAACTAGTACAATCAAAGATTGATCTATTGGCCATTGTACTCCTAGAGTGTCTATATTTTCTTTAAAATCTAATGGCAAATATGCTACTTTGCCACGGATGCCTTTTAGTAACTGTGATGGAGGCAATGTGGCTGTTTTCATTTCAAGGCGTATTATAGCTTGAAATGGGTGTATTATTTAGATTATAATGTTCTCACACAAGTTTAGTTGTTGGAAAGACATTGGAAGTGGGAATATGTCTAGGTTATTAGTGATAGCAGCTAATGACATTTGGTTATTGTCAAGCTTTGTATTAGAGTACGTGCAAACTATTGAGGGGTCATTATTTTGAATTTATTTTATACTGTTAGATATGAAGATAATTGTAATCATTAGGATTCCTCATTGTCCTCTATTTCGTAGGCCATATCTACTATTTTGGTTCTCTTTTGAGAAAAAGTTCTGCAGTTGTGTTTTGAAACTTAGCTATTTGTTTTTTGTATGTGTTGGTGAGGAGGCTGGTGTTTGCCAGGTTTTCACTAATGTCTTCTGAACTTACTGAATTTTTGGAGTCAACTTCAGCTCCAAAGTATTTACGTTGAATGTGCTCTATTTCTTGAAGGAGTTCTTTGGCTGTTCCATGTAGGAGAATATTAATTAAATTTAACAGTTCTAGAGCAGGATTTTCTGCATAGTATAGTTTATGCACAAGATTCCATATAGTGGACATGGTCTGTTGCTAACATTTTTATGTGGTGGACGGCGCTTTTGCAAGCAGTTCCTGAAATGCAGGCTCATGAATTTCCTCATGAAGTGAGGATGCGCACTGGACAAGAGTCAATGGTTTGTAAAGTTTTCATTTTAGTTTTGACTTTTAGTTTCATATAGTGATTGAAAAATTGTGGCAAAGATTTAAACGATTGTTGGCTTACATTACACATTTAGCTGCATGTCCATTTATACACTGAATGATTTGTTTGGGCTAAAGGAATATTTGGTTGAAAGTTTGTTGGGGTTGTTTTTTCTATAAGGGTTTCTATTGCCACAATGGTGTCTCCTACCATTTCATACCCTCAGCCATTATTGTCTTTGCAATTGGGTTGTTTTTTTCTTATTTATAAGACTCTTCATTGAAATATGGTATTGAAATATGGTTCTGTAATGCTTGTGTGAATCCATTCACCTTCACAGAAGTTTGAAATGGTATCTATATTGACATTGCTCATGTTTAGAAGTACTTTTGTAATTTATTGATTAATTTAGTTAGTGATTTCATTCTGTCTAAAATCAGTATAAACAACTTTCTCTTTAGTAGAAATGTGTTGTCAATAAGAGCTTAGTGGATTAGTCTTCTGCAGTCATTTTTAAGGGTAGATCATGACTTTTCAGCTGTCTTTTTAAGATTGTGAAGAACTCTACGGTGGAATTTATTTTGTAAAATACATTTTTTGGAATGCTTTACTGTGGGTACGTTAACATTGATAGATATAGCATTAGATTCATTAGTAGGTCTGATTTTGTTTGTACATCTTTTTTTATTTTTTATTTTTGGAAGAGGGGGCGTACTTTATTTAGTGGTCGTGGGTTTAGCATTATTGAGTGAGGTTGCTAGCTGTTTTGTTTTAAGGTTTTCTGTGAATAGTTTTAGAGGTGGATGACTATGTTGCTTGATTTTATTCTTATCTGCTGTATTCTTTCTTTGTTTTCTTATGAGTTGTTTTCTAGTAGGCATTCTGTTTTGTCTTTTGGGAAAAAAGAAAGTTTGGGTTTCAAAGTTGTGGAATATATGTGCATGTATTGTGGATGGGTGTGTATTGTAGTGATGAAGAGAGTATTGTGTGATTGTGTAGTGGGATGATAGGTGTAGTTGGGAAGGATGTAGGAGTAAGAGTGTGTGCATGTATGATGGGCTTGGGTTAGTGAGTAATGGAGTGATGGAGTGATTGAATAAATAGAGACATTATGATGTTTTCAGGAAAACAGTGGTTGTTGTAATGGTGGTGTCTAGGTCAGAATAGAAAGAATGAAATGAATGTTGCAAAATATTGAGTAAGAGTGAAATAAATGTTGATTAAAAAAAGAATACTCTAGGGTAATGTATAGTGAAAGTACATTGTTACAATTAGAACGATATACATACGATATTTATGTACTTACATTGTAGGATGTGAAGAGTGTTCTTTTTCAGTAGATGTCTTTGGCAATCTTCTTCTTTCCTGTAATTATAAAAGAATGTTAGTGTGTATATGTGGTAATGGTGAAGTATTTTTAGTAAGCAAGGTTGTTATTCATGAAGGTAGGAGGAGTGGTTGGAAAAAAGAGTTAATTAAGTGTTGTGGGTGGTGTATGAAAGCGTGTTAACTATGTTGTTAAAACAATTGGAGTATGGGTAGTGTTGTTTAGCTCATTAGAAGAAACAGGGAAACATGAGTGTGAGAAAAAGGTGTATATCTACGTTATTTTTGCTCTACTGATTTTAATAGAAGAAGAGTACTTTATATGTAAGGTGAAGCGCTGTATATAGATACTTTGGTGGCATACACATATATTTGATCAGGTGTAGAATGGTGGCAGTGTAAGAGATGTAATGAGTGAGGTTGGAAAATGTGAAATTATATTGAATGAAAAATTGAAAATGCTGACTGTTTAAAAATGTTTCTTTTTATGAGCATTTTCATGAAAGTAAAAAAATGCAGATATGCATTTATAGCAGTACTGTGTGTAACCTTTTTGTAAAAGAAAAGCAGATGGAAAAGATGTGTAGCACATGTTTAAGTAGCAGTTGGTGTGTGGAAGTTTACCATGTTGGCAGTACAGGCACACTTGCCAACATGATCCATTACAATATGTAGGTGCTTATGAAGTCTTTTTTTTCTTTGCATTCTGGGAGTTGTAGTTGCACTTTTTCCATGAAAAAACTTGGACTACAAGTCTCAGAATGCAAAGAAGAAACTAGAACTGGATAAACATCTACATATTGGAATGGGTCATGTTAGCAAGTATGCATGTACTGTCAAGATATTACACTTCCATACAGTGGCACTTAAAAATGTTGCATAAATGTTTAGCATCTGCTTTTTCTTTGTTTTACAAAAAAGTTACACACAGTGCTGCAGTAAATGTATATATGTATTTCTTAACTTTTTTGCAAATGCTCCTAAAAATAAATATTCGTAAACATGCAGCATTTTCAATTTTTCATTTAATGAAAATGTGACAATTTTGAATGTTGCAATCCATGCCTGGTTATTTGTTTTGGCATTCCGGGACTTGTAGTGCGAGTTGTGTAATGGGAGAAGTGTTATTACAAGTCACAGAATTCAAAGAACGAAACCAAGATTTGATAAGCAGCTATAGTTTGAAATGCTTCATGTTGGCAAGTATGCATGTACTGGCAACATATTAAACTGGCACACACCAAGTATAACTTAGAAAATGGTCGGCAAATCTTTTCTATCTGCTTTTCATTTTTTTTATAAAAAAGTTACAAACAGGGCTGCTATGAAGGCCATATGTATTATTATTATTTAATTTACAATTGTTTTAGTTGATTTATCTCAACTTTTTCTATTGATTATCACAGATTTTAGTTATCAATTTTCATTCAGTGTACAATGAATGTCAGATTTCATTTATATGATTCATATCATGGACAATGTGACATTTGATTTGTAATAATAGAGGCTAAAATGATTATTCACATATGTGTTTTGAAGTAGATTGGGTTCGGTAAAACCCAGAAGATGAACATTAATCCAAATAATGATTACAATGTGTTTGCGTCCCGCAGGGGGACTTTTGCTTGGCCCAGGAGGGCCTTCGTACATTGGCCACGCCCCCCCCACTACTAACGCCTGGATTCTCAAGCCCGCCGGGTGAAGCCCGCGGGGAAAGGGCGCGGGGTGTTTGCGTCCCGCAGGGGGACTTTTGCTTGGCCCAGGAGGGCCTTCGTACATTGGCCACGCCCCCCCCACTACTAACGCCTGGATTCTCAAGCCCGCCGGGTGAAGCCCGCGGGGAAAGGGCGCGGGGTGTTTGCGTCCCGCAGGGGGACTTTTGCTTGGCCCAGGAGGGCCTTCGTACATTGGCCACGCCCCCCCCACTACTAACGCCTGGATTCTCAAGCCCGCCGGGTGAAGCCCGCGGGGAAAGGGCGCGGGGTGTTTGCGTCCCGCAGGGGGACTTTTGCTTGGCCCAGGAGGGCCTTCGTACATTGGCCACGCCCCCCCCACTACTAACGCCTGGATTCTCAAGCCCGCCGGGTGAAGCCCGCGGGGAAAGGGCGCGGGGTGTTTGCGTCCCGCAGGGGGACTTTTGCTTGGCCCAGGAGGGCCTTCGTACATTGGCCACGCCCCCCCCACTACTAACGCCTGGATTCTCAAGCCCGCCGGGTGAAGCCCGCGGGGAAAGGGCGCGGGGTGTTTGCGTCCCGCAGGGGGACTTTTGCTTGGCCCAGGAGGGCCTTCGTACATTGGCCACGCCCCCCCCACTACTAACGCCTGGATTCTCAAGCCCGCCGGGTGAAGCCCGCGGGGAAAGGGCGCGGGGTGTTTGCGTCCCGCAGGGGGACTTTTGCTTGGCCCAGGAGGGCCTTCGTACATTGGCCACGCCCCCCCACTACTAACGCCTGGATTCTCAAGCCCGCCGGGTGAAGCCCGCGGGGAAAGGGCGCGGGGTGTTTGCGTCCCGCAGGGGTGTTCGCGGAACGCCGAGGGGGAGCGTTGCACTCCTGGTTTGCCCACAGAGATGTCACTCCAACACTGATTAGAGGGAGGTTGGAGTTTGAAGCCGCTGCTCACCGTATGGAAGCTGCTGCCGTCTGCTGTTTGTCAAGGAGGTAACCTAGGTGACATTATTTTGCCCTATTCCTGAGTCTATTCTCTGGGTCCCTATGCCGGACCACCATGCTCATGCCACCGGGGGGATCCCAGCCCCTGTACCCCCTGTGTTTTTTGGACCTGAGCTTGGCCCGGGTCCCCCTCCCGGCGCCAAGAGGAAAATCAGACTGCTAAATAGGAACCGGATAGCGGGTCCCTTAGTTGCCTTGACAACACATTGTGCACCAGGAACCACCCATGAGGCCACAGCACCCGCAAATCTTGGGGATACCCACTTTCTGCTCAATGAGATCCGTCATCTTCTGGATAGTCCAGGGGTAGAGCCCTTCCCCTTACCGGCACAGAGTCTGGTTGCCTTACCCTCTGGGCTTCGGCTGGACTCTCCCATTTCATCTGTTTTGGTTGCGGGGGACAGACTGTCACTACCGGCCCAAACTGCCCAAAGGGGCATATCCTCCTCAAGCTCCCACAATAGTTCGTGGAGCGATATACTTTCATCTACAAGTTTAGAGGGTAGCTCCCCCCTTGGTGTGTCCCCTTCCCGGTCGGTCAAGGACATTATCCAAAACAATACATCTGCTGGGAGTAACCATGAGCCCAAATTGACCTCTGACCTACCTACAGAGGAAGCGCCCTTGCATAGAGGGTGTGGGTGTACCCAAGTATTGGCGGAACTGGCCATCATCAAGGATCTGTTATATGCTTTGCTAGAGGCTCAAAGGAAAGGAGTTGGAACTGTTCAAGTGGAGGAGCCCATGATCAACACCCCAGCTGACGAAGGGCACATGTGCCCACCCCTGGAAAGTCCCTCAGATTGTTTACCTGCAGAGGTCCCTCTGGTTTTGTCCACCCCCAACGGGACTGCCGTTGACCCAACACAGGCACAGGCCTCTGCCCTCATGGTCTCCGACTGTACCGAACCCAAAGCCCAGAGTCCATGGAAGTCGGGGGACCAACCTAAGTTGCTGGAATCAGGAAACCCCAATCATACAACAGTCTTTCTTCAGGGGGTGCCCAAACTGGCACCAGACAAGCGAGAGCCAAGGGACGCTTTACTTAACAAATGCCTATTCTGGCTAAATACTACTGGAGGCTGCCCGTTTGTACGTAGAGAGGCTCTGGCGGGGTGTAGCAGAATTACCAGCATGGGCAAAAACTCTCTGGACAGCATCAAATTGACTTTTTGGGACCATAGTCTAGCACACAGGGCTTGGGAAGGTGGTGGTCGGGCTGGCAAGTCATCGAAGAGTGGGATTTCAATTAGTATGCCCCCTTTCCTCAACCCTGTCACCCCTGTCAGATCTGCCATAGTAAAGCCTGGGGTCTTTCCTAGCAACAGCCTCCTTTCAGGTGCTAATTTGACTGCCTTAGGCCCAAGGCGCCATGGGTGTAGGAGGAGGCATGGGGATGGTGGGACTTGATTTTGGGCCTAAAGATCTGTTTATGGTTCCCATTGGTGGGGGTGGATTGCTCGCACTGCCCTGTAGTCTTCTCTGTGGTTGATTTTATATAACTCTGTATAAAAACCGTATTCCTATCCTTAGAAATGTTTTTGTAGGATGTACTTTGATGGTCATTTTTTTTGGCCGAATAAAGTTGTTTTTGAATATAAAACCAGGTGTTGAATAAAAGTGGTTATCACAAGTTAGTTTCTTGGTAAAACAGAATATCTAGTTTTAAAATCTTTAAAACATAAATAATCTATAAAACTAGCCAGTTAGGTTACTTTAAAATCTATACTTGAGCAAAATTCAGTCATTCTATTCATTTAGATTTAGTGGCAGTAGGAATTGTAAAGTTGCAATATTCACAGAGACACTATTAGAATTAAAAATATAGTGCCACATTTGTTGTTTAGTGAGTAAATTGTATTCTTTTAAATATTTGTAAAAGGCCACTTTTCGTTTATCACTTAACGACGAACATTCGGTTATGAGATGTTGAGTTGTCTCATTGTGTTCAGTCATATTACAGAATCGACAGATCACGTCAGTTAAGACGTGGTTTAAAATATTTGCAAGTCTCACTTTTCTTGGCCATAAATGCAATCTAAAGTGTAGCAATGCATTGGCATATATACGACTAGGAAATGGTAATAAATACAGTGCAGTTTGATTCAGTGATTTAATGAGGAATGATCCAGCTTTAAAGCTCACATAGCTGTGACTAGCTTCCCACATGAGTGTCCAATCATAAAGCCAGAGTTTCTTTTTTGCTTTGTCAGGCGTATCTACTAACATTTCAAGTGGGATGTTGGCTTCTGTGAGGATGAGTTGGCATCTAGTCTTCCAGAGATGAATGGTTGAAGGATGATCTGAGAATATAGCTTTTTTTAAGGCTGGAAATAAGTTGTGTTGGTTTACACCAGATACGAGACATTTTCTATAGGCTGTTAATAGTTGCCATGATATTATCGCTGTTAATGATGTTAGGCCTGCCTCGAATTTGACGGATATTTGGTCTGGGTGTCATAAGTTATTATGGGGATTACCTTTTGTTTATAATAGACAATTGCAGGTTTTAAGGAGAATTGACCATATTTGAGTTGAATAGCCTTGCATTGAGTTGCAAGGTACTTTATTCTGTTTTTAAGCTCAGATTTATACAGTTGGTCTGATGGATGATTGTTTAAATTTACTCCAAGATATTTGTATTGGTGTGTTTGAGTTAGTGAGGTGTTGCATAGGGTCCTGTTGAACTTAAACCCATTTTTTGGCAGATGATGGTGAAAAACAATGATGTTTGATTTGGAGATGTTTATTATGAGCTTATTGATTTCTGCATATTGTCCTAAGGTGGCTAATTTACACTGTAGTCCTATGGGGGTCCTATCCAAAATAGCCAAATCATCTGCATAGAGGAGCCATGATATTTCTTTGGAGCCTATTTTTTGGAGGAAAGGCACAGACAGTCTCAAACATAGTCCCAGTATCTTTAATATAAAAATTAAAAAAGGATAGAAGAAAAGATGAAACCTTGCTTCAGGGCTGTGTTGGTCACGACTGAGCTCGTTAACATCCTGTCCGTGGTAAGTTTTATTTTCTAAGGGGAATCTGAATAGAATTGTTGTATTATATAGAGTAGATGTGGGGGGCAGCTGACTTCTTGTAGTTTCGCCCATGTCTCGTGAGTCGAAGGCCTGCTTAAAGTCTATTAATGCTATAAAAACTGGCTCCTTTCTATCAATTGCTTGTTATTTAATCGTGGATAAAATAAGTAAATTTAAAACAGTGCCGACAACTTTAATAAAACCTGACTGATTACAATCTAAAATGTTATTATTATTAATCCAGGACGTAAAGTCTCTGAGGATTCATCTTGCAAAGACTTTTCCTGGTGCATCAAGCAGAGCTATGGGCTGGTAATTATCAGGTTTAGATCTGTTGCCCTTCTTAAAGATGGGAATTACTATGGCTTTTTTCCACGACAATGGTAAATTGCCTGTTCGGATAATTTCTTTAAATATGATTTCGAGGAAGCCTGCCCATTGTTCTGGATGCCTCTTAAGATTAGGTTTGATAGGCCGTCGGGTCCAGGGGCTCTCGGTTGACTTAGTTTTTTTAGCATAAACATTATATCTAGTTTGTCGAATTGTATATTATAAAGTGTCTGCTTAGCATATTCTAGGGGGTGGAATTTGTGGAGGTGATGTATTAAGCATACTGGAGTAGTATGAGATCCACTCTTGCTCATTGATGGTGTTTAACAACGAGTCAGTAGCAGAGGCTGGTGTGCTATTTAGCAATTTCCTTATCTCACCAACATATTTTTTTTTAAATCGCTTCTAGCATTCTTTCTGCGTTCTGCTGTTTCCTAAATCTTAGTATCTGCCTAATCTTGTTCCTGTATTCAGTTCTTAATCTCGTTATTAGGTCTAATTTAGTAACAGAGGACAATGCTCTTAGTGATTTTCGGTAAATGAGCTTTAGCTTCATTATCTCTGAATGGTAAGCATGGTTATGTTCAAATGCTATTTGCTTCCATGAGTGAGTATTTGCTTGATTACCTGAAGGTGATCAGTATATTCAATGGCTCTATGTGAATGATTATTAGATAGTGCTTGTTGTAAAGAGCATCCTAGTGAGGTTATTTGAGGAATGCACCGGGAGAGATGATTTCTGGCTTGATTAAGAAAGATTGCTTGGTCATAAAATGCTGGTGTGGTTTTAGCATGATAGATCCAGCAAATTTCTGAAATCAAGTGGTCGCTCTCGTTGCTTGGTAAGACTTTGAAGGAGGCAATTTGCTTGTTCATGTCTGATGTTATAAATACAGAATCTAGGATTGAGGATTGCAATCCACTTCCCAGGTGCAGAATGGTGGATTGTCCTCACTAGATGACCCATTAAGGATTGAGAATTTGCGAGTTTGCATGAGTGATATCCATTTATGTGCTCTTGATTATTGATGGTTCGCTATTGTTATAAGGCAGTTCATATGGAAATCGCCAGCAATTATTATAGTTTTAATTTGTGGGTCTGATTGCAGTAGATCGAGAACAGATTTAATCTTAGAGAAAAAATCCATTTTTCTTTTTGTGCTAGGGTGTTCAATATATATTTGCTAGAGCTGATATAGGATATAATGGATGTTTCAGGTTTACTGTTATTATTTAAGTTAGTTGAATCCCAGGAAGAGGAGAGGATTTAGTTGTAATTGGGTGTTAGTTTTAACTGCAGTGAGATGTCCTGCTGAGGGTCGACCTTTTGCAGCTTTAGTAGCAGGAATACACGTGATAATATGGTCAGGCCATATTGGATCTGTGATTAGCCATGTTTCTTGTAATAACACTATGTCGTAACAATTGAGTCGTGTGGTCTTGGGGGACAGTAGATGGCTAAAGCCTCTAGTGTTCCATACTGCTAGCAAACATTCATGCTTTTCATCTAAAGCAATAATAACGGTGTGACATATTAGTTGATCCTTGTGTGGCTTTAGAGACCCATGTCCATCTCGAGATGGGTTGAAACACCGGTTATCTGGGTGCTGGCATGGAATTCAGGCAGTTAGAGCATGCTTGTGAAGCAGATTGGAGAAACTGTTGAGGGTTGGCTGATAACGGCCAAGTAGGTTGAGGTTGTGGTTCAATTGGTTTTCGCTGGTGGGAGCTGTTCTCGAGATTGAATGAGAATGCGATTCAATTTGTGGATATCTCTAGTTCGCCACACGATAGTCTTTACAATCTTTGAATAAAAACTGACTTCCACAGTGTTGTGGTTATATAGGTCAGGGTATTTAATTGACTGTATGTCTTCAGATGTGATTTTATTTAACTCAGTAATTGATTGAAATATGGGGAATCATTCTGTTAGGGGAAGGATCATGATGTAATCTATCAAGCATAGTGACACTCATGATCTCAGTGTCACTGATCGTGTCACTTTCGCTAGGGCTAGCAGATGGATTACCAGCTCATATGTTAGTAACAGAATGAGAATGAGCCGATGCAGACATGAATGAGTGAACAGGTGGTGGTCATCGTTGTATGACAGGTGGCGTATGATCTTTGGTTAATATGTTATTGCTTTCATGCACACCTGGAATTTGATGAAGGTCTATGGATTCAACGTGCAAGACGTAGCGCTGAGAATGAGCTCTTTTTTGATACAATGTCATAAAAGCAGACAGTTCTATGTCAAGATTGATGCAAAATACCTGTTTGTGCTCCTTCTTTTGGGAGTGTGGAGCATGTAAGCTTTGAAAGACGACTTCTGTGATGGGTAGAGAGTGTGTAGAGTATACAGGTAGATTTAGTAATTCTGGATCAATTGGCCTATCTGTTGTTCTCATGCTAGAACAATTAGCTGTGGACCCATGAACATGCTTAACATCATTTTCAGTTAAATCAGTGAAACATTCTTCCATGTCACCTTGTCTTGATGCCATGTGATCCATTGGACGGAGAGTTGAAATGACAGGATTCACAAAATGACCATTCAAGGACTCTTGTAGAGATGGTTTATCAGGAGGACAAGTACGATCAACTTTGGGGCTTGTTAAATTATCATTACATTTTTTTGTCTTCTGATTGATGTTTTTTGAGTTAGCCATAGGTACTTTTTTAGTTTTTTCATGTTAGGAGAATAGGAATTGCAGTACTTGTGTTCCGATGTCTTCTTTTTTTAGCGCCTTGTTGCTTCAAATAGGGGAGTCTCAAGATTTTCAGTTTGTACAATTTTCACGAGGGTAGAGGGCGAATTGGAAAGATTTGCTAGAGGGGCTGCTATAGGGACACTCGTGCTAACACATTGAATAAATGGTAAAACGGATGCTGGGGGGCTCTCCGTCACGGTCACGTGGCTAGACAAGGCAGGAGAATTGACAGTAGAATCCAAATCAGTTGAATGACAAAAGTCCTTGACCGATAAATTTGCATTATTAACAAAGAAATGAGCAATCCAGTCACGTTTGGCTTCCACAGCACGTAGCTGAATTGTTTGGAGAGTAGAGTTCTTGTCCAGGCATTCATAGAGCTTAGTCAATAAAAAGTTGCTCATGTTCACTGCTGTAAGAGTTGAGTCAATTGCGAGTGACGAAGTCGGGGGAAAGCCAAAAGAGGGTCTTGCAACCGGTTTGGTGAATGACGCAACCAAAGAGGATTCTGAGGCAGGAATTGATATATTTACAGCAAGATCAGGGGAAGCTGAAAGTCACTTAGAAGACTTGTCAGTATTCAGGTTAAAAGCATTGGTGGATGGTTGTTGTGGGGTAGAGTGAGGGAATTGAGTAGAGTGTTCTTGGGGTGAGGGGTTGCTGGAGTGAACCTCACCAGGTACTATTTGTGAATAGAGCGGAGGAGTGGGAGACAAGTCTGCCGCATAGATGTGTGGAGACGTAGGGGGGACATGACGGCAGCGAGATCTCAAACAATGGCGGCGAGAATGTCGTCAAACTCGCTAAGAGGAGCCATTAATCAACAGTTGAGCATTGTGGTGTCAGTGAGTGGTAAAGATGATGTGGGGGGATTGTCAGCATTAATGGCTGGAAAAAAAACATGATAGCAGGACAGAGATTGGGTGTAGCGGTTGAGGAGATAGAGTTTACATTCACTGCTAAGTTGTTTTTATAAAAAGTCTCTTATATCAGCATTCGTTGCAAGGGTGAAGGTGGTGGGCCGTTCAAGGTTAGAGAGTGATTTTTTTTGTTGCGATGAGGAATGATCACGTCTTGGCAGACCTTGTCTCTGTATCGGTACACCACGTGGCATTCCGGACGTTAAACCAAAAGCCATTGACCGCTTTGTTATAGAGGAGGCGGATAGTCACGTGAACAAGGTGGACTTTGCAAGCCGAGCGAATTCAGGGCTCAAGAGAAGCGCAGATGAATCGCAAGGTGAATGTAAGCAGTAATATGCTAATGGAGATACAGTGTCAAGTGCGAATACTCCCGATGAAGGGCTTGTAATACAAACTGACTTCACAAAATAATGAAGCGTGATTAATCACGGAATACTCGTGTGAATATCAGAGGAGGTGCTCTGTTTGTATGCGCTTAGCACTATCAAGGAGCATGTGGCTACATGAGATAAAGGAAGAGATTCCGATGGCTGACAAAGATGGGCCAGCTGGCCCAGCGATCAGCAGTCAGCACTCACAGGGGCACTCAAACGGGTGCATGAGTGCGTGCGCCTGCTTCCTTTTATGGAGGTCCCATGATTTTAGGGGCGTGTGTAGGGTAAAAAGGAAAATGTGTTATATTTCTCGTTGCAGAGTAGATTATAGGACTGAGATTAAGTCAGATTGATATAATATGATACGCAAGTCTTGTAGAGGATGAAAGTGAAAGTCCAAATAAGCTTGTGGACAGCGTAGTCTGGAGATATGAGAAGCAGCCCAGGACAGCCAGCCGGAGGAGCAGATAAGTAGACAGCACTTGCAAGGGCCCTGACACCAGTTCGCGCGCAAGTGTGTGCGTCTGCTTCCTTTTGTGGAGGTCATGTGATTTTAGGGGCGTGTCTACGGTAAAAAGCAAAATATGGCATATTTCTCATTGCAGAGTAGATCATAGGACTGAAATGAAGTCAGATTGATATAATATGATACCCAAGTCTGGTAAAGGATGAAAGTGAAAGTCCAAATAAGCTTGTGGAGGGCATAGTCCAGAGAAATGAGAAGCAGCACAGGACAGCCAGCTGGTGGAGCAGGTAAGCATTCAGCTCTCACAGGGGCACTCACATTGTATTATATTTCCAATGATGTGAGGTCTGAGAACTGCTGCTCGCCACCAACACTCCAGTACTCTGTTACTGTACTTTAGCAAAAGGACCACTCATCTTCCTAATTTCACACCAGGTGGGTTCAAATACCTCGCTGGCTGAGGGATCGTAATGGGCATTGTGACCTCGGTTGGGAGTGAGGCTGCTAGAAATTGTGGAGTGCCTAAGACGTTTTGATGTCCCACACTCGTATCTTGTGGCTAGGGGCACATGACACTCGAGCAGGGAGGGCAACAGCACGACAGCAGGCAGATCCAGCAAACAGGAAGAACAGAACATGAAGAGAAAAAGTCCAGCAGCATCAGGCCTTGTGCTAAACGTCTCGTCCCCATATCTATTTTTTTTATTTCATGGAAATGCTGCTAAAAAGAAACACTTTTAAACATTCAGCATTGTAAGTAACTGCCACTTGATGTGAGCAGGTGCTGAATGCTAATGTACATGGTATTTGCTAGAGTGGTTGAAAACGAAAATGTTCTTATTGAGAAGCCTATTACAGGGTAAGTGGCAGGAACCCTTCATACATGCATTTTTAAAAGAGTTGAAACAATACTTAAAAAAAATATAAGCATACATGTACTATGTCTTGTCAGATGCAGATGTTGAATCTGCAAATAGAAATCTTGGAAAGTTTCACAGTAAGCTTTGATTCAGGTGGCTGTGAGTAGCAGGAGACTGAAAGAACAAAGAAATATCGAGGCTTAGTAGCACAAAATGAAAAACGCCAATCACGGGTCGAAAAGATACAAGTATCTTTTAATCTGTACAGATTCAAAGCAAACAGATAGCTATCTGGCTCCCAACACCTTGCAGTGTGTACCAGCAGACACAGTGAGGGGTGAGAGTGCTGGACATCTTAACACTGACATTTCAAACATTGTCCAGCCCCTCTCTGAACTAATAAGTTACATGCTAGGGTTCGTGCCCAGTTCACATGTCAATATTACAATATAATACTACGGATTTAAGAAGTTTGCATGTGCATGAAGTTACAATGATGCTGTTGGTTCTCTGATCCACGGTAAGCCTTGTTTCAAGAATCGCTACAATGCAGTTCAGCAAAAGCAGACAATCTGAGTTTGTTCTACATTGTCTCGTTGTTTATATGAGGATGAGGCTTGTGAGTGCATACAACACTTGGATTGCAGTTCATACGAGTCACAAGGTTTCTTTGCATAGAACAAACAGTCTGCTCTCGGTCAGCCTCAATGTTGACACAACTCAAAGGTCGTTTGGCTCGGCTGCAGTTGAAAACAGAGTCCACCATTTTAGAACACAAAGCAGAAGTCAAAATCAAAATGGCGAATGATTCTTAAAATGGCAGTGAAGTTGATTGAAAATCGAAAAAATTTCAGACATGGTTTTCCGTGAAATGTGAATGGGCTTAGACCAATATTCATAACAAACCCTCATTTTGGCCTAAGCCAAGGGCATTACTCAAACATCCGTTTTACTCAAAACCCCACGTCTCAATGTCCATACATCCTGAATCACATTCTTCAGAAATATCGATCGCCATAAGTTCATGGATAGTAATATCCTTCATTACAAAAGCGTTAGCAGTTTTCTTGGGCGCATATACTTTTGGTCCTAATGTACCTATAGTTTGTGCACAGCATCCTCCTAAAATAGAACATATGGCAGGAAGACATTGTATACAACAGCAACAAAACAGTATGACACCAAAAACTATCATTAGGACTGCAAAGAGCTTCCAACCCCATGAACGTAACAAGTCCCAGAACCAAGCAGTAAGATTTCAGTTTCCCTCAGGGATATGCACTTCCATACTCAAGGTATGCAGATTTTGTATTGCCTTGAATATGGTAGGGGAGGAGTCAGGTACAAAAACCCAGCATGCAGATCCCACCAATTTACATACCCCACCACGCTCAGCTAGGATGACGTCTAACACCATCCTATTTTAAAGGGCCACTAATCTAATGGCCTTTTGCTCTAGCGTCATGTTGTACAGTATATCAGTGGGTCTGTTGATGGTTTTCTCCAATACCATTGCTAGTGTTCTAATATCCTCGGAATTCATTATTTGTCCCCAAAATGGCACAAATGATTTTGCTACATCACCCAAGACTTGTGAAGGAATATCACCATTCTCATCCCACCTTGGGATCTCTAACATACAAGGGTCTGTCATCGCTGGTTAGATTTGCAATGTTGGTACAACCCTCAAATGTACCCATTGGCTGAGAACCATCCCTTTGTATACAGAAGGAAACAGAGGTGGGGCTATGATTGATAGTATAGGAAGGAGGCATGGCATCCCAGTTGCCTACAGGAGCCATCTTGAGAGTAATCAGTGATTGAAAAGGCCTAGAGAGTCTATCAGAAGGCCTAATAGAAGCATCATTGAGTTTGCCCCTATTTGCAAAGAGGGAACATCCCAAAGGTGTTAGGACTTGTTTCTCGAACTCATTCAGATTAGTCCCGTCGAAGTTCCCAGAAATACTGTCATTCCAATGACCAGAGAATAGTGCCCTTAGTGAGGCGTAGCATGCAGTAGTTAGAGGAAGAGGATGAATATACCAGCCCAACCCTTTTTCCCTGTGTTGTGGCAAGTGTAAACACACCCAGCAATTTGTTCTATTTAGAATCGCATTGGTCGCATTCATGATCAATAGAAGAGTGTTATTATGATAACCCTGTCTATGTTGGGAGTCTCGAGGAGGAAGAGTGTGCAGATGCATGGAAGGTGGAGACACAGTGGAGATCATTTCAGTCGGTAACAAAGTCTCAAGCGGACGCATCCCTTCAATGTACCATAACCCAAGCGCTAATACCATTGTTAAGCAGACCAGTACTGTGATTAAAAAACAATGGGTCCTCAGGGACCATGATCTCTGATGAACAGATTCTTTGTCAGCCACAAGACCAATAGCTTGTTTCGCACAAGTAGATTTAGGAAAGGACATTGTTTCTCAGAGTCCGTTTAGAAGTCTCTTCGTTGTTTTTTTTTTTTAGTTCATCCATCGGTGGCTCCTGACCATGTGGCCTATCTTGCTTGAAGGTAACTTTGCTGGTCCCTGCCTCTTATTTGTTTTTTCCAGCGAAAGTGTGACAAGGGACTGGCTCAATGATGATTCCTTGTGGGCACATCCGATGCTGTGCTGTAAGTATGATTCCTCGGACGCAGATCGTACCTCAAGACTTCAGGTACGGTGTGATCTGCAAACAGAGTGTCATCACTTCCTGAAGGTAGGGATAGAGCAGAAGCAAGATTGCTCAATGATGCAGAAAGATCCGAAGAAGAACTTGAAGGCAAAGCGACAGTCTCCCCAGGTGCCACGGGCTTAGGAAGGATTCCCGGGACACCCTCTGTGTCGGTTAAAACAGACTTGTGATGAGGAACAGAGTGATCAATATCGTTCTCTTCTCCTTCGTTGTGAGGCAGAGGAAAAGGTATCTTCTTGATGTGCGTTGCGTGAATCCAGTGTCATTTTCCTTCTACTCCTACATCAGTCTGTGTGGCCAAAAGGACTTGGAACGGTCCTTTCCAGCAAGGTGCGAGACAGGATGCTCTTTCAAATGCCTTGATTAGCACCCAGTCGCCAGGTCGGAGTCGACGACCTGGCCCCTCGTATTTTATTGGGAGGGCTTCTAGCACCTGTTGATAAATCAAACACAAGTTTTGTGTTAACTGGTCATAGTACTCAGAAAGGAGCAAATGCTTTACCTCTTTCAGCAGCTTAGGTTTAGGCACATACCAAATATTGGCTGGTCTCCCCATGATTATCTCATAGGGAGAGAACTCAGTTCTCGACTGCGCGGTCATCTGCATGGAAAATAGAACTATCGGTAAGGCATCTGGCCATTTCAAATTGCTACTGGTGCAAATTTTCACCATTTTGTTCTTCAATATACCGTTATGGCGTTGGACAAGTCAGCACTCTTAGCATACCTGGCCAAATGGAACCATTTATCGATCTGTAATCCCGCGCATACTTGCAGGATAACAGCAGCGCTAAAATGTGGATCATTGTCCGACCAAATGACCCTCGGCAAACTAAACCTAGGAAAATATTCCTTCAGCATGGTTTTCGCCGTCGTCATTGCTGTGGCATCTTTTAAAGGGAAAGCTTCGACCCATTTGCTGAACGCACAAATAACAACCAGAACATATTTGTAATTCTGACAACGCTCCATTTCAATGAATTCAAAGTGTATAACTTCAAAAGACACAGAAGGGGGGCCAAAATTACCCCTCAGGATCGATGTACCCTTCCCAGCATTATGCTGTAAGCATACCATGCAATTTTGGACCAATCGCTCAGCAGTTTTCGAGATATTTACATTCACCCAGACAGGTTCTAACAGTTTACAAATATTTCTAGCACATATATGAGTTGGACCATGCATCAATGCTTCCTATTCCCCACCTTAATTTCTACGTAGGGCCCTTTCTGATTGACGGGAATAGGTACTGGTTCCAGACTGTGCTTTGGGCTGTCCTAACGAAACAGTACATTATCAAAAGCAAGTTCCTCAGAAAGATAAACAGCCAAAGGATTATCAAAAATGTTCCTATTATCAACACTATGCTGCTGACCATCTTGTGAAAATGACTGTTGGTTCTGAGTGAACTGACTTCTACCAGGACCCCCTATCCCAGGACGGCTCCTGGATCGTCTACCCATGGTACCATATATGTTATTCGATCGTTGCTGATGGATCGGGCATTGTGCTTGCCAATGACCTTCTTGTCTGTAATAGGCATATTAGTTCATGTGTACAGGACCCATTTGCGCATTACTCTGTGGGACAAACTGACCTCTAAACTGTGTATTCCCACCTCTGGTTCCCCTTACTATTTGCTGCAACAATACTTTTGTCTTCAAGTCTCCCTTCTTCTTTTCTATCCTCTCTTTTTCATTATAGACCCTATTTTCATAATACTGAGCCATGTGCAATACTTCAGACTGCGATTTTTCTTGCCAGGTGATTTCGGAAGCCATAATTTGTGATTGGATATCAGGCAACAATCCACGCACAAATTTGTCCACAAACAGCCTTTTTCCTGACTCAGTACTCAAATACTGACTGCTAAAATCTGAAAACATTTGTTTGAACCGATTAAAAAACTCAGTAGCGCCCTCAGATTTCTCCTGGATGCAAGCTGTAAGCTTGTCCCAAACTGTTCTTCTCTCTGGAACTAAAGTCTTCAATTTAGTTACTATTCTGTCTGGCAGTGTCAATATCACCTGTGGCGGTTTCTCATCAGCCTTCCTTTCTCCATCTATCCATGCCAAGTTAACCCAGGTGTCACCCAATCCTGCCAAATCATCTACAGTTCTAATCTGTTTCCATAGATCAGCAGGTAGGATCACAGGGAACAAGTCTATATCACCCAGCGTGAAAACTGACGAATGCAAGACAGATTCAATTTCTTTATAAAATCCTGTTGGATTCTTCCTAATATTTGGGATTGTCTGTCTAATGGTATTCACTGCCTGTCTAGAAAATGGGGCATGAACAAACTGTGATACATAATGAGCTTCAATAGTAGTGGCTGCTGCGCCTGTTGCGGCATCAGCTGGAATTTCTACTTTAGGAACAAATGTCGGAGGAACTTCCCTCATTGTCAATTGAGAAGTAGGCAATTCTGAACGTTCGTTAAGCAACTAAACTAAATCAAGTGACAAAGTAGCCAAAGCAGTATCAGGCGAAAATGCTCTCCTATAAATGACCATCAAATCTGCGGGACAACAAACCTTTTTCTGCAGACACTCATCATGCAGGTTCTCTACCATTACCTGTAACACTTTCCTTTGCATTGTTGGAGCATACTGACTAAACGTGTCATATACTTCAATGGGAGAAATTGAAACATCCGAAATCCATCTAAGCGCGTCTCTTGTGCAAATACGCGGCTATTCACTCACTGGTTTACAAGAGGGAAGAAATCGTTCTTGCACATACGAAGCGTCCAATCTATCGCCATCCATATCATCATTCTTTAAGTGATTTAACTCCCTCTTAAACTCAAAAACCCTCTCAACATGCTCATGTACTTTCTCTGCAGTGGCCCTTGAGAGACATTCAAATCCCTCAACCCTTGTGGGACATCCATGTCCGTCAAATCACTCGACATTTCAGCCAAGTGCATTCCCATCCCCTCTATCAAAATATTTTGTTCGGGAATACTTTCTTTGTCAGAAATTGCAGTTATAACCGCTAATTTATTTACCTTCTTCTATACATTTCTTAGCCCATGCATACAATTCTCTTTTCCTAGCTTTTGATACTGTACCACGAGTCACTACTTTTGGATCGGCAGTCGCCCCTTCAATCGCTATATTTCTGTTAAAATATAAAAATAGTGATATTAGAAATGTTTACATAATGAATGGTAATAACAGAGAAATAAATACAGTTTACTTACTATTTGGTGAGAGATTGTTTTGGAGTGAGTGCCTGGTGTATGTGAGTCTGTATGAGAGTTGTATGGAAGTGATAATATGAGGTGCACAGTTCTAGTTTGTGCTTGGTACATTCCATTATATTGCGTGATAAATGAAAGAATTATTGGTACATTTTGAAGTGATGATTTGTACACAAAGGTATATTTGGCTGCAGTAAATATAAGTAATTCTTAGATTTAACACTCACCTGTGGCTTGCTGAAAGTCTTGCTCTTAGAGCAGTGCAAGTAGGGAAGGTCCTTTTTGGCTGCCTATGGTAGGGACAGGGTGGACTGGCCACCAGAAAGGGCAATCCCCAAGGAGAAAAAAACCATAAAGAGTAAAAACCTTAGTCTGGCGGTGAGGTGTTTTGCAGATGATGTAAACCGAAGGCTGGCAATCTTCAGGAACAGAGATGAAGAAGTGCCAGAAGTAGGTCAGCTCTGACAGCGAAACAGAGAAACAGTCACCTGCAACAGGAGACCAGAAGTGAGGCTGGGAAGGCAGAGCAGGAAAGGTGGCACGAAGGAGGCTCTGGCTGGAGACAGAGTGAGGAGAACAAACTCAAGGAAAGCAGCCGAAGAACCGTGATCCGAATAATTAGAATTGTGGGTCAACACAGTTGCAACGCGAGGAGCCGGTGTTGAGTCCTGTATTAGTTTGTGAATTAGCTTGCTCCTCCCCTGGTTACACGTGATGTCCTATTTGCGTGGTGGCCATTTTGGGGTTGGCAAGAGCGGCCTTCCTCATGAGTGGCATAGTAGGTGGCCTTGAAGGGTTTGCCACCGTAGCACATTACCAAGTGGTTGGTGAGTGACGGGCTGTTCTTCAAACATCCCAGATCAACCACAAACAACGTCGAGATGTAACAGCATGCCCCCTTCCAAGTCCGGTGCCACCAGATTTCGAGGTGTGCAGTCGGTGGAAACGGCTCACCAGAACAGGAGCATGGACTTGTTTTGCTGGTTCCCAGGTGCGGCCGGCAGGTCGATAGCCTTTCCAATCTATGAGGTATTGCAAAACCCCTCTGTAATATCGAGAATCACAGATGTGGGCAACTTCGTATTCAGGTTCTTGATTGACATAAACAGGAGGTGGTTTTGCAGGCTGATGTCGTCTAGTTGGGGTCTTGTTAGATTTTAGGATTGAAGAGTGGAAAACAGGATGTATTTTGCTCCTGTAAGTGGGTAGCTGTAAGTAAAAGGCTACAGGATTTATGACTTTAGTCATCGTAAAGGGTACCAAAGTAGCTGGTTGCGAGCTTTCCTGCCTTCAGATACAATGGTAGATACTTGGCTGCTAACCAGACCCTGTCACCTCTTTTTCAATCTGGATTCCTGTGTCTATCTGCATTCTTCTTTGCTTATCTACAGGTAGTTTGCTTGTCTATGGGTAGCTTGCAGATGTTTTAGGATCTTTTCTTGTATGTCATGCAATTCATCCAGCAGCTCTTCCACAGCAGGAACACTGGAGCTAGTTTGGGGGGATCGATGGTAACCAGCTAGGATGGAAGACGTAGTTACAGAAAAAAGGTGAGGTGCAGACAGCAGAACGGTAGGAATTATTGTAAGAAAATTCAGCAGATGGGAGTAGGGAAACCCAGTTGTCTTGTGTCACAGTTACAAAACAACAAAGGTATTGCTCCAAAGTTTGATTAGTTCTCTCTGTTAGGCCGTTGGACTGGGGATGGTATCCAGAGGACAAACTTCTGGAAATGCCCAAGTTGGAGCACAGTGCAGTCCAAAACGTTGAGGTATACTGGGAACCACGGTCAACTTTGATGTTGGCGGGCAGTCCATGCTGCCTAAAGGTGGTGGTAAAAAATATAGAAGCCATTTGTTAAGGATCGACAAGGTGAAAAATGTGCCATCTTAAAAAAGGCGTCCACCGGGACAATGATAACGGTGCAATTTTCAGAAGGAGGTAGGTCCACAATAAAGTCAGTTGCAATAGTGTACCATGGCCGAAGAGTCAAGGTGGGTTGCATCAATCTATCGATGAGTCTGATTCTGGGCGTCTTAGTTTGTGCACAGATCTCACAGGTTTCACAGAATTGTGCTACATCCTGACTCCTCCAAAGCCCCCAGAAATGTCGCTGAAGTAGGTGAATAGTGAATTTCACTCTGCGATGTCCAGCTATTTTGGAATTGTGTCTTAATACCAAAGCTACCTCGTGGAGCATTTCTGTATGTAGAAAATGGCAACTACCTTTGAAAAGAGCCCTTGTCTACGTAGAAGTGTGAATTTAGACAGGAGCTGAAAATCAGTGAAGTTTGAGGTGGCATTGCTTATCCTGTCCTGAAAGGTGTACACCTGAAAAATGAAAGTGACGTAAGATAAAATTTGTTTGCTCCTAAGTTCCCAGTCAGCTGGAGTTGTCAATGAGCATGAAAGTGCGTCTGCGACCACATTTTTAGATCCTGGAATGCACATCAAATGAAAGAGGAATTGCAGAAAGAAGTACGCCCATCTGACCTAACAGCTGTTACGGCTTTGGAATGACTGTAGCATGAGTAGATTCCGGTGGTCAGTTCTTATTTTGGTTTTATGTTCCACCCCAAGAGCTAGTGTCTCCAATCAGAGCATGCCAGTTTCATAGCGAGCAATTCTTTTTCATGCACTGAATAATGGACTTCCGAGGGCTGCAAGGTCTTAGAATAGTAGGCAATTGGGTGTTCTTCTAGATCCTACCCTATTTGTTTGAATACTGCAACCAAACCGCTGTCTGAGGCATCAGTTTCAAGTATAAATGACTTGTGTTTGTTTGGTGATATCAAAGCCAGAGCGGTGGTGAAGGCAGCTGTTAAGGTCTGGAATGCGTTTTCTGTCTCAGAATCCCATCTGAACGGCACACCCTACTTTAGAAGAGAGGACAACGGTAGTACAACATTGGAGAATGCAGGGATGAATTTTCTGTAGAAGTTAGCAATCCCTAAAAATGGTTGTATCTATTTTACAGATGACGGTCTCTTCCAGCTTACGATTGCCTTTACTTTGCGTGGGTGCATGGATATACCTTCTTTGGAGAGAATGTAACCAAAATACAGTACTGAAGTTGCGTTGAAAGTACATTTGTCCAACTTGACCTGTAAAAGATTTTCTTGCGAATGGGTGAGGACCTGCTTGACGTGGTTAGCATGCTCTGTAACCTCTGTGGAGAAGACCAGAATATCGTTGACATAGACTATGAGACTGTGGAACATCAGGTCAGCATAGATGTGGTCCATGAATCCTATGAAGACTGATGGAGCATTAGCCAATCAAAAGGACATGACACTGTACTCATAGTGTCTAAAAGGTGTTCTGAAGGCGGTTTTCCATTTGTCACCTTCCTGGATACGGATCAGATGGTAGACTCCATGAAGATCCAGCTTAGTAAAGATGTAAGCATGATGAACCGCATTCCAGAATGTCTGGAATGAGTGGTAGAGGGTATATACCTTTAATTGTGTCTGCGCAGTTCAAACCGCAATAATCCAAACAAAGTTGGAGTTCTGTTATCTCTTTCTTCGGATTAAAGAAAAGAGATGCACCAGCTGATGAGACAGATTCCCTGATGAGTCATTTAGCCAAGTCCCCCTGTAGGTATGCATTTAAGGCAGTTTTCTTTCGGGTGGAGAAAAGTGTAACATACGATTAAATGGCAATGTTGTTTTAGGCAAAAGCTGCATGCCACAATCCTCTGGTCCATGTGGGTGCAAAGATTTGAGTGCTTCTTTCTCAAAAACATCTTTATACATCCAGTATTTTAGAGGTAAGGTAGTAGCAAGTGTGAGACTGTTGGTGCTTGAGACTGGTGAGGCTATTTTCATGATGGGTTTTGACAATGCATCTATAATGCAGGAGGGTACACAGTGCTCTGAACCCAAAAACAATATGTAGGCTTTAAAATTGATGCATGGATTATGAGTTGTGAAACAAGGAGTATGACAGGATAATGGGCCGCCTGGATATGGTCAAACTGGCGTTTATCTTACGCTGAGGGGCCAAAGGACTTACTCAGAGTAGATGAGCACCTGATCCACGGTACATGCAAAGACTGCTTTCTTCGTCTGCTTCTTTCCTCCATAGACAAGGGACCTCTAGCTGTTTCCAGCTGAATGGGCTCAGGGGTGTCCTATTGAGCTCTTTTTGGTTACTGGATGTAGAATAAGGACGGGAAGTAGGGGTACAGTGTTGCTTCCGTTGCTGTCTTCTTTCCTGTAATTGGTAGTCAATCTGGATCACAAGCTGTATGAATTGGTCAAAGGTAGGAGGTCGGGGTACACAGGAAAGTTCATCCTTTAGGTCTACTGATAATTCTTTCCCATAGAGGCTAGAACAGGCTTGATCTGACCAGTGAGCCTGTAAGGCCAACTGTTAGAATTTGGCAGTGTATGACAAGACATCCATTTGACCCTGCTGAAATTCCAAAAGTTCCTCTTGTGCCATATGGGCTAGATCAGGACAGTTGATTAACCTTTTTAAGGTTGTGACAAAGCCTCCGTAGGAATCAAGAACTGGGTCACTCATTGAGACCCTTAAAACTCTTTTAAGCACTTAGGGTTCCCAGAGAATTTTTCCAATACTGCTATACCCATGATGCCTGCAGGTAAGGCATCATGTGCTTGAAGGGCCTGCCTCAGGTATGCGTTTTCTGTTTTAACATTCTGCACTTCTAGAGTAAGGTCTGGATAGCTGCCACCAGTTCTCGTAACTGCGCCATCTCAGTCATTGATTTATCCGGGCGTTGTAATCTCTCAGATTTAACGCTCACATGTGGCTTGCTGAAAGTCTTGCTTTTAGTGTCGTGCAAGTAATGACAGTCCTTCCTGGCTGCCAGGACTCCCCATGGTAGGGACACGGTGGACTAGCCACCAGAAAGGCCAATCACCAAGGAGAAAAAACCCTGAAAGGTAAAAACCTTAGTCCGGAGGCAAGGGGTTTTTCAGATGATGTGATCCGGTAAGGGCAAAGGCTGCAATCTTCAGGAACGGAGATGAGAAGCTCCAGGAGTAGGCCATCTCTGACAGCGAAAGAGAGAAACAGTCCCTCGCAACAGGAAACCAGAAGTGATGCTGTGAAGACAGAGCAGGAGAGGTGGAGCGAAGGAGGCTCTGGCTGGAGACATAGTGAGAACAAACTCATAGAAAGCAGTGGAAGAACCACAATCAGAATAACTAGCGTTGTGGGTCAACAAAGTTGCAACGTGAGGAGCTGGCATTGAGACCTGAATTAGTTTGTGAATGAACTTGCTCCTCCCCTGGTTGCGCGTGCCCTCAGAGTTGCGTGGTGGCCATTTTGGGTTTGGTAAGAGTGCCCTCCTCATGATTGGCATAGTAGGTAGCCATTGAAGGGTTGCCCACCATAGCACTTTGGCGAGTGATGCGCTGTTCTCCAAACATCCCAGATCGACCAGGAACGACGTTGAGATGGAATAGTAATGTTGTTTTACGTATATGCTTTTGCGCTTTGTGAATGCTACCTCTGTCGAAGGACTATTGCACTGTCCACGGACTCTACAGCTGCTACATTGGGGGTGAGTATTATATAAGGAACATTTAGCAAATTAAGGGTGCACTGGTAAAAAACCTATGAAATTCAGTGAAAATACTTTGTTAAAGGGACGTTATGGTTAATTTGCAGGAATAAAAACCTATGACATTCAGGGAAAAAACATTGTGAAAGGGACGTTTTGGTTAAGTTGCACTAATAAAAACCGATGAAATTCAGAGAAAAAACATTGTTAAAGGGACATTATAGCTACAAGTAAAACCGAAACCCCCCCAGAAATTTGCCAGTTATTGTAAGCTGAGCAACCATATCTCACGCCGCCACCGTGCACTGCTAAGGCTAACATCCAGGACATCAAAGATGGCATCACAAATTACATTGATGACATCACTGATGACATCATATATGAAATTAATTTTGATAAACAGTCCCTACAACAGGTTGTGCTTTTAATATTGGTAACAAGATGTCAGGGGTGATCGGGAGAGCTATCATGAACTATTTAACCTATTAAAAAATGTACTCATCTAAACAAAACCTTACATTGGACTGTTGTTGTTAATACAGGAGCTAATCAAAAATACACACAGGCAATGGCTGCAGCATGCACCATAGAACTACAACATTTTTAATCTGGTAATTTTGGATAGTAATATAATGAATGCTACCTTATCAGAGTTTTGAGTAATGTTAAACATGGAATAAATAGCTTACAATTCAAGACTTACTACACATGTGTGCTAGTACAAACAATACATATAAAGACCCACAATGCATACACATCAGAGGCACATACAGAGAAACTAAAGTAAGGAAGAAAGAAACAACTGCACCAGAAAATGTCAATAACATTAAAGTTCATCTTCATGCATACAAATGAATTGTGTGCTAAAGCAACATTAATTATTTTAGTAGCCAAAATTGCCAAATTAAACATACTGTACTTCTATGGTAGAGCCATTCCCTATGCGTATGTATGATTAGGTTCCTGTATTAACAACACTCCAATATAATGTTTTGATGAGTACATTCTTTAATACATTAAGTACTTCATGATAGGTCTCCAAATCACCCCTGACATCTTGCTACCAACATTGTAAACACAATCCTTCATAGAAACTGTTTACCTATGCATAGTTAGGTTTGGTAAGACTTAGGGCATAACTCGTGGAACTTTTAGCACGGTGCAAAGTGACTTTGGACGGTCAAAAAACAGGTTCCACGGTGCCTAATTCACAGAGCAGAGCAGAGTCACTTTGCACTGCAAAAGTACTTTTTGCACTGCACTAAATGGCCTATAGGGGCCCTAATGCACAGCGCGCTGCAAAGGGTGTTTTTTTTTTTTACAGCTCAAAGTCACTTTGGGCTGCATAAGTACTCTTTGCACTGTGCTAAATAGGTCTATTTAGCATGCTGCAAAGAGTACTTTTGCAGTACAAAGTGACTTTGACCTGCAAAAATACACTTTGCACCACTCTGTGAATCAGCCCGGTAGAACATGTTTTAGGCAGTGCAAAGTCCCTTTGACAAGTGCATCTAGTTCCTTGGCGTGCCGGAGGGGCGAGCCGTGTCTGGGGTCCCAGCCTGTTCTGCAAGAGCACCCTTCTTCCTCTTGAGAGGTGGTGCGGACCCTGAGTGGCTTATGCCGCTCTGGTCGGTAGGGGCTGAAGCACAGGTGGACTGGAAGCAGGCAATGGCACGATGACCAAAGGTCTCACTGCAGGCATTGGCTGCTGGGTGCTGTTGCCAGGACCAATTGGCACAACTGCCTTGGTGTGATGGTCTGGGACCAACACTGTCCCGGCTGGGTGACTCAGAGCCAGGGTGGATTGAGCTGCAGCTGCCCCTGCAGCCTCCTCACCCTGGCTACTTGGGGCAGCAGATGACATTGCTGCCCCAGATCCATGTGGCCTGGTGACAGCAACTTTCACTGCCAAACGTGGCTTTGAATTCGTGACACGGAAGTCGGCCTGTGAGTCATCCCATGCCAGTTCTGTGATCAATCTGGGCCGGGTTAACAGGGCCTGAGCTGGGATGGTGTCAGATGCATCTCCCCACCCATTGGGGGGCATAGGTGTCCCTGATTGGTCATCCACACACTGGCCTCTTTGCCACCCTGCTGATCCTGGCCACGTCCCCTACCACGGACACATCTTGGAGGTCGGCCACTTTTGCCTCGCTTACCACTTGGTCGCCTCCCAACCATGGCATTGATATTCTTGTGTGAATGGCAGGTGCAGTAAACAATTGTCCTGGGCAATTGGGGTGAAGGGGGCAGGGTACTAGATGGAATACGTACCCCTGTGCTCTAGCAAGGCTGTCTGTGACACCAAGGGGGAAGATGACTGGTCACGCAACGCTCAGGCACCCCGAAACCAAAATGTAATGCGCACGCAACCCCTGGTAGACTAGATGTGTGCAATAAAGGACCCACACAAAGCTGTGGCACCCAGAAACACAAAAATAAGCGTACGCGTGGTACACGCAGACTACAATGACCTCTGAAGAGGTACGCGACACATGGGGGCAACCACAGTGGAAAAATAAGTGTGCGACTCACTATCTGCCTGGAAAAAGAACGTGAAAAAAACACATGTGTGCGCATTGGCAACACCCCGCCAAAAGAATAATTGAACGCTGTCTGAGTAAAGAAGGAGTACGAACTGCAACCGTTGTGAAGTAATCGCGTGTGAACCGACAAGAAGTACAAGAATCACCCGCTCGGTCTCCACAAAAAGCACGTACAAGAAAATGGCATTCTACGTGTACCTTTTAACCCTGCCCACAGAAACACCTGCACACGTCATGTCACTTACGCGCTTATGCGCTAAGGGCATTTTCTCGAATTACACGTAGTGACACCCAGACGTGCAGTTTTTGCACGTGCGGATTCACTATGCACCCGTGCCAAGGGACACACCCACGTGAGTCACGTCACTTACGTGCTTACGCGCTAAAGGCCTTCCTCTAGCACCATTGGAATCCCCCCCTCCAGGCCCCGTGTGTGGGACTTCCACGGCCTCCTCCTCAACCAAACCCCCCACCAACCTGGATGACTCCATGCCATCTTCCTCTATAGGCCCCTGTGGGGGCGCAACTGTCACTACTGCTGCCGAGGAGTCCACCTCCAACCTCCTCCTCTTGGACCTTCCCTCGGCAGCTGCGTCCATGGAGGTGGCACCAGACTCCTCACTCCCAGAAGAGATGACAACGTGGGAGGAGAGCTGGGCCTTGCATCTCCAGCTGGCGGTGGGATCCCTGCCTCTGTGCTCCACAGCACTGTCTCCGCCCTCTTCAAAAGTCGATGCTGCAGACAGGGAGAGACAGAACACAGGCATCAGGGCACTGTACAATGGCCGGATACACACATGACAGTTGCACATGAGTGGCATTGTTAAACTTCACAGATGGCATCACACTCCCCAACACACATAACATTTGAACCCACACATATGCACAAATTGGCAGGAATTGTGCAGCAGGCAGCAGCATCCATACACACACACCAGCATGAACACCTGAAGGTTGGCATGATGTCACAAGCAACATGGGGAGTGCTGAACACATGCACACACGCCAACAGACAGACATGCATCTGTACATCTCCACTACCTGCCACAGTGCAATCATCAGCAACTATGTCACATCTGCCAATCGGGTTCCTACATGTCCGTGTCACATGCACCCATGTTGTAACACTGTTGCACACGTGCAACCCACACATGCACACGGATGCTATGCACATACATGAAGGTGAAACCAGCATCCATGTGTCACACCCCAACCATGCCATAGTACATACACAGAAATACCAACATGTGTGCATCTCCACATGCAGTTGTGCATCATGATTTGGAACACATACACCATCGAGGTGCATCAGTCATGACAAGACTCACATGCAGCACGGTCATGACCCTGCGCATACACATCCATACCTGGACCTTTTCAGACATATGTCCAAGCTGCACACTCCTGGCACACCTCAACATGCACTGCATCCAACAAGTACGCATGGACACTTACCGCTCAACTCCGGACCGGTCTCCCTCTTGAGGACCTGGCGGTGAAGCGCTGGGTTAATGTGTTCCAGGACCCTGATGTCGTTGGTGGTAAGGTGGACCCGACCCAACCCAATTATTCTTTTGGCAGGGGTGTTGCCAACAATCACACGCGCGCCTTTTTCACGTTCTTTTTCCAGGTAGACTGTGAGTCGTGCACTTATTTTTCTACTGTGGTTGTCCCCGTGTGTTGCGTACCCCCACAGAGGTGATTGTAGCCTGTGTTTATGACACGTATGCTTATTTTTGTACGTAGTGCGGGTCCTTTATTGCACGCACATGGGCTACCAGGGGCCACGTGCATGTTAAATTTTGTTTTCGGGGTGCCTGAGCTTTGCGTGACCCGTCACCTTCCCCCAGGGGTCGCAGACAGCTTTGCTAGAGCACAGGGGTACGTATTCCATCTAGTATCCTGCCCCCTTCACCCCAATTGCCCAGGACAATTGTTTACTGCACCTCCCATTCGCACAAGAACATCAGTTCCATGGTTGGGAGGCGACCAAGTGGTAAGGGAGGCAAAGGTGGCCGACCTCCAAGAGGTGTCCGTGGTAGGGGACGTGGCCAGGATGATCAGGGTGTGGACACACATGCCCCCCCGCCAATGGGTGGGGGAGATGCAGCTGACACCATCCCAGCTCAGGCCCTGTTAACCCGGCCCAGATTGGTCACAGAACTGGCACGGGATGACACACAGGCCGACTTCCGTGTCACGAATTCAAAGCCACGTTTGGCAGTGAAAGTTGCTGTCACCAGGCCACGTGGATCTGGGGCAGCAATGTTATCTGCTGCCCCAAGTAGCCAGGGTAAGGAGGCTGCAGGGGCAGCTGCAGCTCAATCCACCCCGGCTCTGAGTCACCCAGCCGGGTCAGTTTTGGTCCCAGACCATCCCACCAAGGCAGTTGTGCCACTTGGTCCTGGCAACAGCACCCAGCAGCCAATGCCTGCAGTGAGACCTCATCGTGCCATTGCCTACTTCCAGTGCCCAGTCCACCTGCACTTCAGCCGCTACCGACCAGAGCGGCGTAAGCCACTCAGGGTCCGCACCAGCTCTCAAGAGGAAGAAGGGTGCTCTTGCAGAACAGGCTGGGACCCCAGACAAGGCTCGCCCCTCCGGCACATCAAAGAAGCAGACTTTCAATGATGTGGAACTAGACGCACTTGTGGGCTACGTGTCGGCCCATGGCAGCGAAATGCTGGTGACTGCAGGGTGCAAGACTACGACTGCTCAACGTAGGGCCCACTGGCAGTGCATCGCGGACCAGATTAGTTCCCTTGGATTTGTGAGGCACACAGCTGATGATTGCTCAAAGCGGTGGAATGACCTTAAATGCTGAGCAAAAAACAAGCTGGCTTCCAATTATGCCTCTGCTCTGGTGACTGGCAGTGGGTCTCCACCAGAGGAGGATGAACTCAAAGAACATGAGGCAATCGCTGGAGGGTTCATCACAGAGGATCAGATCCAAGGCGTAGGAGACCTACCGGATCTTGAGGCAATGTCCGGTGAGTGGCCATGCGTGTGTGTGCAAACCATGTGCATGTTGCTTGGGTGATGTGGTCTGATTGAGTACCAGGTCAGGCTGTGTAGTCAAGACTGCTATAGGTCACTCATGTGGTTCCTCCACGCCATCCCCTGCCCTTGGGTTTGAGTTTCACAGTATCCCTTCTGACATAATAAACACTTAGCACCTGATTACTGCACTTGCCCTTCAAATGGCATCATGCCACAACATTGTTAATACTGTTTTTCAGTTCATTCTGCCTGATAGATGGGATCATTTGCATGATGAACACATTTTTGTGCCGTTCTGCCCCAAATTCACCATACTTCAGACATAGATTTCACCCCACAATGCCCCACATTTGTTTCCTTTTTATGGGAATGATTTCATCAATCATGCTGATTGACTTTTGTGCACCTTCACATGTGGTGCACACGATCACGTACCGATCACTTCAGAGCTCTGTTTGAATGTTCAACATGACAATTGACTTGTGTCATGTCCAAGTGACCTACAATTGATGTAACCATGTGCCTACCATCACTGAATTAGTAAACACTGGCTTTGTTGGCGCGTCTGACACATGTGTGTTTTTTCAGACTCTTTTGCATGTTCTATTTCATGATGTGCGTCTCACATGGATGGGGGACAATACTGATTTACTACCATCTGGGTGTCCTTGTCAATTCTGCCATGGCTATGCTACGTGCCATCTGTGTGCTGGCAGGTGTCACAGGCTAATGTGCGATGCAGGTGTTATGCACCTTGCAGCACACGTGTTGCTTTTCCATTTTGGAGTCCTCAGTGTCGGCTTTTAGGGTCAGCTTCCACTTCATTGCAAGTGCATACATGCCACAATTAGTGTCATGTGTGACATGTGTCATTAATGTATTCAATGTGTAGATTGTGATGTCTATGGGTGTCGGCTATGCTCTTCATGCCTGTCTTCATTTCTTTTTTTTAATGTTTATGCAGGTGATGAGGCACTAGATGCTGTTGAGGAGGAGGAGATGGCGCAGGGGCAGGGGTACTCAGAGCCCCAACCAGGCACCAGTGTAGGAAGTGGGGTGCTGGTGCAGGAAAATCCATTAGTCCTACAGACCATCCTGTCCACGGGTGTCTCCGGGTACACCTCCAAAGACCTCTATGGCTCAGGTGCTGAATCTGACATTGAGACAAATGTCCCGTCGCAGGTGAGTGTATCTGGCAGGGATGCTGTCCTGTCCAACCCACCTGCACTGGGGTTAGGCCCCTCAATGGGGCATTCAGTGTAGGAATGTCTGCATGTGGAGGTTACGGATTCAGGGTCACACTCCACTATATTTGCTACTGTTCCTGGGCCAGCAGATCAAAGAGGAATGCAGTCATGCAGCCTCAGGCAGTGCCAGCACAGCAAGGTGCACATCGTCTGGGCCAAACAGCTGTGGTGCCCGCCAACGCAGTGTTGCTGTGCGCCACCAGGCAAAACTGTGTGAGAGAACACCATGTATACTATCGCAGCACAACAGGGGGCATTGTGTGAGATGATGGCTCAGGCCGTGGATAGGGTGGCCACTTCCATTCTCCCCCCTGAAAGGCAGGTGGAGCTCCAGCAGCAGGCAACGGAGTCCATGTGCCGCTCACACAGGGAAGACATGTTGGTGTCCAACAGGGACCGACGGGTTGAACTGGAGACTCTGCGCACAGCCATATCTGCAGAATCACAGGCCCACAGGAATGCCCTGAGGTTAGAACACAGGTCCCTTAGAGACATTCTGGGTGCACTTGAGGTGTCCCAGAGTACATGGTCAGAACATCAGCTGGAACATCTAACACGCACAATCTCAGCTGAGCTCTAGGCAACCCGTGAGGAGATCCGGGCATCACACGAGGCCTTGCAGGCAGAAGTCCGTTCTACCCGTGAGGTGCTGCATGGGGATCTCCGGATCATCATCCTGCAGAACCAAACCTTTCAGACCTGCATGCTTGCTGCCATGGAGGAGCATGCCAGGGTTTTGCGCGGTCTGCCTCCCGTCATTTTTTTCAACATCCACGCATTTTGGTGTTGGGGTGCACCCTGTATCTCCTCCCTCCTGGATGTCATCCCCCCCTGGTCGACACATGGCCATTTTTGATTTTTCTTTTCAGTTTTTATTTTTGACAGTTTTGTTTTTTCTCATATTTGAATCAGATTAGAAATGTATGATTATAGTTTATTTATTTTGATTTTTTTATTTTGATTTTTTCAGTTTATTATTTTCATTATCTTTTCATGTTTCATTTGATTTTTTAATTTTGTTTTGAATTTTATTATTTTTCTCATTTTAATTAGTATTTTAAATTTTCATTTTTTATTTGATTTTTTTACTTTTCATTTTCATTTTTTCTTAAAGTTACATTTCCTTTTTTGTTGATAACTATTTTCTTTCAGATTGTACATCCATGTTACAGTGTGTTGTTTTGTGTGGCTCCCGTAGGCATCCACTGTGTGTTCCAGCTGGGCACATGCAGGCTTTTCCTGTGTTTGGGTTTAAAACTTGTGTTCCTGACACATATACCACTCATGCTTCCCCTTTCCATGGGCTCGCAAGGGTGTGACCAAGTGACAGTAACTTACACAGAGGCATTGGGCTCCCATAAATTGTGTGGGCAGTCTCTAGTCCAAACTGTGTATACACCCCTAGTGGGGATTGGTGATGATTTCTCAACTGCATGGTTAATTTGTTTGTTGTATTACATACAGGACATTTTGCATATTTGCATGTAGCTTCTTCATGTCTTAACAAGCCTGTCTCCATTGTAGATGCAGTTCATGTTGTATGCAGTACACTGCCACATTTACCTACCAGCAACACACTGGAGATTGAAAGGGCTGATGTGCTGCCTTTGTCAGGTTGTAACATTTGCACTATTGTCATTGGGTACTGTCATACATTTCCACTGTTGGGTCCTGTACTGATGTTTTGTCTTGCTGGTGAGTATTTGTTCATGTGTGCTGTTTCTTTTTCATTAGTGAGAGGGAATTGTCTCTGGCCTGTTTCCATTTGGGACGGTGCACTTTGTGACACTTGTGTCATGTCTTGTGCATTCATTTGGTTGCTTTCACATAGCATGCCATGCCATGGTGTGTTGGGTAGCTGAGATGGGGTTAGGGAGGGGTTGGGTGACATGCCACTATTTGGCTGTACTATTTTGCAAGGGGTTGTCCTTCATGCTGCATGAATGTGTGCCTTTTACTGACACATCATTGGGTCTGTTTACGTAGCTAGGGATGCACACAATGTAGCACCTCCAGAAAAACAATCTCAGGGTGTTATGGTTGTGACAGTTGACTGTCCCTTTTGTCATCATCATCAATTGTCAGCAGGTATTTGCCAGGCCTGTGTGCACTCCGCAGTGGTGGCAGTTTAGGTGAAGACATTTGCCACAAGCTGGGTACAGGCTGCCTCACCACGTGCCCTTTCCCCTCCCGTGTGCAGCGGCATGCATGTGGTTGTGGGGGCCATGTCCACTGGCAGGCCCCGCCGGGTTGCAACGTTGTGCAGGACACATGCTGCCACCATGATCCTGCACACTACTGGGGGTGCATATAGTGTCTGGCGACCAGAGCGGTCAAGGGAGCGAAAACGTGACTTCAGCACTCCGAATGTGCGCACCACTATGCCCCAGGTTGCAATATGGGCTGTGTTGTATCTTACCTCGGGTGGTGTGGTGGGGTTCTGGATTGGTGTCATCATGTAGGTGCTCAGAGGGTAGGCACTGTCCCCTGCGGAGGTGATATTGGTTGTCATTAGTTGGGTTTTCCCATTTCTCAGTGTCTGACATACATGCATTTGCAGAGACATTTGTACTCACCAATGAGCCATGTGTCACCATGCCTCCCAGCTTCCAGGTCCCGATTTAGGGGTGAGATTTTGAATATAAAACTATCATGGGTGGACACCGGATAGTTGGCATATACTGAGGTGATGATTCCCTTGGCATCACATACAACCTGCACGTTGATGGAATGCCAGTGCTTGCGCTTTCGATAGATGTGCTCAGTGGCCCTGGGTGGACGTAGAGCCACATGGGTGCATTCAATGGCACCTAGCACTTTGGGGAAGTGTGCCAGCCCGTAAAAGTCCTGGACCACGGTCTGCCTTTCTGCAGGTGTTCTGGCATGTATATGTGTCTGCGGACTGAGGGCCGTGCAGTCATGATCGCCAACACCTGGTGTAGGCAGTGTGACTGCGTGGCCTGTGAGATGCCCCCAACTATAGCACTTGTCCGCTGGAATGACCCAGTAGCCAAGAAATACAGTACATTGAGCACCTTTTCCAAGGGATTCAGTGCTTGGGAGCACAGGGTGGGTGATGTGAGGTCATTCTCCCACTCAGCAACCAGTTCTAGGATTATTTGTGGTGGAAACCTGTACCTCCCATAAACCTGGTCATCAGGCATCCCAAAAAGGCTGGTCCTGGGTAAAAAAATGCGGGGCCTGGCTATCCTCCTCCTCCTCCTGCAGTCTCCCACGACCACTGCTGCGAGGAACAGTATATTCATCGTAGCGTATGAGCTTGTTTGTTCTTTGCGTGCACCTTTTTGCTGTGCGGGGCCGCTTACGCCTGTTTCTTGCTGGCATACGTGTTTCCGGATTAGCGCGTATTTTGTGGTGTGCGGGTTTCCCCTGTTCGATTCCATGAATACGTGTTGTTCGCGCGCGTGTGGGCGTTGCGAAGATTTAGCGGCGGTACTTCCCCCGTAAGGCCCACATTTTCACAAGTTGTTCCCCATTCCGCCTGTTCCGCCTGTTCCGCCCCCTTTTGGTTTGAGCGCTACACGTTGTGCGCTTTCGCTGTGCGCATCGCGCACGGCGTTCATTGACGTGTGCACCCGTGTGCGCCACCCGCGGATTTGGTGCACATCCCGGGGAAAAACATGCAGCGCATTCCATGAATCGACAAACTGCTGCGCGCGCGGCTTTGGCACCTGTGCGCTGCGATTTTCTCGCTTGCGCTCCCCTTTTCAGCGCAAATTAATTCCATGAATTACCCTGTATGTTTATGGGAGTTGGGGCCCTTTCTGTGCACCTTTAAGCCCACCAGCCTGACTTAATACACCTTGTCTCCTTCTTATAGCAGCGCAACCTTTCAGAGGTCATCGAACTGCAGGACTAGTGAGGCAAGAGAGACAAGTAAGAGTTGGGGCAAGGGGATAAGAGTGTCCATAAAAGCTGGTTGAAAGTTTTGCCTTGCCCGCCTACACCTTTCACTGGCTCAGAGTGCCATACACCATCTCATCTGCACAAGCCATTGCTATTCTTTTGTTATCATATTAAGAAAAGGTACTAGTATTAGAGAGGTAAAGCTCCATTACAAAAGACCTACAAATGTCTGCCCTTTCCAAAGGGCAGCGATTTTCTCTGGGTCCTTTGCCTTTAATGGCAGCAGATCCCACAGCTGTGCCCTGGCAACCTGATCAATGGGCCTGCCAAACAGCGAGGGCACTGTTGGAATCATTCCGCCCGTATGCACAAAAGGGAACGCGTGACTTTCAATTGGCCCCGCCGTTGCTTCGCTGATCCCACTGGGCATTTCTGAGTGATGGCTCAATGCTGATGAAGCAAGGCGTGTAATTCAGCCAAGTTGGGAGAGATGCTGTCAGGAGGAGAAACGCACCTATACGTCCATGAAAGTGCTGCTTCCTGCGTGGGCAGTGAAGTGCGTTAGTCTAGTTTGGGCTCCCACGTTCCACTTCCTGTGTGCCATTGTATGCGTCTTTTCTATTTTTGTAAGTTTCTTATAATTAGAATATTAATGTATTCAATAACATGATGTTCACGCTTTCTAAATATTATTTTAAGTAGGAAACCAAATAAGCAGGAAAGGGGGACGGGGAGGGAGTAATTAGGCGACCTAGATATGGCCTTATTTAAAAATCTCCCAATTAAGCTTTCACGTTTCCGCACATGACAAAGCATGTTGGTCCTTTCTCTGCTCCCATTAATTATGCCTGCTTGGTTGCTATGCGCTAGTGCTCTCGGTGCTTATGTGTAGTGTTCTGCGGGAATATTTTGGAGCTTTGGTTATGCAATGTCTCTAATTATATGTTGCTTTCTATTGTTGCATATTTTTTCGCCGAAATCCCATCTCTACGCATTCACATTTTGTTGGCTTTTTATTATTATTTTTTCTTCAGAGTTTCTGTTGCTCCCTGCCTGCTGCCCCTGAAATTAAGGTGTGGTATATTCTGGGGATTGTGTAAGCATGTTCTAGTGAGCTGTGACCCGGCTGGCTCTATATTTCCACGAGGCGACAGTGCTGAGTGACTGTTCATTTTTGAATGAAGTTTGATGAATTGGCATGTATTTGCTCTTTACGTTTTATGACGTTTTTATAGTTTATATTAAGTTGATTTTAAGATGATTTTAAGGATATGATAATGTGATATTTTCTTTCATATTTCTAACAGTGAATAGTATGTAGTGTACAAGGGTTAACCAAATTACTTTTAATATATTTATGTTATATTTAAATACACATTTTCCAGATTGTTGCTGTGACAATCATCTCCCGGGGCACCAGTGGTCCAGGGATGAATTTGGTTTCTAAACCATCAATCAGCCCCGCACCTCTAGTACACCAATAGCGATCTAAACAGATTGGAACACAAGTAAATTACAAACCTCCTTGTCCAATTTTGGTAACATCGACAGAACGGCAGGCTTATCTCAGCAAGGTAGTGAATTGTTGGTTAGTTGTAACACACTGAAAATGCAATTATTACCCAATGATAAAAGGGACTGTCCAGTCAAGGTTGTATAAAAATATCTACTTTATTATTATCACAACAGACAGTTCAAGGAAACTACAAAATACAGCCCACCCTGTAAAGGAACACAGAGGACACACCGTTTCATGAAGGAAAGGGATGAACTCTGTATACTGACAGAAGGGTAGTTGGTAAAGCAATCAGTCTTAACTGTTCAAGGTTATTTGGTTTAAGCACCAAGGGAGCAATGGGTCGTAAATGTCACTGGGGGCTTCCGAGAAGGACCAGGGGAAAGAACCACAATGTAGCTAGTGCTTGAGATGATCTTGATGCTTGGAGAAAGAAAGAATTTGTTCCCAAAAATATGGGAACTCCCGTCCCCTGCACACTATCCAATATCCATAACAACAGATCAGTTGCTTAAAAAACTAATGTGCGATTGTTTTGTACTAGGATATGAATCTGTTACTCACAACCACTAGTTTTAAACAATGTTTGAAATTTTTTGGGAATTTTGAAACATAATTTAAACCATAGACCAATTCAAACATGTTGTAGTTGAGTCAAATAACCATTCCAAAACGGTACTTGTATCACAAAATAACTCAAAATTTCTTGTATGCAAGTTGGCCTAACACGTTTCGAGAATTCACTCTTCAACAGGGGCTTATAACATAGTTCCATAAATTTCTACAAACAAAAAGATACATATTTTCATCTTAGTAATATGTTATAAGTACAGTGATTCTACTGGACAAAGTTCGAGTACAGTAGTTATTATTCACATAAGAACAAAATTACAGTCATTCCAAACAAGATCAAATCCAGTATACTAGTACCTGTTATAAACAAAGCTAAATATCCTCAGCAATGAAGTACTAAAATCCCCAATTTTTAGAGTCAATAAATAGTCAATTAGGCAAAACTGACCTTGTGATAGCTCTGCAGCCTTTGATAATGAGGCTGCCCATGGCTGGAGGAAGATGTTACCTTCCAGGTTCTTCAGATGCTTTGATGTACCCCTGGCCTTCACATTCCCGGTGAACATGCCAGGGGAGGGCGCCGCCTGTAGGCTGTGTCCTACCGGAGTACACTCGACTATGCGTTTGGTGTGCGGTGAGCAGGGAAAATGTGTGTGGAATGGCCCCTCACATTTTCGGAGGCTGATCTCCCATTCTTCATTTTCATTTAAAAAATCTAAAAAATCCCAGGCGAGCGCACACTCCCCGTGCCAATGGTCGAATTCCTTACAGTTGCTTTTCTTATGTCGGCGATTGTTCAACAAAATAAGAAGTTTGGATGCAAAAACAAATTTTCCAGTTGTCTTGATGAGAAAACAACACTCTCTCCATTGAACAATTCTGAATACCCACGTTACTGGAGTGCAGGTAACAGGCCTCTTGGCCCTCCAGGAGGCTCGGACTGCCCCATAGGGCAATGCCCAAAGTGCAGGCCCAATATGCTAGTGTGTGGCCAGTTTTTGGGGTCAAAATGGCCCATTTATTTGGTCAACGTGGGCCAGTTTGAGGAGGTACGTCACAGTGCAGCTGGTAGTTCTGACCAGTTTTGCTAAACAAATATTCTTTAAATGCACTACTTGGGGCATATGTTAGCACAACACTGCCCTCGAGGTGCTCCTCAAAGAGTCTGTCACGAAAGGAACAAATTGCCAGTTGCGTCTGTTGGCCACTTTATCATTGATGCCCAAGCCAAAGTTATGCTCCAGTCTGACTAGGCCCGCCAGTGTCCCTGACTGGGCAGGGCTGGGGTCCCACCCCCTGCCCTTCTCCTAAAGGACTGCCCTCCATCCTGGAGAAGGCAAATAAAGAGCACAAACATATGTCAGGGACAGACTCCGAGTGGTCCAGCCAGGGGATTCATTGTTTGCTCTGGACAGTGATCTCTGCCCCCAAAAGACACATGATGCAATTAGTAGTCAGGTGGAAGGCCACTTACTCCCCTTTGGGAGGTAACCCACTGTTGCTCAAGCAAATTTCGATGCAAATTGCTGTGTTTTTTGCCATTTTTTAAACAGTTTGTCTTGCTTATAATTCCAACCTGTCTTTAAAAAAATAGATGTTACAAAGTAAAACAATGTTCTCAAAATGAACAATACCTGTTAATTTGTTATATCTCAAGGCATGTTTAGATTTTGTTGGAAGTGAATTGTATTCACACCATACATAATAACACGCATGTCCGTACCAAACAGCCACAACAGGTGATGTTATCACTGATGTATACCCGAGGAGAGAGAATATATACGCATCTGGAGTCGGTCCATGACAATCATAGGTTCAGCCAGTCATGGCGTTTATGCTCTCATTTCATTGCATTTTCCCACTTACAATCCTACTGTTATTGTGCTACAATGAAACTACAAATACGAACACCACTATTTGCAAAATATCTCAACCCTTATGCTATCCCAGACTACTCGAAAGGGTTACCAGACATTTGGTCGAAAAAAATTGGTCGACCAGACAAATGGTCGAACCAATTTGGTCGAAAACCAAATGGTCGAATTTTTTTTTTTTTTGTGGGTCCCCCCAACCCCCTTTTTTTCTAATAAAACCCTTTTTTTAAAAAACGAAAACCCAAAAAATAAATATATAATTAAAAAAAAAAATTTGACCATTTGGTTTTCGATGAAATTGCGTCGACCAAATGTCTTTCGACCAGTTTTCGGTCGACCAAATGTCTGGACACCCTCAAAAGCTCAGTTTCTGCCTATTTTTGGTAACATTTGTGGGGGGAATATGTATATGTATGAAATAAAAAAGTGATGGATGCACGAATCTGAATTAAACATTACAACAATCTTTGCTCTGGGCAACCATCAATGCCATATTTCTTAGCACGCCTGTGCCATCACAGAAGAGGACAGCCAATACGTGACATAAGTATTGGTCCTGCCACCAAAAAGTGCAGCCCAAACTTCTCAGTCCCATGCCCTCTGCACAGGAAGACATGTCTTGTTTAGGCCATGTGGTCTTGTCATTTGAGCACTGCTGCTTGCTTTGGTGGGGCCAAGACTGATTTGCACATGATGGAATGGGCGGCTTTCCCAGGAGCCAAGTCACTGGTTATAACTGATTCAGATATTTCTTGCTGGCCCGTTGCGCTTTGTTTGTCTCCCTAAGTGATACGGTGTATGCTTGGATGTGCGTGCCCTTCTTGCTAAGCCTAGGGAACCAAGCCGCACTTCACTGATAAAGTCCCACAAGGGTAAGATGGTGAGTGTGGTTATCTTTCAGCTCTGTCTGTCCTGTGCACATCCCTACGGGGTTCCATCCTAACTAGAATGCATATTTGTCTATGTGGAAAGATGTTCTACGAGAAGCTGTTATAGTTAGGGCTGGTTAAGTACAGACCTCCATAAGTGCATACTGCTCCAGTGACTGTCATGAATGTCTGGAAACCTAAATATAAGTGTCCAACTCCAGGGCCTCGAGAGCTGCAAACCATACAGGCTTGCAGGATATTCCTCATTAATATTCATGAGCTAGAAGGTAAATTGGTAAAACAAGAAAAGTGCGGTGCCCTTTCGACATTAACCCATCCCAAAAGACAAATTACCTAGTAATTCAAAAGAAAGAACGTTTTTCAAAGTGGTGAAACAGGGAAGGGAAGAATGGGGTGACCTTTGGTGTTCACGCCAATGGTAGATTTGAGAGCGATTACGTGTGATACTAGGTAATCTATCTTTTGGGATAGGTTACTGTCAAAAGGGCACCACACTTTTCTTGTCTTGCCAACTTACCTTCTATATCGTCCTCACTAGATATGCCTGTTCTCACACATGCCTATAGTAGGTCCACATTATGCACGTGTGGCACCATAAATCTCACCCTTAGATGCAAAAGTTTCCTAGATTGCCAAATCAGAGTGGCTAATTTCTTCTTCATTGTGTCTCTCTTGCATTTGTCTTCTCCCCTTTTTGGACAGATTGGTGCCTTTTTCCAACTACAATCTACATCTCCGTGGGTAATGGACTATTGTATTTTCGATGTGACCTAATTGGGTCTGAATTTGAATCCTTCACTGTGTGTTTACTCTCCCAATGTATTTCTGTCTTGGCTTGTGTTTCCTCTTTTTGTTTTGGACCCTGCCCTTATGAACCTTATATGATGTATGTACATGGTCTGGTCACCTTTACCTTTGTTTACTGCATACTTATGCCCCCACCTTTCTGATGTCATCTGGGGGCATCTACGTTTTTGGTTTCATATCTCCCCCTCCTTTGCTCTCCCGAACTGTCATTTCACATGTGTGCTGTATGTAATCACATTCAAAACAGAGTTGCCTTGAAAAGGACCCAGTTCAGAGTCGAAACACGTGTCGGCAGACCTGTTCTACGTTTTCGATAAACCCATTTTTATGTATAAACCCAATGGCTTCATAACTGTGATGTCTGTTTTGTGCTCGAATCTTATTCTTTGACCCATGTATGATTACCTTCTATGTTATTTGAATCCCTCTCCACTTACAGTCTGTGCAGCACACCGTCCAGGAGGTGACACCTCTCTTTGTTCTTGGTTTAAAGATGCATCGTCCTGCCAGGGATGATTTATTTTTTAGTGATTCATGCCAGATTCCTGCCAATTGCACTAACACTATCCAGTTTGTTGGTGCTCAATTTATCAACCTCAAAAGAGTGAAGAGGCAGAGTCAGCCCTGTATGGATTCAAACCTGTGAATGAAGCTTACACACAGATATCCAGGGTGAATGCTTAACTTGTGTTGATTGATTGATTTATAAATGTATATAGAACTCCAGTACGGTGGAACGTCTCTTGGCGCTGTTCAACAAACTCCCTAGGAGAACATCCGGGCCATAACATGAGACCTGAATGAAAGCAATGTATTTTCTGCGTTCCAAATCTTTGCTGCCTGTATAGTCAACTGACAGCCACCTCTAGAATCCATTATGCAACTGGGAGACTACAACACCAGTTGGCTGGAGCTTCTCAGGGCACACCCTGGTGTGTATGCATTGATTGTATTTACAAGGTTAGACGTAGCTAGTTCATGTAGGCATTGATCATCTAGTCAGATAATTTAAAGGTCACACGATCTTGGGTTTTAATTTAAGCAAGTGTGGTGATGCCTTGGCAGCAGGAATATGAACATACTTCCATAATCCACTTATCAATCTAACGGCCACATTCTAAGTTCTTTGACGTCAGACTGAGAGGAATTGGCATCTGGCAAGGGTGCAAAGCCCTGGCTGTTTACATTTTTATTAGCGAATAGAATCATGAGGGTGATTCTGTCTCCAAAAGGGGGAATCTGCCAATCAGATTCCCCTTTTCCATTAGCTCCATGCCAAAAGCTTTGTCTTCTCCTGCCCCTCATATCAGTAGTAGCCTGATCCACGCTGCCTGCTCTACCCGTGGCACAGAGCAGGTTTGAAGGTCATGAGGTGCCCACTTGAAAGCCGTAGAGACAGCCAGGTCCAAGATTACATTTAATATATTCCACACTGTGCCTAAAACTATGATGCTCATGAGTCACTCATGCTGCTAGCAGGGTAAAATATTAATAAAAGCAATCCCTCCATTGAGGCATAGTGCATGGTGCTACGTATGATCCCAACTGCCACATTCCAATTGATGTTGCAGATTTATCAGCTCCCTCGTAGAAGGTGATGTGTATTCTGGTCATCTGAGTGTTGCCCACCAAATGGCAGAACAAGTACCTGGAGGGCCAGGACTCCTCTTTGATCTCTATGTGTGGTCAGGTAACACCCTCTGCCCTAGACAGTTGCACAGCAGGCAGCTGGCCTGGGCAAAGGCATCAAGAGAGCACACCCATTCAAGAGGAGTAGCCTCATACCAGGGTGCTGAATGTCTAAAGGCCATTGTTCTCATTGAGAAGGGAAGGGAGCAGGATTATGATAGGCAGGAGGGCTCTGGTCAAGGGTAGGAGGCTTACACCATCTTGATTTTCACTGTCTCTCTCTCTCACTCTCTCTCTTTCCTGTCCCCTCCACTTCCTCTGGAGCAACACACTTTGGGTCTGACATCAACAGGGTACAGTCCATTACATCCCGGAGCAGGGATTGGACCACCTAAGCAGGCTAGCTTTAGTCCAATTCTCTGAGGACTTTTGTCCTTCAAAGAAGTGGTATTTCACCATTTCAGAAGATTCTCTCAGTTCCTCAGGATCCTTTAAGGCTGCAGATTTGTTCTGAAGATCTCACTGACTTCTATTGGGAGAGTTCTACTCACCAAAACCCTCAGCCTGAGGAGAAGAAGGAATGATTCAAGGCAGAAGGAAGATCTGTCCCCTACCACTTCCAGGGCACATCAGGAGTAACCTTTACTCTGAATCAGGACCTACCACTCTGCACCAGAATCTCTTAAGCTGGGAAAGCAGACCTTGAACAGGAATCAACCTATCCCCGAGTCACCCTGAAAGGGCCTCACAGCATCCGGAGGAACAGATCAGCTGAAACTCCCTGTTCACAGCACCAAACTGGGTGCTTTATTTTCACTGCACCTGGAGCAAGAGTGAAGTTGCCAGTACTATTTGCTGTGCTCCTCCATTAATTGAACATTTGCTTGCACCTTCGACCAGCTCCAGACTGCATCATGTCCCAGCCAAAGCTCATCACCTGGTAGACCCAAAGCAACTGATCAGTGCCGGGACCCAAACCAGATCACTGGAGAGGTACTAGCTGACTGTAACCAGGGGTTACAACCACGGCTCTTCCCAGCTAGCTCGCAAACTGCTTTGATCACACCTCATTGATCACACATCGATGCACCCAGGATCACCCCTTCGATGATTGTCACCCGCCGAGTCGAACCAATAGACCGTCATTCATTGAGCCCTCTCAGCGGCTCAAGGCCAACTCTGTCACAAATGTCGGTAATGTCCTCTTCTTCAGACGATAAAGTAGACTCTCCCCCTTCCCCCAACTCCTCACCTTCCACTTTCTTCTTAGGTTTTCCTTCCTTGCGTCTTGAAGGTCTCTCTTTTTTTTAATGAAGGTAAGGACGCCCTCAATAGGATGCCATCGTGCCACTAAAATAGGGGCAACGGGGGAAACCCCTCAGGGAGCGCCAACAAGGGGAAAAAGCCGGTGGCACAAAAAACCCCTAAGAGACTTCCTTCAGATAGTTGAGGCGAGGTTGGCTGGTTACGTTGGAAATTGGTAAGTAATCGAAGAGTAGTCCAAAAAGCTCCCAAGAAGACTGGGTGGATAGGACTGTAAGGAGCAAACAACAAACTGCTACAGCGGAAAGGATTCTGACACGTGACTGGTCAAGAAGGCACAAGGGCTGGACAAAAATCACTCCAGGAGTTAGGCAGTAGAGGGTAACAACAAAGTCCAGGAGGTTAGAGGACAAAGCAAAGGCAGTCCAGGAAACAGGCCAAGGTCGCGTACACAGCGGATCCAAATGTAAACAGGCAAGAAGAAAATCAAAGAAGGATAAGGGGAAGAAGACGAAAAGAGAAAAGTAGGGACCGAACGAGAAGAAAGAGGCAGAAAGAAGGAGAAGAGAGAGAGGAGGAGTGAAAGCAGGGAAACGGGAGGAGAGGGAAAGGCAGCAAATACTAGGAGCTAGCGAGAGAAAGAAATACAGAACACCCAAGAAAACGGGGTATCAAACGAGCACACACGGAGAGGTAGCGAGAACACAGTGGGAGCGGCAGCAACACAGAAGGAAACCCGGAAATGTTGCAACGCGTATGTAACCAGGAAGTGATGGAATTTATACTTTCGGCTACATACGCATGCAACATCTAGAACGGTGCAGAGAGAAGCCGTGTCGGGAAACGCAATGGTGGACTGTAACACCAGCGTTTCCGCGCCAGCGATTCCACACCCGCCATCCCTGCCGCGATATGACAAACTCAGCCTGGCCAACTGCAAAGCGTTCATGGGACACCTTGAGCTGCTTCTTTGAAGAGCCGCCGTTCTACCACACAGAGCACCCACATTGGCCCCTACTGCCAGATTGCTCGTGAGACCTCCATGATTTGACATGCCCGAACTGAGCCTGATCTGCTCACATGGACGTTTGACCCCAGATCTGAATGCTTCAGCCCATCAAGAACTAAATTCAGATACTGTTGACTATGAATGGCCCCCCGGGTCCACTCGAACCCTAGAGATTGGTTAGATCACGACCTCTCCTGTTTTCTACAAGATATCCTTATTATGGAAGTGCCTTACCTACCACCCCTGGAATTACACTCAGAGTGTTGTTTTTTTTTGCGTAGTATTCTCTTTTCATTCTACGTGCAGAAGGTGCTTTTCATTAAGTGTTTATATTTTTATAGGACCTTGATTGGGCACTCCCTTTATTTTGGACTGTAATCCTGTGATGTTTGGGTCACTTCTGGTTCACCTTCACACCCCTTTTTAGAGTATAGCCGTCCCTCTGCTCACGTGGCCACAAAAGTTGAAGAAGGTATATCTCTTAATAGTCCCTGTTCTACCTTTATGATTGTGTTGTGTTTTAGTTTGTGGAAGTGTGAGGGCTGATTGGGACATTTTACCCCTACTCATCCTTGTGCTATTGTGAAGCAGAATTCAATTTGTCACACAGACCATCCGAGAAGCCAGCAGAACCACATACAGGGTACCTGTATAATCCAGCCTAGCATTAATTCAGCACCTACCACAAAGATATTACTTATCTGTGATTGTAGTGGATGTGTTGTAGTTTTTGTGTGACTTATTCTGGCATTCCAAGATATAGGGCCTCATTACGACCCTGGCGGTCCCGTAATGAACGGTGCCGGTACGGGACCGACATCGTTCATTTGCGAGGTTCCCTTGCGGGACCTGCTCAGAACTTCTGGTCAGACCAGACGTCCTTAGCAGGTCCCGCAATGGGACCAGGGAGCTAATATCGGGCTCCCTCCCCATTCCCATTGAGCCCTATTGGGGCTCAAATGGGAATGGGGATGGGTTTTTTCAATGAGGAATTACCGGGTCCTCCAAGGTTGGAATGGCCCGGTAATTCCTCATTGAAGGAACCCAGAGCTCGAATCCGGAATGGAGGCAGCCATTCCCTTATTAAGGGCATGGCTATCTCCATACTCGTAATGAGGCCCATAGATTATTTGCGCAGTCTATTCTTGATGATACCAAGGAGATGATTGCAAGGGTTCTGTGTGGCAAATTGAGGTAAGGAAGGATCCCTCTTATTAATCGCATGAGGTAGAGAAATGGTATTGCTATAACATTTTGACTTGTGGTTCAAAACAGAGGGTGTTGTCCATTAGAATTCCCAGATTTTGTTATCACTGTCGATAGTGGTGGTGGCCAGGTCAGGTATGCCTGCGTTGTATTGTCTTCAAGTGGGTACCAGCCGAAGGACCTGGCAGTATCGCTTAGCCGCTTCAACCACTGGATCTCTGAACTGGCTATCTGAATTCATCTACTGAGGCGGTATGCTCCCTCATTGTGACTCCTTTAACATCAACTAAAAGGACTTCTAACATAGCTGCTGCTATTAATGTTCAATGATTCTTTCTTTGTCCTTATATTGCCCTTGTTTTTTAGATCTTTGCTACAGTATATTTCACTAGAGCGTTAAGCTCTGCCCCTTTTTAACCAGAAGCTTCGATAACAACCGTGCATGCACACCAGCACGCACACACCAGCTGAAGTACCTGGAAGTACCGCTTAGCCGCTTCAACCACTGGCTCTCTGAACTGGCTATTTGAATTCATATACTGAGTTGGTACGCTCCCTCATTGTGACTCCTTTAACATCAACTAAAAGGACTTCTAACATAGCTGCTGCTATTAATGTTCAATGATTCTTTCTTTGTCCTTATATTGCCCTTGTTTTTTAGATCTTTGCTACAGTATATGTCACTAGAGCGTTAAGCTCTGCCCCTTTTTAACCAGAAGCTTCGATAACAACCGTGCATGCACACCAGCACGCACACACCAGCTGAAGTACCTGGAAGTACAGCTTAGCCGCTTCAACCACTGGCTCTCTGAACTGGCTATTTGAATTCATATACTGAGTTGGTACGCTCCCTCATTGTGACTCCTTTAACATCAACTAAAAGGACTTCTAACATAGCTGCTGCTATTAATGTTCAATGATTCTTTCTTTGTCCTTATATTGCCCTTGTTTTTTAGATCTTTGCTACAGTATATTTCACTAGAGCGTTAAGCTCTGCCCCTTTTTAACCAGAAGCTTCGATAACAACCGTGCATGCACACCAGCACGCACACACCAGCTGAAGTACCTGGAAGTACCGCTTAGCCGCTTCAACCACTGGCTCTCTGAACTGGCTATTTGAATTCATATACTGAGTTGGTACGTTCCCTCATTGTGACTCCTTTAAAATCAACTAAAAGGACTTCTAACATAGCTGCTGCTATTAATGTTCATTGATTCTTACTTTGTCCTTATATTTCCCTTTTTTTAGATCTTTGCTACAGTATTTTTCACTAGAGCGTTAAGCTCTGCCCCCTTTTCACCCAGAAGCTTCCTTAACAACCGTGCATGTGCACCAGCGCGCGCACACCAGCAGAAGTACCTGCAATTATTCCCTTTGCAACTAAGCTCCTCACAAGTAACAGCACTGCGATGCTCGAGGGCTGCCTTGTGCGCTATACAAATGTAAAAAATAAAAATTAATGAATGAATTAATTAAGCCCCACCCCCAATTTTACCCAGAAGCTTCATTAAAAACCGTGCGCATGCACCAGCCGAAGTACCTGGAAGTACTGTTTAGCCGCTTGGCTGAAAGGCAAGCGGTGTGCGTTAATTTCGCTACCCTGACTTCCGTCTTCAATCATTTTTCAGACAAGTCTTTACATCTGCCTGGATTCCATTGCACTATTTAGTTAAGAACAAGCACTTCCCTCTGCCATGTGTGCTAGTTCATCGAGTCTATGTCCAAAGGTCCTTACTCCTTTAAATCTAATATGCTAGCACCATCTGGAAACCCCAAGATGTCTTTGCAATTAAAACATCTGCCTCAGCGTAGCACCTCTGCTACAATCTTGACAAGCAGAACCGCTCTATTGAGTTTTCCCCCATGAAGGAAAAAAACGACAATTGAGTTTTCCCCCATGAAGGAAAAAAACGACAGCTCAAACCCCCGACATAAGACAATTCTGTCTGTCGGGTGTTGACAAAATGCCTGTAGCCTACTCAATCATGGTACAAGCTCTTGCCCTGACCCCTATGGTCGGTTCCAATGAGGACATTGTGATCCTAATACCAGACTCTTCATTGGTGGCTGTTTTTTTTTCACCCCGGCTGACTCTCCTTTTGAAGTCTTACACATCGCTTCGAACAAATTCTCTGAACCTCTACCAGCAGCTGACAGGGAGACACCACAGCTCCCGATTTCACTAGAAAACATGCATTCTTGTGACTCACAACACAATCTTGACTCTCACTCTCTCCTGTGCATGAGCTCATCTGACCCTTGTAGAGTGCCCATCAGTGAGAAGCAAGTAATATCGACTGAACATATTGGGCAGGACTCAATTCGTATTCCTCCAACTCTGGGCCAGAGCTGCCCCGGCATATTAAAAGCTCCCTCATTTCAAGCTGACAGAGAAGATCATCCTGACTGCAAGCAAACGACAACAGCTTATCTAAATTCCCGATAATGTTCGGCCATTCCTTACAAAATTCCTCAGTTCTTTGTCTTTTACGTGGTCCACTCCTCGTAAAACAAATATTCCTTCTCCGCCTTCACTAACACTGCAAACATTACCCTCCTCAGCTAATTTAGTGGACATTGCATTGAGTGCAATGAATACAGCAATATCATCTCTAGCTAAACTGTTTGAGACCCTAGACACCAAAATAAATAAACAATCAGCTCTCATCACAAAGATTTTGAATTGCAAATCCCTGATTTTGACTACTCTAGCCAACAGGGGTTCTGCTTTTCCATCTCTTCTGCCTTCAATAACGGACCCATCTGATCTTTGCCACTTGTCCACTAATAACAACCAGACTTCTGTTATATCAAAAGATTCAGACTCTTTGAGCAGTGCTCTACCATCTTTTGCTCAAATAATTAGCCTGATTGAAGTAATTGATTCCAGCCCTGATGTGACCTATCCTATGTCCCATCCTTAGCATCTCAACCTTTAATAATGTCAAGACCAACAGAGCCATTGACTGAATCAGAAAAATGTTCGTATACTGTCTTTACATCTGACAAAAATATTAGTAAGAAAAAGAACAACAAGCAATCAGCTGAAGGCAAAAAGATAAAAAAATATGAATAAATCGCTTTTGCCATCGAATTCGAGTACAAAACATTTAATCAAAAATATCTCACTTCCTAAAAAACAATCTGTTATAGCATCCTCGGCTGTGAATAAAAAATACTCAAGATTTTACAAGCTAAAAAAGATACAAAAACACAAAATGACAAGACTGTTGAACCGTATGCCCGATTAGATGATTTGAACGCCGCTGCTGAAGAACAGCAGAAAGTGATTAACGCCCCTCTGGGTGCATCTAACTAAAAACTTGAAATTAAAGTAAAATCACTAGACACATTGGCCTCTTTCCAAGTATGCCGTTATGGAAATAGCTTTGCTGGTATATCCGTACTGGCACCTTTTTCCAGAACGGTGTAGTCCAAGTCGCAATGCCGGTAACACCTACATCGCCAGTGACCCACCACATCCGGCAACACTGTTGCCGTTATCTGCAGAGACATGCGCAGCCGGGCCCGAGATACCGGCATGGCGTAGGTAAGTGCACATTCTGAGGTGCATGGACAAGAAATCACCGGTATGGACATGCCGGTAACAACGGGAAAATGATGCTGGAAACACCGGCATCGCGGACCAGGCGTTAAGTGGATTCTGGTGTTTAGAAACATGCCACAGGTACTCAAAATCAGCAGAGGTGGACCCAATGGGCTGTGATACAGATAGAAAAGGACCACTCCCACACCCCAAACCCCTTCCAACACCACAATGCTAGCAGTAGCTGTAGCAATACTAGAGCTGGGGGCCATGCCTGCAGAGCTATTAATTGAGGAGGCAGTGAGGCGGAGGATGCAGCTGAGGCGCTTGAGGAGAAGGAGGGCTATCATGGCCCATCAAATCCCCAATGTCCAGTCGGTTGCAGCCCGCAGGCAGCCACCAATCCCTCATTTAAGGGCCACACCATTCAACCTCAGCCCAGGTCAGATCCACACCCTTTACCGGTTAGACAGGGACACAATCACCTCGATAGTGGACCTGATAAATGATGACCTGGTCAGCCTCATTAATATCTGCACAGCCACCCCCCACCACTTGCTGAAGGTAGTGGTTTGCTACACTTTCTAGCCACAGGCATATACCAGCACACTGTTGGTGAGCTGCATGGGAGCTTGCAACCCTGTTTTCCTGTGTGCTCTTCCAGGTGATTGATGCACTCCTGTGTCATGTACAAGACCACATCAGCTTGCCCCGGACTACAGACCAGGTGAATGGAATAAAAATAGCCGTCCAAGCCCTTGCAGGCGTGCCTAACATCATTGGTGTCATGGACTGCATACATGTGGAGCTGGTGGCCAGGCATGCTGTGGAGCTAGTGTACTGCAACAGGAAGCTGTTTCATTCACTGAATATTCATATGGTGTGTGATGCTCGCCACCTCATCACCGATTTCTGTGCAAGATTTTCCGGGTCAACACATCACTCCATGGTGCTGCGGAACTCATCGATGCCTCGGTACATGGCACGCCACACTGGACATCGTACATGGCTGCTGGGTGAGTCTAACTACAAGGCCATGTGCAGTGTTGAACTCGGGGGGGCAGTAAACAGCTTAGCAAACCTGGCTGCTGGGTGAGTCCAAATACAAGGCCATGTTCAGTGTTGAATTGGGGGAGGGGTGGACAATAAACAGCATAGCATACCTAGTTGCTGGGTGAGTCTAACTACAAGGCCATGTGCAGTGTTGAATTATGGCCCAGTATGACACCCATGACCGGTGGATGTGCACACTGCATGCATTAATCCATCATTACTGCTACTGAAATTCCCAGAGACAATTACCAAACCTCTGTGAAGGTGCACAGAGGCTGGATAGGGCATTAAAAGGCTTAGGTAGATCAAGAATAAGAGCATGGAACATTATTACCAACAATTGTAAAACTAATAATCCTCAAACATTGAAGGGGAGATGACCCTACTCAGTGTTGTGAGTGCATGAAATGTGCAAGTGTGTAGGTGTTACTCAAGGTGCAACACAGCAGTAGCATGCCAGAGTGCAAACCCTTTACAGGCGTGTCTCCATGTATGACAAATATCCAATGCATATATAACTTCATCTATTCTGTATAGCGATAAACTAAAAAATGACACGTAACATAATGCACCCCACCATAGTGGCAACCACAAGCACAAACAAAGTCAAGCAAACCCACAACTCATGATGCACAGCCAGAGAATCCAGAAGCTACCACCCCCAAAGTAAATTTTGGCTGCACTCACATTTGATTGTTTGTACTGGTTACATGTCTTTATAACGGGGGGTCCCCCCACGAAACCCTGTTTCCTACTCCTAAAAACCCTCCACCATGGTCTTTGAAAAGATTAAACCCTTTACCCCACCCAGACATATATAATCAATATGTGTTTGTGTTATATGAGTTTCAATATAAAAGCATGTTTATATAAAGTATTCATAATAAAGATTGCATACCGTTAGTACCACCAAATCACACATGCATATCATTCAAATGCTAAATGTACTGTAGTGCGTGGACATATAGTTGGAATTCATTTGTAACACATTACTGACATTTACATTCATTCCATGTGTCAGTAGAACAAAAAGTGTTAGAGGTCATGCTGTCTGTGAATGGTCCATGTGAATGCAAGTGCATAACACACACCTCACATCCATACTGACAAAGTGCCCTTCTGATACCCAAAAATGAACATATGCTAGCTAAACTCAATTTGGCTTGTGCATGTTAGTCTTCTCACATAAACACTATACAGCCTGTGCAAATTGAAATGACCAGGAAATTGACATGTACACTTTCTGTTGCTCCCGTGCAGGTGATGCTGGGTATCCCCTGATGCCATGGTTGATGACCTCCGTCAGGCAAACCCACAACATCCACGAGCAGGCATACAACGGTGCTCATGTACGTACTTGCTGCACCATAGAGCAGACTTTTGGCTTGTTGAAGGACAGGTTCCGCTGCCTCAGCAGATCGGGGGAGCACTGATGTACAGCCCTGAAAAGGTTTGGAAAATTGTGCTTGCCATATTGCACAACATGTCCCCCTGGCCACCGACATGGACATGCACCCACCAGAGGCTGAGGACGACAGTGACGATGAGCTGCTTATTGCACAGCGCCACAATTACATGAATGGATGTGTCACATGTGAAGACCTCATACACCACTACCTTTGAGCACCGGTTACCCACATGGCACAGGACATTTAGCACACTGGGAACTGGGCACTGTACATGAATAAATACACTCACACTGAAAGATCTATGTCCAGTCATGATTTCTTTTGCAACACCAAATATATTTTGAGATAAGAAATTATGTACATGCTTGAAAAGCCTTAAATCACTCTACGATCCCACCCAACTATCCCTCCCTACACCCTCTCCCCAACTATACACACACCCCACCCCAACTATCTCTCCCCACATCCCCTCCCCAACTATACCCACACCCCACCCCAACTGTCCCTCCCCACACCCACCCAAACAATGCCCTATTTCCTGCCGCCACTTTTAGGCTCAGGGGTGCGGCCTTCTGGAGGCCGAGACAGCCGCTCAGAGTGATGCCTTGGTCTGCTCTGTTGGGAACTCCCTATTGTGGAACTTGTGGAGGGAGGTGGTGGCCTGGAGAGGTCCATGAGGGCTTGCACAAACATGGAAATTGACTCAACCATGGATGACATCACACTATTCCCTGCATCACTCGGCGGGACATTTGCAAAATGGCACTTGTGGATTGGCCCTGTGACTGTGCGTTTCTTCTCGAGCTGGCCTGAAGTACCTCCCACATTATTTGGGCCTCATACAGGTGCTGTTGGACCATTGAAGCCATGGTTTCTTGCTGTTGTTCCATTCTTGCCAGGCGGCCTTCAGTGTCCCTGACATTGCGTAGGGGTGGGTGTTGGGGACTCATTAGGCCCAGAGAACTGAAGCCCACAGCCTCCTCATAGCTGCAGTCTGTATTCACACTTCCTACTCTACCGTCATCCCCAGTGTTCACATTTGGACCCCCTTTTGAACCCTCTTGTGGAAGGGGTGAAGGTGCCTCCTGGTTGGGTGGTGGCTGGGGTGCAGGTGCCTCCTGGTTGGGGGGTGGCTGGGGTGCAGGTGCCTCCTGGTTTTGGGGCAGCTGGGATGCAGGTTCCTCCTGGTTTGGGGGTGGCTGTGGTGCAGGTGCCTCCTGGTTTCGGGGTGGCTGTGGTGCAGGAGTTTTTGCCCTCTCACGTCTGCTGGAGGATGCAGTTGAGTCCTGTGTGGACGTGGTGTTGGTCCTTCGGCGGCGTGACCTGGTGGTCCTGGATGGACTAGGCTGTTCAGCCTCATTGGCAGATGATGTGACTATGAGGGTCAGAAAGGCAGGGCATCAGTGATAGGTGTGGATTCATGAGACAGACATAAGTGCTAGTACTTTCAGATGGCAATGCTGTGTCATGGACATGGTGGTGGCCATGGCATGGTGCACACATGCCTGTGTCTGGGATGCTGTGCTGGTGCATGTGTGCTATGCAAACATGGTGTGTGCAGTGGCTGTTGCGTGCTGTACTGGTGTTTCCCGGTTTGGGTGTTATGGGTGTGCCACACAAGCTGTATGATATGGTGTTGTGGCTTGTTGTAACATGGATGTGCTACACATGTGACTGCTGCCTATGGCAGCTACTGCGTTGGTGATGAATAAGCGGGATGGGCCGTGGTGGATGGTACGAGTGGTCTATATGTATCATTGATGTTTGCGGCTGGTCATTTGCTGGTGGTGGAGGTGCTTGACACTGATGTGACTTTGGGCATGTGCTAGCATGGCGGTGACAACAGACGTGCTGTGTCAGGGGGGAGGGGGTGTCTGACTGACACCAGGTGCATTTTGTGAGGGCGATACAGGGGGCCTGTGTGATGTGTGAGTGGTCTATGAATGTGGTTTAGGTGCAAGGTCTATGTGGATGTGTGCAATCAGGTTGAAGCGGTGGGGGGCACGCCAGCAGGGCTGTACTGACATTGGGCACAACATACTTGACATGTTTGCCTACTCAATTGTATACAGGGTACAATGTGTGTGATCTGACATTGGGCTTATGGGTACTCACCAGCCTCATCCGATGTCACACCTCCAGCCTCTGCTACAACTACTCCCTCAATGGCCTCGAGGTGCAAGACGAGGCTGCATGTCTCCTCCCATGGCTGCAGGTGGATGGGGGATGCAAGGTCACCTCCTGTGCCCATGCCCTGAGTGTGCTGTGCTGACAACAGGTTTTGCATCCTCAGCCGAAGGTCGTCTCATCTTTTGTGGCAGTCCCAGACTGTTCGCGGTATTGTCCCAACTGCCGTGACCTCTGGGCCACCTCCTCCCAGAGTGCCTTCTTGCGCAATTGTGCCTACCACCGTATGTCGCTGCTGAAAACCTCATCAGCATGCTCCACTAGGGTGTCAGCCACCATGTTTATTTCAGCCTCGCTGAACCACGGCTTGCACCTCTGTGCTGCTAGTACCTTTGCAGACATGTCAGGTTGATTATCTGTGCTTGGGATGTGGCTGTGTCCCTGCGCACAGAGGATTGCTATGGATTGTGTTTTGTAAATGACCGCTGGTCCATTTCCTGTTCCGGCGATCACGTTATTTCAGGTCACGGTAATAACCGCACCGGTAACAACAGTGCCGGTGAGTCTGGTAGCGTGGAGCCAGATTCGGAGTCACTGAGGGTGCCAGTGTGTTTTTTTGGGGGGGTGTTTGGTGATATTACCGGCATGCCGGTGCAACTGTTTGCAGCATGCCGGAACAAACGTGCACTCTGACCCAGAATCAACCATTGATTCCGGTAGCAGTGCCGCACGGACACGGTAGCACCAGCATGCCAGTAATGATGATTTATTTCCAACATACTTGTAATGAGGCCCAATCCTGTGCTTTCGAATGTTGACCATCAGATTATTGAAAAATGACGCACAGAGATTCGCAAAGCGGTAGACTTATTCAGGTCTTCTCAATATCCTCTTCCAGCTCACGTGCAAGATACCAATGCAACTATACATGTTAATACATCTGATACACCTCAATGTTTTGATCCCAACCAATTGCAAATGCCCAAGCGAAAGTTCCAGTCCAAGGCCACAAGCCCTTATAATCTGCCTCTGTTTCAACCACTCAACAGTAACAATTTACAAACAGAGAAACGGCACAATTCACGCACAGAATACCATCAATTGATTATGAAATGCTGACCTGATCCATATCCAATCTACAACCTCAATAGATCCAGCGTTTTAGCAATATTTGCTGATGTTCCAAGTCTGGAGGACATAAGTTCCTTGGACCTGGATCAAGTTGAATTTCTTGATGGATCGGATTTATCAACAACTAGATTTTGGATTAGATCAGGAGTCGTCCTGAATACTATTTGGCAGGCCAAGTCAGAACTCTCTGCTCTGGGCTTCATTATTAGCCAAGAATTACCCTTCTCAGCATCACTAAAGCATAAGGCAAATTTAAAATACCCAAGCAACAGTATATCCTTGCCTATCCAAACCATCTTAGAAAATACTAGACTATCGATGCTCAGGACAAAAGGGTAAAGTGCAAATGTCCCCCCATCTTGCCATTGCAAGAATATGTCAACATAACAACCCAATAATCAAAGTGTGCGACAGTTGTCCTTAGTAAGTTGGAACACACAGGGTTTCACTCATTAAATAGAAAATTCCGAAAATCATTTAGATGGCTATGACATAGTAGCTCTACAGGAAACATGGTTATTAGACATACCTTCTTGGGTTGACCAGAATATCATCTTGCTTCCTGCCAAGCGAGCTGCTAAAGGAGAACCGGTGTCTGGACTTCTTGTGGCAGTCAAACTAAGCTATGGGCTAATGATTCTCCTGTGGGTTGCTCCCAATCATTACATTCAATTAGTTAAAATTCAGTCACCAACGCATACACTTGCCTTAATTAATATCTATTGGAATCCCATGGGAATAACAGTGGATGACTTCTTTCTTGGTTTAGAAAATATTCATGCCCTTATCAACCAGACAACATCACTTACCTACATGATACTTTTAGGTGATCTAAATATACACTGTTTTGCAACTGAATTGCTGTTGCTAACTCTATCAAAATTGTGATGGATGTCCTTCATGGAAGAGAGAAATATGAATATGACCAATGAATCACTGCCAGGGGATATTCCTCCCCAGTTTACCTGGAAGAGAGATTCTCAATAGGCCATTATAGACTTTATTTACGTGGACTCTAACTTATTTGCAGCAGCAGAAAGTCTGAAAGTTATAAAACAAAGCAACAGTGGCCCTGAAATGCTATGTCTAACATGGTCCTGGCCCTTATCCAATAAGAATACCATCAAAAATCTGTTTAAAGGCATTTTATCGCTTAACAATGGACAAAACCGATTTCGACGGTCTGAACTATCATTACACAATCTGAATAATTGCCTTACCCAGTCATAAAAAGATCTTACTAATCACACCAACCAGGAAGATAAGCACAATAAGAACAATCCTACAACATTGTAGACTTCAGACGAGAGGTAAAGGAAAACAAACTCATAAAAATGTCAATGTATTTGATGTACAAGTCAAAGAGAGGAAAGCGTTATATCGCCTAGACAAGAGAAGAGCACTTTCACTTCCAATATATCTTAAAATTGATGCCCATCGAGTCATAAAAACGAGATATAAAAACTGGTTGTGGAGTAGAAAAGCCTCATGATTTCAAAAAGACAGAGAGATCATGCAAAATGCGATTGCACATAAAAACTCTGCGCAAACGTTGTCTCTTCTCAACCAGGCCAACTTTATATCCCAGTCTTCAGTTCAGATCAATGGGGTCTCCGAGGCTCAGTGGATAGCCCACTTCTCAGATTTATATACATCCCCTCCTCCTATAGCTAAACAACACTCTATAGCCCCAATCAGTGAATGTCACCTTCACATTTCTAAAGATGATATTCTATACTTCATCCAAAAATCCAGTTACTCCAGAGACCCCAGGCCTGACCAATTGTTGAATGTAATGTTTAAAGAACATCCTCAACCCTGAGCTGAGATTCTCTTCAACATCTTCAAATACATTATTCAAGCAGAGCGCTTACCTTCCTCCTGGCAACATTCAATATTAATCCCGATCTTTAAGAAGGGAGAATCGGCAATCTCCAATGAATTATAGAGTGGTAGCCCTACCTGTTGCCCCTGGCAAGATCTTCACAAGGTTCATTCTAAGAGATTTTGACGATTGGGCCACTAACACACAACAGCGTGATCCATTCCAGACAGGATTTATTTCCTGGGTTAAGTACCAGTATAAATCTCATGACTATAACAGCTATAAAATCACACTGTACTAACACAAACAATCTCTATACTTAGCCTTTGTAGGATTTTGTTCTGCATTCAATTCTATATCGACACAATTATTAATGGACATACTGATTCGTGAAAATTGCACAGCAACTATTATTACCTTATTAATCTGTTGCATTCAAGTACATCAGTCCAGATACGACTCACACTTGATGGCCTTCTCTCTGCTCATGTTCCCACCACTACATGCCTAAAGCATGACTGCATCTTGGCCTCAGCTCTTTTTAAGGTCTTTATCCTCGGCATTAAGGAAAAATTCACCAAAATTATTGCAGACGCTCCCAAATTAGGCACCTAGCTCATTGCAAGGCTATTATATGCAGATTGCCTAGTGTTATTATCTAAAACCCCTAGAGGTCTTCAAAGATCACTCAATCAACTAGGTTCCTATGCAGATGACAATCAGTTGCAAATTAATTTGAGCAAAACAAAAGTGTTGCATTGTGGCAAAACACGTTCTGCATTTAAATCTCCAAAGTGAACTTTACAATCTAAACAGCTTAAAGTGGTACATCACTACACCTATCTTGGTATTAATATAAATGACCAACCCAATGATGATGTGTATCTCACTGATATCAGTGCAAAGCTCATTACTGCCATATCTCAAGCTAAACATATACTATCTAAACATGGCAAATTCTCCTGTCTCCCTGCGCTTACCTATTATAATCAGCAGGCTGGGCCCATTTTGCTGTATGGTACCAAAACAAAACACATCTTTCGACAAGTGTTTTGGGACAAACTTGAATGTCGCTTTTTGCTACGGGTCTTAAATCTTCCAAACTGTGTGCCTGTCATCATGATCCGATTTGAGCTGGTCCTAATATCCCTAAACACAATTTATGGCTGGAAATTGTGCACCCTTCTAAGAAAATGTGTTTTAGCCCCAAAAGCTAATACGTTACTGAGATTTTTGGCAACTTACGGTCTTAACTCCACTCATAAGTTTGCAGCTACATGGCGATCCACCAGATTAGAAATTCTATCTACTGCCAATGTAACCATGGACCTTTTACTGCACACCCCTATGAGGGCAAAATTGAAACTTTATCAACATGATTTGATTAGAACGCAACAAAAGTGTGACTCGTATGTTGACTTCAAGTCCCAAAAAAACTGAGCAAAGTAGCCAACTATCGAGTTAAATGTCCATCAGTTAGATTTAGGTCTGCTTATTTAAGATTTAGGTTCAATTTATGGCCGACCTATGACATACTAGCTAGACAGGGTGTCATCAGCAAAACTGAAAACAAATTTAGATTCTGCAGACTTGAAAACCAATCTGAAACTTTACAACATCTACTTAATTAATGTACCATGCTTACTAATAAGCGTAACTTTTATTTGAAATGTTGCTTTGATGAATTAAGAATTTTAGATCCAACTGTCCTGTGGAATCAAATTTTTCTACCAATCGCATAACTGTCAGAATTGCAACGGTAACATTTCTAAAAGCCTTAAATCTAGAAAATACTTAAATCTAATGTCTTAACTGGATGTTAATTTAGTTGTGAGTATTATCTTCGAATAACACATTGAACTCATAAGAGTCAAATCTTGCTATTATTAATTCTGAAGTAATCTTATATGAGAATATGTTTTATTTAGTAACATTGAATATTACTGAAGATTTTCAAAACAGTTAGATCCCTACTTGTTTGAATGTTTTTACAGCAATCAATTGAATATTTCTTTATGCCATTTTTATCCTATATGTAAAATCATTTTTATCTCTTGCTTTGCAATGTTCTGCTCATTGTTGTCTCTTGATTACAAAATATTCAGTGTTTTTTTCTATTCTATTTATTTTAACTACATTTTCAAAACTGATTTTCTTTTGTATGTAATTCTATACATTGAAAGGTTGATTTATTGTCAAGCGGATCAAAAAATAAGAAAAGAAAAAAAAGAAATTGGGCCTTATTATAAGTATTCCACTCTGGTAACAACGGTGCCGGTGAGCTGCCGGCACCGTTGTTACCGTACCGGTATACTCCGAGTTCTGTGTGTGGGTGCCTTTCTGCTTGCCAGGTCTGACCTAGCAGACGGAAAGGCATCCGCTTGCAGACTTTGATGGATGCACCAGCACTGTTGCACAGAGTGCTGGTGCATCCGTCCTCCCCATTCCCATTGAGTCCTATAGGCTCGAATGGGAATGGGGAGTTACTTTTTTCCATAATTTTCTGTAATGGCCCAGTGATTCGCAATTGCGAGGCGCCAGAAAAAACATAACTCTGGCGGCAGCCTGCCATTTTTACCAGCACGGCTGCTACCGGATTTATAATGAGGCCCATTGCCTTCCAGAAGGAGGATCTTTATTTCTGTTTTGGTTGGATTTAGCTTGAGGCTGTTGTTTGCAATATAGGTGTTTATGCAGGTGATGCATTTGTTGAGGGTGTTGGCATAGTCTCGGTCGGAAGTTATCTTGAAGATGAGTTGGGTGGCGTCTACATAGTTGCAGGCTGTCAGTCCATAGGTTTGAACAAGTTTCATTAGGGGATCATTTAGACGTTGAACAGAAGCAGAGAGAGTCTTGATCTTTGTGGTACCCTGCAGGTGATATTTTTTGTTTTTTATGCAATGGCGGTAGGTGTGTTCTTTCGGTTTGGTTGGTGAGGAAAGATTTCCGCCATTGTAGTGTGAAGCTTTTAATGTTGCATTCTTCCAGTCTCTGATTAGTGTTTGTGTTATGTTTTAACCCACTACGCCAGGCCCTGCAACATTACTGTGCGCTGTGTGCATCAGGAACATCAGAATGGTCGCCAGAAAGAATGATGCTCGCTAAAAATCATCCAGAAGTGTGCAGGAAAAACCAGAAAAAATAGGCCGCCAACCCACTTTTGCCTAGGTCAGTGGTAACACAGGAGACCACTGCCAAAACCCACATTTGGGCTACCTGCAGAGCAGTCTGAAACTACTTGAAAAAGCAATGCTGATTGCAAAAGAAACACAGAGCTGTTTGCAAAAATCATGGTTCACAAACCACACAAAAGATCCAACCTCCTTGTTGGGTGTTAAACATCATTCTACTTCAAGAATCCACATAAATATAATGTCAGCAGAAGTACATTTATCAGAAGAAAATCCACATTTAAAGATGCTTGCTTGGAAAAATATGTTGAAAAGAGGCGCAATACCGCTACTCGCCTCTGTCAGAAGCTGGCGATCTCTAAATCGGTCATGTTAAAACTTGTGTCTCAAAATCTAAGGTGGTGAAAGAAGAGACTTCCATCAAATGCAATAGGTTGCCACAACTTAATTTTCATGTTGAAAAAGACTGGAATTGAAGATATGTTTACTTATTTTAAAATTGTAACTTTAATTTAAAAAAGGAACAATGTCACAATTTACTGTAAGGTAACCTAATTCAGCTGAACTTCAAAGAGGTTTTTCCCCCACTGAGAACAAACCACCCTTTGCCTTCCCACCAAAAGGAGAGGATGTCTCATTTGAATGCTAATGAGAAGAGGAGGAGACTTGCTCTGCTGCTTTGGGAAAGAAACAATGGGTTTCTTGAACTGAATAAAATGCTAATTCGGTGTGATTGAAACCAACTGCCTAGGAAGACAAGCCCATGTGACTCTCTGTCCCAGCCAAGACCTTGGAGGCAGAGACAAACCGTTTGTGGATTCAGAAAGCACAGAAACTGTATGTTTAAGAACAAGACTTATAGCAAATTGTACTGAACTGGTAAAAATATGGAATTTAGAGGTTATAAAAATGAAAAGTTCGCTCACAGTTTAAAACTAATTTGGAATCTGTGCAATATTGACTGAACCACAAAAATGTTCATATTCTAGCTATTGTGGTTATGCTAGGAACATGAAAATTTACAGGGATATGCCCAGATGTTATGTGCATATGTGTAAAAAAAACTGTTCAGATCCGAAAATGGGTAACCCACCAAAAGCGCAGAAAAACTGTAATTTGGGAACCAAAATCTTGTAGGAAGATGAGGCTTTGACAGAAACGTTCCTTAGTGAATCTGTAATGTAGATATGTATTATTAACAAGTTGGGGATATTGGAAATATGTTTTTTATGAAAAATAAAATATACTGTACAGAAACAAAGGAGAGGTTTTCTCCCAGGGCCATAAACATGACACATCATGACACACTGTTCCCTTCTCAAATCGGGGGAGAGGGAATTCTCTGACCTATCAGATTCTTAGAGGGTTGGGCATAGTATAATCAGCCTCCCCACCCCCTTGGAAAATACATAAATAGGGACTGCTGAGGACAGATACACACACACATTCACCTATCACTGATCTACCGGCGAAGCGCTCTGCAGGAAGTACCCATATCTAGACTCCAGAACCTAGATCCAGACTCCAGAACTCTGAAGCAGAGGCCCAACCCAAAAAGCTGAACCCTTCTCAGCCGGCCTGTAAAATCTTGCAACTTGATTTAACCCCAACCTTCCATGGGGCCTAACCCATTCAATAGCCTGTCGGTGCTGTTTTGGCTGCTTCTGGCTAAGAACCCTTGTTAGAACCCGAGATCCAGATCAGTCCAGCAGAGCTTTACCAAGAACCATCCATCAGATCCAGTCCAAGAGGCCGTGCAGACCAGAGTGCCTTGCTGAGAGCAGAACTAAGCACCTGAGACCTGTCGGTTGGCGTGCGAATTCCAGCCAAACCTTTGACCAGATCTTTGACGGGCCCATTCCATTCCAAAGCCATACTAGTGAGTATTTAGCATAGAACTGTCCATAGCAAATCTCTTAGTATTAAGTAATCCAATCCAACCCATTCGAACCAATCCAGACTGCATTATAGAATCTCTTTTGTCTATCCTGAATCCTTCTCTAATCCATATACTTCTGTGATAATTGTAGTGATAAATCATCTTTGCGCAATATATTTTTGAAGAAAGGCAAGCGTCTCGACAGGTCCAACCAACTGGTGGCGCCACTGGTCTGGTGGGAGCACTGTCGTGTAGCTGGCGGCTTCATAGACTCTTAGTGTAAAGAACCTGTTTGTAATTCAAAAGCGCAATCTCCCATTCATAAAATCTTAACCCTTTTTGAGAAAAATCGACCTTTAATAAAAACTCTGTACCTTCTGAACCGTACGTGCTAGGAACAAAATTTAATTGCCTTTTGTCCTACTGAAGCTAACATCCTCAGCTTTCAAATGGACCGCATTCCAGCTCCTTATAGTTTTTCTGTAATTACGTTTTTCGTGCGCTGAAAAGTTTGCTGCGATTTTGCATTTGGTTCAATTTCACCACATGTAAAAACAGCTATTTCTTGCTTTCCACTTCTGAATTTCGTTTTCCATCTGCTAATCATTCAACAATCATTGCTAGTGTCTACCTGAACCAATCCAAAGCCACTCTCACTAGTTCTGAATCCCATTTAGCGAATTAAAATCCATTTTTAGCATTTTCCCATTCATTTCAAATCACATTTAAAAGCAATTGACCTGTTTTAAAATCATTCCTGTTCTCTCTAAGCTTGCTGGGGAATTGGGATTGAACTGCATTGTTGATTGTTATCCCTGAAACCTGTGTGCCCTCATTCCATCTCTTCATATTGCATATTGGGGGAAGTGAATAGTAACAGGGGGAAAGAGTGATTGCATTGTCTTTGATTGAATTCATATCAAGTTTCATTTCTGTGTTGCATTAATTTCATATCATTGCATTTCCTTGAACCCACACAAAGTTTTTATTCTCTGCTACATTATTCTTCCCATCCATACTCCTAATTGATTAAAGAGATTGTTGATATTGTCATATTACCCAATGCAGATCATTGTATAAATATTCATAAGTGTGATATTCAGATATTGTTCATATTCATAAAAGTTTGATATATATATATTGTGCAACTCTTCAAATAAATCTTTTAACTTTGCAAAACAAACCTCTTTCTTGGTTCAGTGAGGCCGGGGGGATTCAAAGAGAGGGGCGTTATGTAAGGGTACATCATCCAGAAATAAAAGAACTTTTGACATAAAAATATATAAATAAGGGTTTCAATTGGGCATCCCATACTAGGCATTGACTTAGGTGGAGTGCTGGGTTGAAACCACTTACAGATTGGGGGCTCGTCGCGGGATTTCTGGATTAGGTCTACCACTTGTGCAGCTTAATACAGTGTGCTAACTGACAGAATACATAAATCCTGTTGGGCTACCACGCTGTGTTACACTGGAAAAGCACCCCTCAAAAGGGAACGCTCTAGGGAAATGGCCTGTTTTGCAAAAATAAAATAAACTCTGTAAGTCAGGAAGGATATTAATATTTCCAGAATGGCGAGATTGGTAGACATCAAGATGGCTAGAGAATACCTTTTGCATAAGTTATTTGTGAGAGGTGAATGGACTGAGCAGGATCAGAATGTGTGGTTGAAATGAGAACCCGTATCAGCCAGAGCGGGTTTCACAGCTAGAGCGCCAGGTCAAAAACATGGCACAAGATCTGGGTCGCATGCTGAGGGCTCAACAGAACCCTCAGATGAGCATGCCAGCGCAGAATGCCCCAAACTCTGGACCTGGTGCTCCTGAACAATGACGGGGGTAGCACCCCGACAACCCACTGGTTCCCAGGGAGGAGGCACAAGGTGATAGGGGGGTGTAAAGCCTTGGAGGAAGCTTCCTTCCCCACTTGTAGAAAGCCCCTGGAAACCCAGGAATCGGAACCAAAAGCTCCTGCCCCTGAAAGTCTGCCACCCAAGGAGCAGAGGGGGGGTAGGAGAAACAAAGGACCCAAACAGACCCATTATGCAGAGGAGGTACAGATCTTCCAATGTGAAGGAGAGGGATCCTCACAGGATCCTGGGAAAAGGATCTTCTCCTTCAGAGATGGGGGAACTCCTCCCAAGGAGAAATGGGTCCCAAAGGATTCAAATCCAGACTGGGTAGATGTGGGGACTGAGCTGGCGCCGCCCATCATCCAATCCCAGAACCAACAGCATAAAAATCCCCTGGTTCAAACCCATCCTGGTGACTGCCTCCAAAAAGGGGGGGCGCAGCCCAGAACCAGGTGAACTCAAGACTTCTCCGATCTCTAGTTACCACCTTTTTCTTTCAGATTCCCAAGACTCCCCACAGAATTCTGCCCAAATCTCTTCTCTCTCAATGTCCAAAACTAGAAATTTAACCCACCAGTTGTCCAAAAATGTGCATTATCTGTGCCCCCTTGCGGAGAAGGAGGGAAGATACTATGCCCCGGTACGAATACAGGGGCAGGGTACAATTTTGGCACTGGTGGACACTGGATCCCAAGCCACCCTTCTGTCCAAAAAGGCCTTTGATAAACTGAATTCAGGAAGGGGGGAGAAATACCAAATTCCTCTCACCCCTCTTCCTGGACAACTTCAGAACTTTGACGGGAAGGAAATTCCGGTTGAGGGGACTGCGAATTTGAACATTAAAATTGGGCGACACAAGGTGAAGCACCCGGTCATAGTTGTGACTCCAGAGGGCACCCGTTGTTTACTAGGGAATGACCTCCTGAGAAGGTGTCGCCCCTAATAGATTGTGTAAACAAGGTCCTCTGGACCCAGACTAGCCGACCAATAAAGTTAAAACAGAGTGTCACCCATGTTAGTTTAAATGGCACCTGCCACATGGTTGAACAAAAATCTGACCAAGTAGAATTTCACTTCCAGAACAATCAAATTCCAGATGTGACAGTAATAGAAGTAGGACAACAAACTGGTGATGGGGGGTCCTCTCTATTTCTGAAAATCAACCTTCCTTCCAGTTTAAGGTGGTATTAAACACTGGAAGGAAACACTCTGAAATTCTTTACCAATCCACAATCGGACATTCCCACTCCTCTAGCCCAGAAAGATGTGAAATCAGCTCAGATCCTGGCTGCTATTCAGCAAATTGGGGAGTAGTTGTTCATCCCAATTCAGTTAAATGAAGGGAAGGACTCTGTTCTCGCCCGAGTGTGTGTGAACAACGGTAAGACTTCATCAGCGAAGCCATGTTCCGCCAACTCCCAAAAGATCCAGCCATTCCCACCTTCAAACTGATAGACAAATGGGAAATGGATCTGGAAACACCCAATTCGAAACATCTCCTGCCAAGCAGGTGTATGCTCAAAATCTCCATAGGCAACAAGAGCATAGTCCATAATTGGTGGGTCGTGCGAGACGTCACTGCCGCCTTTTACTGAGGCAGTGACATTCTCAATCGCTTTGCCATTAGTTTGGACCTAATAAACTTCAAAGCTTGGTCCCGATGTGCGGCTAATCCCATGGGCTTTGATGACCCAGAGAAAGCATTTAGGTCAGCTCAACTGCTGCCTTATGCAGTTGAAATTCAGACTGGAGAGGAAGTCACCATCCCAGAAAGGACCCGACAATTCTCCCTGGAAGTGAAAGTTAAAAGAGGAAAGAAATTGAAAAACCCTGATGCCTATATTCATCTAAATGCTTCTCTCCAACAGCAAGGGTTGGGGGTAAACCCAACACCAATAGTCAATATAGAACATGACACCATTCCAATAGAGGTGGATAACAGCGACTTAAAGAGTATTACTGTAGCCCCGGGCACCATTATTGGAATGGCGGTTGATGACCAACATTTTTCCGTAGATTTAGGAAATGAACTGTTAGGACCAATCCCCAAGGACTGTTTTGACAGCGATAGTGATGACAACACCAGACAGGAGCTTTACCCGGCATGGGGGAACTTCCTGGTGTACACTTCCTGCCCTTATGGCAAGGAAGATGTGACCTGTGACTTCAGGAGGGATGAGGTGATTTTCCAGGTCCATGAGGGCTGCCTGCCCCACCTAAAGCCACTAGTCCTAATCAGCATGTTGACCAGGGACTTCTCCACCCAGCTGGAGGAGCCGCTGAGATAGCGAAACCAGAAGTCTTTCCAGGCTTCATGCAGATGGTTGAAGAGAGAGTCAACCTAGCTGATGCCTGTGAGACTCTGGAGCAAAAGCAAAAATTGAAACAAGTTTTCTTGGATTTTCAGGATCTCTTTGCGGTGGACTCATATGACTGTGGTCGCACCGACATCCACACAACAACAATTCCCATGGACCCTGGCATGACTCCAGTGTTTGTGAAGCAATGTCGCTTGCCTCTCGCATCAATGGAGTACCTTACTGAAATAATTAAGAACCTTGAGTCCCGTGGGATAATTCGTCCAGTCCACAGCACCTTCAATAATCCGGTGCTGGGGATATTGAAGCCAAACAGCCAGTGGAGACTCTGTGCTGACCTTAGGGAGCTCAACAAACGGGTCCATACTTCCCGATGGCCTCTTCCCTACATTGACCAAGGGCTGGCCCAGATCCAGGGGTCACAGGTATTCACTGCCATAGACCTGACCAATTGATACTGGACTGTACCTGTCAGTAGGTAGGACCAATACAAGCTGGCCTTTACCTTTGGGGGGCATCATTACACATAGACCCGGACTCCCTTCGGATACATCAACTCCGGCAATGAATTCAACAATTTTCTACATAAGGCCATGCCCGACCTGGGTGAGAGGGGTAACCTGGCTTATGTAGATGATGTTCTCATCAAAAGCTCAACTGTGTAGGAACACATAGTGGAGATCCGTTATGTTCTGACACAGTTGAGGGCTGCCGGAGCAAAACTTTCCTTTTAAAAGGCACAGTGGTGTAGAACCCGTGTAAATTTCTTTGGGCATGAGATTACTCCTCAGGGTCTCTGTCCCCAGGAAAAGAAAGTGGAAGAACTCCAGAAATTGAAAGACACACAACTCTGCGGGAACTAAGGAGCCTCCTTGGGCTGACTAATTACAGTAGAAAGTTCATTGAGGGCTGTGCAGAGATCACAAGATCCCTGATGCATCTTTTGAAGGGGGGGTCAAGTGGGGATGGGGACCAGAACAATCCGAGGCAGTAAGACAACTCAAAAGAAGCCTCTCTGAAGCGCCTTGCCTAGCTTACCCTGTCAAAAACAAGGATTTCTTCTTAGAGACAGGGTTCTCTAATACATGCTTGACTGCAGTATTATATCAAAAGCATGACAAGGTCAATAAAGTAATCTCCTATGCGAGTAAAACTTTATCCTCTGTGGAGGAAAAATTCAACGATTGTGAGAAGTCACTCCTGGCAACGGTGTGGGCATTGAAGAATTACCGCCCGTTCATCCAGGGAGAACACATCATAGTGGAGACTCCACACCAGCCTCTGCAATATCTCCAAAGTGACAGAATCCTGGCCGGAAATGTGAGCAATTCCCAAATTACTTCCTGGATTCTGTCAATGCAAGGCTTTCCTGTGGAGGTCAGATATGGCCAAAACAAGAAGAGTCCCTTCGTGCAAGGTCTGGCTGACTTGCATGATTGTGCCAAAGAAAACTGTCTCCAGGCGAAAGTCCAAAAATCAAGGACAACATGGAGGCGTACCTCAATTCCCCACACAAAGTCTTTGAAGAAGACAAGTGTGAGGGAATGCCCACTGTCTATGTGGATTTATGCTCTTACCAGGCTGACAACAACGGGGAAAAAGAACTTGTGGCCGGCGTAGGGATTGCATGGGTGAATGAGACCCCAGAACCCTCCGCTGGGTACAAGATTGGTCCCGAAGTAGTCAAGTGGCAGAGTTGATGGCTGTGCATCAAGCCATCCTCACTGCTGTCCAACATCAAGTCCACTAACTGGTCATAATCACAGATTTGGATTATGTACGGAATGGGTTAGTGGAGCACCTGGTTAACTGGAAAACCAGAGGCATGTTATGTGATAATAATAAACCCTTGAAACATGGTAAATTAATTCAAAATATTGATGATCTGGTCACCTCAAATGGGATGACCATCTACTGGAAAAAGATCAAGGGTCATTCCAAAGTAGAGAGACCAGACAAAACAGGAAATGATTTAGCTGATCAGCTGCCCAAAACCGGAGCCATCCAAGGGGATCGACTTGAGATCGAGTCCCTGTTGGGGGAAATCCAGGTCACTGCTATCAAAAGGGCCCAGACAAATGCTCACAATGAACTCTCAACTGCACAATGGAGTAAGGAGACCCCAGATGCTGATTTGATTACAGCTCAAAAAGGGGATCCAATAATTGGTAAGTTTTTTCAACACATTGAGGAACCTGAGAACTTTCCCCTGACGGATACCGATTACATTGGGAAAGAGGACCTCAGAGTGTTGATGAAATGTCCAAAAATGTTCTGAATCCAAGATGGTTTGTTGGTAAGGAAATCCCTAGCTGGCCATAATCAGTGGGTGGTCCCTACCTAATTCCGAAGCCTGATGTTAAGTCACGCCCATGATACGGCCACAGCCGGTCATAGGGGGTTTCATACAACACTTGAAATCTTAAGAGAGGTTGCATACTGGCCACACATGGGGCAGGACCTCGACCAATACTTGAAGGGGTGTCTTGTGTGTGCACAATTTCAGCCAACATACCTCACACACCGTGCACCTCTCCAAAAGAGGGGGATGACACTGCCATGGTCAGATTTGCAAGTCGATTTCATCGGGCCCATGATTCACTCCTCTAGGGGAAACAAGTACATGTTGACCGTGACATGCTTGTTTACTAAATGGGTGGAATGTCTCCCGTCCCCTAAACTGGAAGGCAGAAACAGCAGCTGCCCTGATGATCAACCACATCTTTTTCGCATTTTGGACTACCCCAAAGGATCGTGTCAGACCGAGGTAGCCATTTCACAAGCGAAGTAATGACAAAGATGTGGGAGATACTTGGGGTGAAAAGGAAGCTACACATTGCCTACCGGAAAGCCTCTAGTGCTGCAGTAGAGAGATATAATAAAACAATTGTGAGCATATTAAACAAGTTTGTGGAAGATTCTGGGCCACGTTGGGACATTCGATTACCTCTTGTCCTAATGGCCATCAGATCTACCCCTTCATCTGCAACTAAAATGTCACAGTTTGAGCTGATGACTGGATGCAGGATGGTGCTTCCCCAGCATCTGCTCTACAGAACCCAAGAGCAGACATTGATCAACGCCTCCACAACTCATGAGTATGTTGAAAATCTAAGAAAACACCTTCAACATGCTTTTGCCTATGCTCAGCGAAATCTAGAGAGATCTACAGACAGCATGAAGAACCACTATGACTTAAAGACTACCAGAAAAGAATACAATATAGGAGACCGGGTCTACTTATACAATTTCCAAAGGAACCAGGACAAACGCGCACACTTTTGCCTACCTGGAGGGGTCCTTTTGAAATTGTAGACAAAATCTCACCAGTCACCTACAAAATCTGCATCCCCAAAGGAAGTTTGGCAGAGGGGGAAGATAAGTAGGTCCATATTAACCAACTAAAGTGCTGCCATCCTAGGCACACTCTGCAGCAACTGGAGGAGTCTTCTCGAACCCCAGAGGGGGTCACTCCAGCTCCATAAAATTCCAACTACAAAATACTCCATATATCGTCCATGATTTACAATACAAAAATGTGTCCTGATTTATCAAAATGTATTTGTCTGCCCCACTACATTAATAGTGGTGGGGAAATGTCTACAAATATGTTTTTGCTTTGCCATCCTAGGATTGGAAACCATGGAGACTGACCAAGGAGGACTACCCGGGGACCGGGAGGAAAGATCCGAGGGGCCCAGAGTATCGCTCAATACTCACATCAGGACTGGCGAGGAGGACCGATCGATCCACCCCTGATGGAGGAAAAGATCATGAACTTTGCCATTTGTGGAATCAGAAGAGATGAAACGGACATCCCAGTCTTGCGAATTCCCATTGATGGACGCTCAATGTCAAAACGCAAGATGGGGGGCTCGTGGGATGTTTTAACCCACTACGCCAGGCCCTGCAACATTACTGTGCCCTTTGTGCATCAGGAACATCTGAATGGGCGACAGAACGCATGATGCTTGCTGAAAATCACCCAGAAGTGCGTCGGAAAAGCCGGAAATATAGGCTGCCAACCCACTTTTACCTAGGTCAGTGGTAACACAGGAGACCACTGCCAAAACCCACCATTGGGATACCTACAGAGCAGCCTGAAACTACTTGAAAAAGCAATGCTGATTGCAAAAGAAACACAGAGCTGTTTGGAAATCCGTTTTTCTTGGCTGTCAAACTTGCCAAAATCATGGTTCACAAACCACACAAAACATCCAACCTCCTTGTTGGGTGTTAAACATCATTCTACTTCAAGAATCCACATAAATATAATGTCAGCAGAAGTACATTTATCAGAAGAAAATCCACATTTAAAGATGCTTGCTTGGAAAAATATGTTGAAAATAGGCGCAATACCACTACTCGCCTCTGTCAGAAGCTGGCGATCTCTAAATCAGTCATGTTAAAACTTGTGTCTCAAAATCTAAGGTGGGGAAAGAAGAGACTTCCATTAAATGCAATAGGTTGCCAAAACTTAATTTTAATGTTGAAAAAGACTGGAATTGAATATATGTTTACTTATTTTAAAATTGTAACTTTAATTTTCAAAAGGAACAATACAATGTCACAATTTACTGTAAGGTGACCTGATTCAGCTAAACTTCAAAGAGGTTTTTCCCCCACTGAGAACAAACCACCCTTTGCCTTCCCACCAAAAGGAGAGGATATCTTATTTGGATGCTAATGAGAAAAGGAGGAGACTTGCTCTGCTGCTCTGGGAAAGAAAAAATTGGTTTCTTGAACTGAAAGAAAATGCTAATTTGGGTGTGACTGAAACCAACTGCCCAGGAAGACAAACCCATGTGACTCTCTGGACAAGCCAAGACCTTGGAGGCGGAGACAAACCGTTTGTGGATTCAGAAAGCACAGAAACTGTATGTTTAAGAAAAAGACTTATAGCAAATTGTACGGAACTGATAAAAATATGGAATTTAGAGGTTATTAAAATGAAAAGTTCGCTCACAGTTTAAAAGTAATTTGGAATCTGTGCGATATGCAGAGACTGAACCACAAAAATGTTCATATTCTAGCTATTGTGGTTATGCAAGGAACATGAAAATGTACAGGGATATGCCCAGATGTTATGTGAATGTGTGTAAAAAGAATTGTTCATATCCGAAAATGGGTAACCCACCAAAAGCACGAAAAACTGTCATTTGAGAACCAAAACTCATTGGAACATGAGGCTTTGACAGAAACGTACCTTGGTGAATATGTAATATAAATATGTATGATTAACAAGATGGGGATATTGGAAATATGTTTTTATGAAAAATAAGATATACTGTACAGAAACAAAGGGGAGGTTTTCTCCCTGGGCCATCAACATGACACACCATGACACATCATGACACACTGTTCCCTTCCCAAATCAGGGGAGAGGGAATTCTTTGACCTATCAGATTCTTAAAGGGTTGGGCATAGTACAATCAGCCTCCCCACCCCCTAGGAAAATACATAAATAGGGACTGCTGAGGACAGATACACACACACATTCACCCATCACTGATCTACCGGTGAAGCGCTCTGCAGGAACAACCCATATCTAGACTTCAGAACCTAGATCCAGACTCCAGAAACCTGAAGCAGAGGCCCAACCCAAAAAGCTGAACCCTTCTCGGCCGGCCTGTAAAATCTTGCAACTTTTGTTAACCCCAATCTTCCACGGGGCCAAACCCATTCAACAGCCTGGCGGTGCTGTTTTGGCTGCTTCTGGCTAAGAACCCTGGCTAGAACCCGAGATCCATTGTCAGTCCACCAGAGCTGTACCCAGAACCACCCGTCAGATCCAGTCCAAGAGGCTGTGCAGACCAGAGTGCCTTGCTGAGAGCAGAACTAAGCACCTGAGACCTGTCGGTTGGCGTGCGAATTCCAGCCAAACCTTTGACCAGATCTTTGACGGGCCCATTCCATTCCAAAGCCATACTAGTGAGTATTTAGCATAGAACTGTCCATAGCAAATCTCTTAGTATTAAGTAATCCAATCCAACCCATTCCAACCAATCCAAACTGCATTATAGAATCTCTTTTGTCTATCCTAAATCCTTCTCTAATCCATATACTTCTGTGATAATTGTAGTGATAAATCATCTTTGCGCAATATATTTTTGAACAAAGGCATGCGTCTCGACAGGTCCGACCAACTGGTGGCGCCACTTGTCTGGTGGGTGCACTGTCATGTAGCTGGCGGCTTCATAGATTGTTAGTGTAAAGAGCCTGTTTGTAATTCAAAAGTGCAATATCCCATTCGTAAAACCTTGACCCTTTTTGATGAAAATCGACCTTTACTAAAACCTCTGTACCTTCTGGACCGTACATGCTAGGAACGAAATTGAAATGAAGCTAACATCCTCAGCTTTCAAACAAACTAAGAACCGCATTGCAACTCCTTATAGTATAGTTTTTCTGTAATCACATTTTTCGTGCTCTGAAAAGATTGCTGCGATTTGGCATTTGGTTCAATTTCACCACATGTAAAAACAGCTATTTCTTGCTTTCCACTTCTGAATTTCGTTTTCCATCTGCTAATCATTCAACAATCATTGCTAGTGTCTACCTGAACCAATCCAAAGCCACTCTCACTAGTTCTGAATCCCATTTAGTGAATTAAAATCCATTTTTAGCATTTTCCCATTCATTTCAAATCACATTTAAAAGCAATTGACCGGTTTTAAAATAATTCCTGTTCTCTCTAAGCTTGCTGGGGAATTGGGATTGAACTGCATTGTTGATTGTTATTCCTGAAACCTGTGTGCCCTCATTCCATCTCTTCATATTGCATAGAGTGATTACATTGTCTTTGATTGAATTCATATCAAGTTTCATTTCTGCATTGCATTAATTTCATATCATTGCATTTCCTTGAACCCACACAAAGTTTTCATTCTCTGCTACATTATTCTTCCCATCCATACTCCTAATTGATTAAAGAGATTGTTGATATTGTCATGTTACCCATTGCGGATCATTGTATAAATATTCATAAGTGTGATATTCAGATATTGTTCATATTCATAAAGGTTTGACATATATATTGTGCATCTCTTCAAATAAATCTTTTAACTTTGCAAAACAAACCTCTTTCTTGGTTCAGTGAGACAGGGGGGATTCAAAGAGAGGGGCATTATATAAGGCAGCGAGTGGCAGTCCTGCAGTGCACTCTCTACGTCCAGTCTTTCTTTCAGTTTTACTGCTGGGGGTGTGTTTCCTGCTACACCCCTCACCATAAAACACCATTTACTCCGCGGAGCGGCGCGGAGTGGCGGCGAGCGGCAGTCCTGCAGTGCACTCTCTACGTCCAGTCTTTCTTTCAGTTTTACTGCTGGGGGTGTGTTTCCTGCTACACCCCTCACCATAAAACACCATTTACCCCGCGGAGCGGCGCGGAGTGGCGGCGAGCGGCAGTCCTGCAGTCATGTCAGGCAGGTCGTGCTCGACCGCCACCTTACCATCTAAACTACAGTTACTTGACGTTGAAGACACGACAAGTCGAATTCTAAGGAGTAACGCCAAACAGTCTTTTAAAAACACATTCGCAACTAACCCAGCCAACTCCAACCATTCCCCTGTGACTCAGGGAGAAATATCAGAGGATCATCCAGCATCCCAGAGCCCCGGCCCTAAAACATTAGCGCATCTGGGTAAAGGACACACGACCTTGGGGCAAGGCAATGGCAAAAAATCTACTGACCCGCCCTTTGATGCCCGCAAGTCTAAACAACTTCAAAACTTCAACGAAGCGGACTCACCGGATGAAAACGCTATGTCACCGGATCTCCACGACGCTGAACTTCCACCGTCCTTGACGCCTGGGGTCTCCACTCCACCGCCGCGGACTGGCTCGGCACCGACGGGAACTCCGCGACAGCCCGGAGGGGCGGCCGCGTCGACTTCCCGGGCTCCGTTGCTGGACCTGCCGCGGGAGGTCGTGCTGGAGAGCCGTCAGTCTCCAGGGGACGGGATCGCTCCGGGTCATGGACCCCCACCATCGGAGAGCCTGCTGACGCCTGATGGGCCGACCCCGATTGCGGTCGCGGCTCCACGGCCTCCCGGAGGGGAGCCGGTGCGGAGCGGACCAGCATCGGAGAGCACATCGAGCAAGGAGAGGAAATCGGCTAACCCGGACGACGCCTCGCCGGAAGGAGATGCCTCTCCCCCCCCTTTGGGGGAGACGAGGGCGGCGGCACTCGACCTGCCTGGGGGGGCGCCGACTTGAGGATCGAAAGCCGTCGGGCCAGAGCAGACGAGGAGCGGAAGGTGCGCTTTCGACGTCGGCAAGCAGGAGTGAACCCACAACAGCGCCTCCTCTGGCGGGAGCCCAATCAGTCACACCAATCCACGATGATGAAGCCCCAAATTCCACACTAGCCCAGGCTAACGCTGACAAAATCGAGAAGATCGTCTTAGACCCTCTACCACCCAGTAAAACGAGGGTTACACCCTCTGATAACACAATAAAAAAGAGACCTCGGTTGATTGACGACCTCAACAAAAAAACCAGCACTCAAAACGCCCAAACCAAACAAAGAAGATCGGCGAGCTCGGCCGAGCCCTTATCAAAACAAGTGAGCTCCACCAAAACATCACGGATGACACCCAAAATACCAAGAAAGGGCCTCAAAAAACCTCAACGCCCCTTGAAGCTCTTATCAGACTTCTTTCACAAGCATTCTAAAGCCATCCAAGAAAAATGTAAAGAACTGACAGACGCGGAAATCCTCGAGGCAGCAGACGCAATTACTCCCCCTCGAAAACATCGCAGGCTGATACAAGCAAACCGAAAATTACCCTACCTTCCTTCAAACAAAGATAATAGAGCTGCACCCGCTAGGGACCCGATAAAATGCCACTTTTCTGGACAAGTTACACCAACAATTCCACAAATAACCTCTGAAAACGAGAACGGGACGAATACTCAATCCTTATCCCCACCACCAATTCCTATATCTACACTAGTTGCTCCTCCAGCTAGCAACACAACGGCTTTAACCTCAGCTTTTACTCAGCCTCTCCTACATAACCATCCTAACACAGTCCAAGAAACCCAGACTCCACCGCACCCTCCAAATCAAGAGACACGGGAAGAGGAGAGGTTCACACCCCTCCCACATAGTTGGACGCCATTGGATCCATCAGACCTCACTTCGACGAGCATCACTCCATCAGTACCACAAGTTTTGATACTTGAAAAGGCCCCAAGTCCCCGGCAAAGCGACAACAACGTCTACAAAGAACAACCTATAGAGCCTGCGCCACCACCCCTAGGAGAGGCGTCCAAGCCCACAAACCAACTCCAGGAAAGAGACCCTGAAAGAAATCACCTTGTCAGAGCAAAAAATAGTCTCCAGTTTGAGAAAACTTTAGACTCTTTCTACTCAAACTTGGACAATTACAACAACCAAAGAAGACACTCTTTTGACCTTCCATCCAGAAGATCATCAACTGCCATGACACCAGGCACACGACTCCCATCACCCTCCAAAAGCAGACCGTCTTCACAAAGTCACATACCCTTAAACGACTCCCAGCCCAAAAAACTTGACACTTGCACTCTGATGTCAGCTCTATCAATAGCGCTAAATCCATTTGTCAAACTGTATGAAACAATCGGAGATACGATGAAAGATCACACATCGATTCAAACGTCAATGCTAAACAAATTAACTTTCTTGGAAGGCTACATCTTGGCCTTAGAAGCAAAGATCCAGTCGACAGAGAAAAAACAAATTCAAGAACCTTCCACACTCTCACTCCAAAAACAGCCTCAACTCAAGGGCCCCCCCTCACAAGAGATGACACAAAAAACTTCCAAAGGCACGCAAACCCATTCATTCATAGACCTAACTGTACCTCCAACCACCACGAAAGAGAACTCCACGTCACCAAAAGGAGGGAAAGAAGTAAACCCTAAAAGAAACGGATCCATGGCACTTGAACCAATCTTCCAACAACAGGTACCAGTTAATTCAGCAGTGTTAGCAACCCACATACGTGCAACAACCCAGTCAAAAGAGAAAGGAACAGCCAAACTATACCGTGAAGCAAACAAGATCAACCACGAAAAAGAAGTTGAAACTTCTCTGAACGACGAAGACCTGCTGAACATCACTCAACATTTTACAGACCAATCCATAACCCAAACCCAAGAGGTGCAAGGAACAACAGCCTTACTAACAACATGTACAACCCCGGATGAAAACCTCGACACAGAACGAGTGACCATGGAACGACCTTTTTTCACCGACAAAGAACGAAAACAGCGGTCGACCATGACTAACCACAACCCAAAAGATCGCTCACTGGGAAAGACGAGGGCCGAACTGAACTCCAAACCTTACAAGTTAGAAAGAGATAAACGCAAAGCACAACCTTGTCGGCAACCAATAAGGTTTACCCGAAGATCGTGCAGTAGCCCTCCCTCTTGCAGATTCAAAGCTCAGTCGCAGAAATCACAAACCAGAAATCATGTAAAGGAACCCACGAGGATAACCTACAAATCAAAAACTGATAAATATCATTCAAAAGCTCAAACACGATGGATATGGAAACTTGAGCAGATACCGGGTAACACTGACAAAGTGACACTAAACAGAAGAGCAGTGATGGACCTGTTTAGTTATATCCCGACACTCAGTTCAGTCAAATCAGCCGACCTCCAGATTGTCGACCCTAGCCACAAGGGTCTCAAAGCTATTTCTCATTTATACATAGCGTCACAAACAATAAACAACGCCTTCAAGTCTGCCCTTGAAGAACTCTTAATTATGGGATATGACCTTACGAGATCATCAAGAGAAATTAATCCACGTGATTGTCGAGAAAACAAATACTCTCAAGAGTCTAAAAGAAAAACTGAATACTATCAATCGTCATACCAAGCCCGGCCTCCGTCCAGAAAAAAACCAGCAAACACCCCCGTGCGGGTCCAAAAACCAACTATGAGCAAAGCGAACCAAAAGCAAAATCATACTAGACCCGCTAAAAGCTTGGAAAACTCGACTCCAACGCTCAAGAAAATTGAAAAACCTACGACACCCGCAATAACCAAATACTCAAAAGAACTTCTAAAGCTCCAAAGGACAGTCCAAAACGAGACATACCAGGGGGCTGCAAGCACATCTCAACCCTCACCTCCCCATTCATTTTGGTCCTGGCTGCCGAAAGCCCTTAAACAAAACTTACAAAAATAGCCACCCAAGAGAAGAACTCTCAGCAACACCTACATCCATCAGATCCCCAAAGCCCAAGACCAAATAAAAATGTGTTCGTGGAACACCCGAGGTTTTTTTCATCTAACAACCCCAGGATCCACGAACTTAGCAGTCTACAACATTATCTGTCTTCAGGAGACATGGCTTCTTCTACCCCCAATTCTCGACGGCTACGAGACCCATACAGTGGTGGCCAAGAAGGGCCTTTTAGGCCGCCCAACAGCGGGGCTGCTCATCGCAATCCGCGGTGGTCGAGGCCTAACGGACTCACACAAAATAAAAGAAAATCACTTCATGATGATGGTCAAATTAAACTGGATAACAACAGACGAAAAATCAAATAAACCAACAACGAAGAAAATCATAATTGTCACCATCTATTGGAACCCGGCAACTGTCGAGTGTGGGAAATTTATCAAAACAATAGAACAAGAACTGGACTGGGCGCAAGTCACACACCACCCAGACTACGTAGTCCTATGCGGAGACCTAAACATCCATAGCCAGCACCGCGAAAAGTCAAAGGCATCCAAATGTAAAAAACGTCCAACTGACCAGAGATCCATCAAATGGCAAAACCTTATGAAATCCAGATCTTTCGACAACCTGGATCAAGTCTTTGCTGACCCAAACAGACTCCCTACATGGGAAGGAGCGAAATCAAACTCCACAATTGACTACATTCTGGTATCACGCCCTCTATTACTACACATTAACTCCTTTAAAGTGATTAAAACAAGGGAAAGTGACCACAATCTGCTGGAGACTACCTGGATAACTAATCCGCCGAAAAACCACACAATGAGTGCAGAACTCGACCTTAACGCTCAAGGGACAAGACTCAGGATCACGGAAAAGGCAATAACAACCATTTCAAAGCTCTTTAACGACCGAGCCAAACATCTACACACGTTGGCGGTTGACTACACACCTTTGTTGACCGTCTGTAGAGTCCCACTCAAGACCAAAAAGCCAACTGCAGTCGACCAAAAACATATGTATGACAAATTGGTCGCTGAAAGAAAAAGAGAGCTAAGGAAGACAAAAAGACTAGCACGAAAACTTGCCTCCCCACAGGCCACGGCCATCATGAAAGAAGCAGCGACAAAATACAAAACTTGGTTAAAGGGCCACCGGCACAAGCTCTACCAACAAGATGCAGAAGACATCCTGAAAGCCATAACAGGAAACCACGCAAGAGACTTCTGGTCCCTCTTACATTCAACAACGCCAGGTGCGCGCCCAAGTCAGTTGAACGGTATTGGTCAGTTGGCCTGGGAAAAGTACTTCAGCACCCTGTTTAAGAGCACCTCGACAGTAACCTCTAGGAGGGCAAACAACGACACCCCCTGGAGGTGCTTAGATAACATCGAAGACATCATAACGTTAATTAAAAAACTGAAACCATCTCGTGCTCCCGGCCCTGACGGCATCACGAACTTTGATTTAAAAGCACACCCGGAAACCTGGGCGCCCTTGTTGAGTCAAATCTTCAGACGATGTTCCGCCACAAAATCTATTCCACCAACGTGGAAATGTGCTAACGTGGTACCTATTTTTAAGAAGGGCAATAGGTCAGACCCTACTAGCTATCGTCCGATCGCTCTCCTTGACCCAATAGGAAAGTTGTTTGGGTCACTTTTGCTAAACCATTTCACTGCTTGGGCCAACGAAGCTCCCTGCCACGACAACCTACAAACTGGCTTTAAAAAAAATCTGGGGACAAATGCCAACATATTAATACTGAGTGCCCTGAAAAGCAAAATCATGGAGGGTCGTCCCCGTCTATTTATCGCCTTTGTCGACTTGACACAGGCTTTCGACAAGGTGGATCGGGAAAGACTATGGAAGAAACTGGCTCTATGGAAATGTCCACCAGACATACTTAACCCCATCAAAGCCCTATATACCAACACTTCTATGCGGGTACGCCTGAACCAACAAGGACTGTTAACCGAAGAGATAACAACAGCCAGAGGGGTCAAACAGGGCTGCCCCCTGGCCCCCGCCCTGTTTTGGTCCTATCTAGGCGATTTCCAAGATACAGAAAAAGAGATTCGAGCGTTCCCCCCCAAACTTGGAGGAGATCAGATCAGTCGTCTCTTATACGCAGACGACTTAATCCTTCTGGACAACACCCCGATAGGATTGCAACGTCAACTAACAAACCTACAACAATACATGACGACAAACAATCTGGAAATTAACCAATCAAAAACGAAAATGATGGTCATTGAGAAATCCGCAAAAAAGAAATCCACCCTACCGCTAAAACTAGGCGCAACAACTATCGAGAAAGTCTATAGTTTTAAATACCTCGGAGTCATTCTAGACAGCTCTCAAAGAGACAACGCGATGAAAGAGGCACTTCATGGAAAAACCACAAAACTAGCGACACAAGGAAAAGCCATTGATATTAAATTCGGCCGATTTACATACCAGTACGAGACTTCTACAAAAAAAAAGTCATACCATCCTTGACATATGGTGTCGACGCAATGCCGACCCTCCCCCAAGACCTGTGGCATAACTTGGAAGCATCATTCTGGAGAACAGTTTTAGGTCTCCCTAAATCCACGCCAATAACACTGATTAGACGTGAACTCACGCTTTCATCATTGAAAGCAACCATCGACTGTAATAGCGTCCTGCTCTATCGGAAGTGCATCCAGAACGACGCCCCATACGCCTACAAGTTGATAAGTGAAGAACTCCGTCTTGGAACTTGTCGAATGCTCACTCACTGGGAAACAAAAATCTTATCCATCCTAGACTCAGTGGCTTGTAGCACGGAGGACCTTATCAACAATCCAATCAGAGTCACCAAAAAAATCAAAGAACTGGATTGGATTCTCACCACCGATATGGCTATGCGATACAAACTCACCAACCATCTACCAGTTTTCTGCAAGAAACTTGATAGTGTCCAACCATACTTGAAACTATTTCCGAACAGATTTGCGCGAAATTACTACCTAAGAATAAGACTAAATCTCTTGGAAACTAATGAAATATTATCGATCAGACACTTATCTACTACCAGCAGTTGCCGGCTTTGCAAATCAACTTCGGCAAAGGAATCCATACGTCATCTTCTTCTGACCTGTCCGTCAACGACAGACATTCGACGCACCTATTTGAAAGACATTTTCACAAACTTTACCTTACAAGACGAAGAATTGTGCTGGAACAAACTGATAGACGGCGACAAACAGTCATGGCAGCTCGCAACAATAAACATCATGACCCACATTTTCAATGTGCTGCTCCCACGACAGGCCTCAGGAAACGTTCCACCAACCTGATCGCCAAATATGACGGGCAGTTCTTGCTGCCATTTGTTAAAAAATCTTTTAGATTAAAAAAACAAAACAAAAAAAAAATATATAAGGGTACATCATCCAGAAATAAAAGAACTTTTGACATAAAGATATATAAATAAGGATTTCAATTGGGCATCCCATACTAGGCATTGGCTTAGGTGGATTGCTGGGTTGAAACCACTTACATGTTGTGTGTCTGATTGTGTCAAAAGCAACTGATGTGTCCAGTGGTATGAGAGTAGTATGAGAGCTGATTGGCTACTGTTTTCTGCATTTATTTTTAGGTTGTCACATATAGAGATGAGTGCTGATTCAGTTCCTCTCATGGTTCTGTAGCTGACTTGGGATTGGTAAAGTATTCCATTGCTTTTTACATGATTGAGCAGTTCTTGGTAAATGTGGTTCTCTTGGATTTTTGCTGACATGGTACATTTGATATAGGTCTGGAGTTAGTAGGGTCTTCAGTATTTCCGCTCTCATCTTTTAGGAGGGGTTTGATGTATGCTGATTTGAATGATTGTGGTACTATTCTTGTGTTTGGGGATAGATTCATTAGCAGTCAGAGATATAAGGCTGGTGTTTTGTAGTTGAGAAGTTTATTGTGGCTACCCAATGGTATGGGACAATGAGAGATCTGGCGGTGTTAGTGTCTTTTATTAGCTTGTCGAAACTTTCCAAGCTTATAGGTTCGAATCAATTGAGTTTTGTGGTGGTTGGTGAAATACTGGTGTCTGAGATGTTGTTTGTGGTACTTTGACCTGTGTTGATGGCCCATTGTATTGCTTCTATTTTTTCTCTTAGATTGGTTGTGAGAATATCACATAGTCATTGCGTGATATGATGCGGTTGTTGTAAGAAGTTTTGTTTTTATTTCCTTGATGAATTTGCAAAAAAAGTGTGGGTTTTTTGGCAATTGGATTCTTGTTGTGTAGTATGCTTTTTTGGCTTTCAGGACTGCTGATTTGTAGATTCATATTCGTTGTTGGTAGTTGGTTTGTCAAATTGTTTGTAGTGTTTTCTCCATTGTTTTTTTCCAGTTTCCAGTTTGTTTTTTTGAGTTCCATCAGTTTTTCTGTTAACATCTCACTGCGTTTCTCTTTGGAGTGGGTTTGAAAGTTTTTAGGGCTGCTATTGATTTAGCATGTCTAGTGTTATATTTAGCTGGGAGGTGTCAAGCTTGGTAGATTCCAATATATCTGTTAAGGTTTCCAGGTCTAGTCTTTCCAGTTTCATTTGTTTGTTATCGTGAGTTTTATGTTTGTGGGCATTATATGGCTAGGGATTTTGATGGTGAACAGGATCATATGATGGTTGCTCCATTTGATAGGTACCAGTGGGATGGTGGTTGAGAGCCCATCTCTGCAGAAGATTGCATCTAAAGAGTGTCCCGTTCATTGAGTGGGAATGTTTACTATTTGTTTGAAGTGAGGTGTTTCCAGTACAGTGCAGAGGGAGTTTGTAGTCATTTTATTTTCTCTTTCGATCCAAATGTTGAAGTCCCCCAGAGCAATTATGTTATGGTTTGTAGAGAGGTTGTCTATAGCATCAGCGATACCTGTGGCAAAGTTATGGTTGTAGCTAGGTGGTATGTAAATCAAAAGGAACAGTAGGTTGGATTGGTAGTTGAGTTTGAGATTGACTAGTGCATGATTTGCAGTCTTCTATGCCGGTTGAGGGAAGGGGTGCTCAGCAGATGTGATTTTTGTGCACTGAGGTGATTCCTCCTTCTCTTCTGTTTTCTCTGTTAGAGTGTATTAGTTTGTAGTTGGTGGGTATGGCTTTGTGGGCTATAACTTTGTAGTTGACAGATAGCCATGTTTCTGTGAGAAAAAGCATGTTGGTTCTGCCTTCGCTTATGAGGTTGTACATTTCTGTTTTGTCCTTTGCCATAGATTGTACGTTGAGTAGGTTGCAGTGTAGTGTGTGCAAGTTGGTTCGTGCTATGTTAAGTGTAGTTTCTCATGTTTTGTGATGGGGCAGTAACATTTGATTCTTCTGCTCTTTATTGGATGAGCCTGTTTTTTTGGTGGGTGTGCGGTTGAATCCTCTGTGCCTTCGTTGAGGAGTTCCATTTACTTGCATGATGGATTTCTCTCTTCTGATTCATTGTAGCAGGGTGTTTTCTTGCCCATGCGGTCCTTTTTCAAATCCCTGGTTATGTAAGGGGTGTGTATGGTTAGGGATTCTAGCCTAGCTCTGTTTCTTATAGGTATCTTTCTGAAGATGTTTTCCATGTTGCTGGGTCCTGAGTGTTTTGGTTGGTGGATGAATAGTATGGTGGGGTTTGTTCTAGCATTCCCTGGGGCCTCTGTTGTGGGTTGTTTGTTTTCTAGTGTAGTAGTATTGTAGGTGGCGACATAGCGGGATATGAATGATTTGTTTGTCTATACCTCCAGTTCATTTAGATAGGGTTGATGTTGATTTTGAGGTTTCATGAATTCTGGTAGGTAGCTCCTGTTATTCAACAGGAGTAAGGCTTCATTCATCCTTCTTTTTCTGTTTTCGTTTTTTGTTTCCTTGTCCTTCTTGTATCATGGCATGCTTGTGGTTACAGTGTTTCATGACCGGTGTGGGTCAGTTTTCTACTGGATCTGGTTGTGAGTTAAGTTGTTTTGGTAGTAGGCTCCCTAGTTGGGGGGGCTTGCTTGTTGATAGTTCCTGTTGGTTCTGATCACGGCAGGTAAGCCATAGTGGAAGACGATTGTTGACTGGATAGATCTTTGTGCGGCTACACACAGTGGTGGGTGTCTCGCTTTGGTTATTGGCTTGAGGAGACTTGCTTTTTCACAGTGGTCACAGATTTGTCATGTGTTCCAGGTGCGAAAGCACTCCTGGGGTTGTGGGGTGTTTGGGAGGCTTGTTTATTTCACGTCTCTGGAGTTCTCAGGGGTTCTTGGTGATAGACATCAGGTAGTTAGGTTTGCAGCAATCGGGATTGGGTTTCCCGGTGCAGAGCTTCTTCGTGTGGTATGTTAATTTGAGGTTGTTAATCTTTATAGTGGGGAATTTCTCAGAGATTCTTGGTGGCGCGGTACTGAAATACGCAATTCTTAGTGGCGAGGAAATGAAATAGCCAATATTTTGGGGAGCTTCCAGATGCGGAATTCTCCCTTTGGAGCTTGTCTTGTTGTTGGAATATTTTTGTGGATTACGGAGTACACAAAGCAGTGGGATCCTGGGGGTAAAAATTCAGTGAGTTAGCGTTCACGAGAACTTAGGTTCCAGGTAGGAGTAGCAAATGTCAGTGTTGAGAAAATGGCAAGGATTAAATTGGAAGATTCCAGGTGGTTCAATTTGAAAGCGGTAGAGTTGAGATTGTTGAAATTCAGAGCAGCAAAGTAGAGTTGGGTTTTAAGAGTGTAGGCATTCAAGGTAGCATGCATTTCAGAATGAACAAAATGTTGGGGTCAGTCAGGAAACAATTAGTACAGTTTGAAGCAGCTAACTTTGAAGCAGCATAAGTCAAGACTGGCTGTAAGTCGCTAAGGTCCGGTAGTAAGGGCTTTAGAATGAAGAGATTGAAGAGCAGTGGGAATCAAGTAAGTGGAGTTTAAAAATGGTTAGGTTTAGGATCAGCAGAATCGAATCAGTACAGTTTTAGGATGGCTGAGAGGTGGGAGAGAAAAAAAGCACATTTTAGGGCAGCAGGAACTAGTCAGCACCATTATTTGGGTGGGTAAATTTCAGGAGCAGTACAAACCAAGCCAGTCTGGTTTTTAAGTGGTTAATTCAAATGTCATTAGAATGAAGTATTAGATTTAAAGACAGCACGTTTTGTTGTTTATAGTTCCAAGATGTGAAATCTTACGGTAATAAAATTAGGTGATGGGAACCTTACAGTATCAAATCGGGGTTGTGGAAAACCTACATTAGCAAGTTCCTAACTCGCGAGACTTCTCAGTAGCAAAGTTCAAGTCGCAAGATACAGAACAGAGAGTTCGGAAATGTTGATATCTCACGGTAGCAACATTTGAAAGGTGGAGGAACCAAAAAGTATTCAAGTTCAAGGACTGGTGAAAATCTCACAGTAGCAAGGTTAAAGTGGTGAAACTTCACAGTAGCAAAAGTTCAAGGCTGTTAAGCATTGTGGTGGTGAGGTTCAAAAGTGGTTATGCTTCACAGTGGCAAAAATCAACAAGGCCATTTCAGGATTGCTACATTTCAGGTGGTGAAACCTCACAGGGACAAAGTTCCAAATTTGGTGAAACCTCACAGCAGCAAAACTCAAATGTGGCAAAACTGCTCAGCAGTAAAATTCAGATGTGGTGAAACCTCACAGCAGCAAAACGCAAACGTGGCGAAACCCCACAGAAGCAAAGTTCATATGTGATGAAACCCCATAGCAGCAAAATTCAGATTTCGTGAACCCCCACATTAGCAAAATTCAATTGTGATGAGACCCGACAGTGTCAGGATTCAGAGGGGGCCAGATTCAAAGACAGCAGAGTTCAAAATGGTGCAAATCTCACATTAGCAAGGTTAAAATGTGGAGAAGCCTTACAACTGCAAAGGTCAGATGTGGAGAAACCCCACAGAAGCAGGATTCAAAACCCACAGTAGCAAACTCAACTGAAGGTCAAACCTCACAGCAGCAAAATCAAAATAAGGAAACCCAGCAGAAGCAAAATGCAGGTGCAGTGAAAACCACACAGCAGCAGAACTCAGATATGGGGAAACCCCAGCAGCAGCAAAATTCAAATGTGATGAGACCCCACAGTGACAGGAGTCAGAGTGGACAAGATTTGAAAACAGTGAAACACAAAATGGTGCAAATGTTACAGTAGCGAAATTCAAACGTGGAGAAAACCCAGTTGCAAAATTCCGATGTGGTGAGGACTCACAGTGACAGGACTCAAATGTGGTGAAACCTCACAGTAGCAAAATTGAATGTGGTGAAACCCCACAGTAGCAAATTTCAAATGTGGCGAGCGCCACAACAGCAGAATTCAAATGTGGCGGAACCTCACAGCAGCAGAATGCAAATGTAATGAACCCCCACAGTAGCAAAGCCAAATGCTGCAAAACTTCACAATAGCAAATTCAAATGTGATTAAATCCCACAGGCGCAAAAACTAAGTGTAGTGAGACCACACATCAGCAAGAGTCAAATACGGTGAAACCCTACAGTAGCAGTACCCAAATGAGGTGAAATCCCACTGCAGCAAAGTCCAAATGTGGTGAAGACCACAAAGTTGCAAAATTCAAGTGTGGTGAATCCTCACAGTAGCAAAAGTCAAATGTGGCAGAACTACACCGTAGCAAAGCCCAAATGTGGTGACACCTCAGGGCAGCAGAGCTCAAATGTGGTGAAACCTCACATTAGCAAACCTCAGATGTGGAGGAGTCCCGCAGTAGCAAAATCCAAATGTGGTTAGATTTCACAGTAGCAAAATTCAAGTGTGGAGAAAACTTCACAGGGGCAAAGTGCAAATGTCCTGAAACCCCATTGGAGCAAATGCCAGATGTGGTGAAATCTCACAGTAGGAAGAACCAAATGTGGCAAAAACCACACAGAAGCAAAATTCAAGTGTGGTGATAACTCACAGTGGTAAAATGCAAATGTCCTGGAACAAGCATTTCCTGGACATAGCGAAGGGACCGCCACTTTCCATGGCTCCCCTCTCCCGCATTCTCCAGCTCCCTGGAGACACGGCTCAGTCACCGCACAATAACACTCTGTTGGGCTCTGCCGTCCTTCAGCGTCCCGGCGTCCCTTTCTCCTCTGGCTTCTTGCGGGTTGGGCTGGCTTTTCTCTCTCCTTTTATACACCTGTAACCCATCCAGGGTGTTCCGTTGTACTTCTCTTACTGGTTTTGCCTGACTCCAATTAAGCTAAATACTGGAACATGCCTGACCTTCAGTTCTACAGTATTCAGGCTCCCTCTTCTTCATTCCAGTACTATGGTGGTGTTTCAAATAGGAATTATGCATTACTCTTAGTTGTCTCTTCCTCATCTCAGTACCTGAAGTATGATTGCAAGGGAAAGCTGGAAAGGACTGACAATATCCTACAAAGGATGAGGGAGGGTCTGATATGTCAGTGTTAGTGAAGAGGGATACCATGTCGCGCCTTCAGGTACCCTCTCTCCACTCCCAAAGGATCCTCCAGCCAGGTTATCCTCCCTTGCTAGTCCACCCCCAAGTTCAGGATCCAAAAATGAGGGCCCTTCTCTAGCCACCTGAACAGAAGATCCATGGGGAGTAGATGTGAGAGTACCCTCAGGTTTCTCACAACCCCCATTGTAGCAAAAGTCAAATTTGGTGGACTCACATAGTAGCAAAACACAACTATGGTGAAACCTCAGAGTAGCAAGATTCAGATGTGAAGGAAACCCACAGAAGCAAAAATCGAATGTGGTCGAATGCCACAGTCGTAGGAGTCAAGTGTGGTGAAATCTCACAGTAGGAGTCGCAAATTCAAATGTGGACAAACAACACAATAGCGAAAGCTGAATGTGCTGAAACCTCATAATAGCAAGATTTAAATGAGGTTAAATCTCAGAGTAGCAAGATTTAAATGCAGTGAAATCTCACAGTAGTAAGATTTAAATGTGATGAAATCTAACAGTAGCAAAATGCAAATGTCCTGAAACCCCACAGTATCAAAAGGCATATATAGGTGACTCTCACAGTAGCAAAACCCACCTGTGATGAGATCTCACAGAATCAAAAATCAAATGTGGTGGAACCTCACAGTAGCAAGTTTCAAATGAGGAGCAATCCAACAGTAGTAACATTAAAAGGTGGTGAAACCTCACAGTAGCAAAATACAAATGTAGTGAAATCTCTAAGCAGCAAAATACAAATGTGGCAAAACTTCACAGCAGAAAAATTCAAGTGCGTTGAAAACTTCACAGTGGCAAAGTACAAATGACCTGACAACCCACAGTGGCAAAAGTCAAATGTGGTGAAATCCCACAGCAATAACATTAAAATGTGGCAAAACCCCACGACAGCAGAATTAAAATGTGATGAGACGACACACCGGCAGGACCTAAAGTGGACAGGGCTCAAACCACAGACATGGCATTACAACACAGCAGTAACAATTAATGTGGCAGAGTGAGTCTTTGTGTCGTCCCTTACCTTTTATCAGTGGCCTGCCGAGTTGGCAGGGTGGCTCCAGTACAGGGCTGGACAACAGGCAAACAGGCAAGCGGAAAAATTACGCTTGTCCTCTGCCCTTCTCCAGCTGCCCGGGAAAGGCTGCCCTAGGACCGTCCATTAAGAGTGCTAGTTGGGTCACGTGACCAACAGCAGCACCTATCAGAGGTTGGGGGGATTTGAGGGAGGGTCTCCGAAAGGGGACTTATTTAGGGGTAAAGGTCAATAAAGTTATGTGATACAGAGTCATTTATTAAAATGATGGGTAGGGGTCAATATTAACTATGTAAATTAAGGTAGAGACAATTCGATTAATTAAAATGAAGGGCATGGGTGGCAGGTAAAATTGATAAAAATTAAGGAAGAAGGGTCAGATTTAATGAATTCAATTGAGGGCAGAGGGGTTCGGAATAAATGATTAAAATTAAGAGCAGGGGGTCAGGATAAATTGATTAAAATTAAGGGCAGGAGTCGGGGTAAAGTTAACTTTAAAGGGAGGGGGCTTTTGGTGGAGGTACAGGCATGAAAGTCAGCATTTACCTGTTGCTCTGTGTGCTGGAGTCCAGCTGGCAAGGAGGCAGGAAATGAAAATGGCTTCCTCTTGCCTGTTTTGCTTCTTTTGTTCCCTTGGTGTTGATGGAGGGACACACAGTTTGTAGGTGTTGTTTGGATATTTACCTATCCATTGAATACACATAACCATCCTAATCCACATGGCTATTCCCACCCACTACCCTCCACCCCCCTGCCCAAAACATATCCTCCTAGGATCTCTTTGAGGTAGCTTTATCAAATAGTAACATCAAACGGTGGCCTATCAATGTTATTTCTAAGCCGTGTGCTGAGAGTGAATGACTACATTGTAGCTGTAAATGCACTACTGTTGTAATGAAAAATGCTTTAACAAAGTTTGCCTACACCTCCTTGAGTTATTTCTGTTCTTTGCAAGGAAGTCCTATTAAAAATAAGAATTAGCCATCTTTGGCTTTTGAATAGACATTTGATTGGATGTGTTAGGTACTCCCACAACTTCACTACCTGGCTAGACGATGGCAACAGTTGGAAAGTCGGGTGAGTACATGCACATATGAAAGCAGTACCTGGCAAATGCCAGTCTAATAACAAAACTGTTGTCTTTACTCATCAATATTTGGCACATGGAATCAAGAGATCTATCATAAGTGCAATGGCCAGAGGCTGCCAACGACTGTGGTAATGTGATGCCAAAAGGAGGAGCTCAGTTTTGGCATCACTGAGCTTTAAATAATGAGCTTGCATCGAAAGTTTAATATATCGTAGTCCTGTAGATTTAATATGCCGTTACTCCCCCGTCCAAGGGCTGTAACGTGGAGTAACAGCCCGGCAGCACAAGTTATCATCCTGAGTAAAGCGAGGGCGGATAACAAGGGCTCTGAACCATTAGCCCATTCCTGCCCTTGGCTATTAGCACCCCGGGTTGTCAAAGCAGAAACAAAGAATGAGTGTATTTTCCTTGGTTCAACAGGACACACACGATGTGTACTTTTTCAAGATGGCTACCATGGAAAGGGAAGGCGAGGCTCCATACGGAGCCCCTCTTCCCTTTCCATGGCGGAAGGAGCCGGGGAAAAGGAGCGGGTGCTGCGGCAGTACTCGTTGATGCAGAAATAAGGTAAGTGGGGGGTGGGGGGTGGGAGGGTGGGAAAAAGGGGAAAAAAAGGGACGTATGGTGGGGGAAAATGGCGCTGGGGGAGCCGGCCATCAGGCAGCATGGAATGCGGTCTTTCACCAGCGGTTCAGGCATTTTTGTTGGATGGCATATCCTCACTCAGCCCCACAGCCCCATGTGTAGATCCTGCTATCGTCCGCTGAGGACTTACATGCCACGTACTAGCACCAGTGGCTTCTGTTGAATATCTTCCCTCAATTTGCATGAAGGACTGAGTGTCGCGAGGGAAACTTTTCCAAAACATGTACGTGTAAAAATGTTTTAAAGTATGCGTGCATAAGTGGCTCTTCTGTGGGAGCTCCGAAATCTATTGTCCCACGGACAGTATGTGTGTAATTGAGAAGCTGCCTCCCGACCTGGAAGGAAATTATGATCCTTACTTGATATTACAGGAAGCTGCCATCACTGGGGTTTCGCAAACAAAAATAATAAGAACACACGTTATTCACGCTGCTGTAAAAAAGCAAAAAGCAAAGAGCTCGACAGCAATTTTAGAATTGATGCGACCCTCCTCACTCTATTGTACAAGCCATTAGCGCGCCATAGAAGACATTGCTCAAGCACCCTCTACCAACCTGCACATGAGCACAGACGAAGAAGCACATACATGCACATGTGCGCTCCCATTCTCTCACATGCAGGGGCTGAATGGGAACCCAGGATGCCCTGGAAATAATGTTCAATGTTGCCCCATATTACACATTTTCAGAAAGCACAATCCTTTTCCTATGGGAACATTTGGAAATACGACAGATAAGAGGCCCAGGTTGCAGATGGCTACACGGAAATCTCCAGAGTTCCCTGTAGGCCAGTTCACCCCTGCACACAGGTGGGCACAATCATGTTTTAGTTTTTCTACTTACTTTTTGCTACCTGGTCTCTCCAATCTGAATCCGCACAAAGGCAAACCTTCAATGTGTTATCTTAAAGGTTCTTATACCACGCACTGTTGCTACTTTTTTGGTCTCTTGGCGCTCTGGCAGATCTGTAGTGAAAGGGGGTGGCGGGTATGTTAGTAGGAGTGAGCGGGAAAAAGAGCAAGAGAGCTGTGATGTGCTAAGGCAGCTTCAGTTCAGAGAAACCGGTCACAAAGTGTAGTTGTTTTATTCGGTTGGTAGTCGCCATGTGTTATTGGGTGAGATTATGGCCCTCATCACGACTTTGGCGGTAACCCTTAAATCCGGCGGTAGCTCTATAACTGCCGGATTTAAGGGTCTGCCAAATCAGGACTTCGGCGGATTTCGCCCAAGCTCTGAGCTGGGGGAAATCCACCGAAAATTCACGCTCATACCGCTGGCGGGAAATCTGCCGGCGCTATTAGCGCAAAATTTCCCCATTGAGCCCAATGGGGAATGGGGCATTCACAAATGGGCTCAATGGGGAATAGGGATTAACATTACCACCGAACTCATGATCCAGCGCTATTAGTTCGGCGGTAGGGCAGATAGCGCCAGCGCTAATAGCGCCGGCGTCACTGCCCAAGTCGTGATGAGGCCCTATGTGTGGTCTGTTTCATGGTCGTTGTGTTGTGAAGAGCATGCGGTTTGTGATGCTCTAGAGGTATGGTTGTGTTTAGTTCAGAGTTTGAGAAGGTGTATGCAGAAGGGTGAGTTTTTAGTATGGTTAGTTACTGGCAATGCATTTCATACACCGATGTTCTGACTAACAGTGACCCATATTCCTTACCCTGCCCTTCAATCTAGTGTGTGGCAATTAGCACCCCCATGAGTACCTTCAGAAGTGATGTGTTTCCTGTGTCCCGTGGTCACTCTGTGAGCTGCATGGTTTCTGTGTGTAGCCGCGTTCCTTTATGTGTGGTGAATTTCATACTCTCGTTGGTCCGAATAAGTGTGACACATCTCCCTCCCCTGTTTTCACCTTTGGACCTGTATTTGGATGAGATACACCTCTGACTTCAACCACCATTCTAAGTTAGTTGCATCTCTTCTCTCCTGCCCTCCACTCTGGTCCGGCCCACTTCCCACTCCTTTTCTGTGTGTGTATTCGTTTCATGGAGGGTGGATGTTGTTCAGTCGTTTTCATTCTTTTGAGAGCTGAAGAGCCAGGTTTTTAGAAGTTTTCTGAATTTAAGATGGTGCTCCATAGTTAATATTCCTCTCAGGATGGAGTCCCGGAGTTTTATGGCTATGCAAGAGGAGGCTGAACCACCAAACCAAGTATTTTCCTCGTGTAGGGTTTAGGTTCTAGGTGAATGTTGTTGCTGGATCTAAGTGTTCTTTATTTATTTATGTATTTATATAGCGCTGCAACCCGCAGGCATCAGAGCGCTCTTTTTTGGCTTGTAGATGGTGATTTTCTTTGGTATGAATTCCGTTCCTTGGCAGTGGGTTGCTCTGTGTGTTATACACATTGTTTTGAAGGAAATTCGTTTTTTGACTTGAAGCCAGTCTAGTATCCTTAGCGCTGGTTTGATGTGGTCTCTTCTTGAGAGTTTGAGGAGATGTTTGGCAGTTGCATTCTGTATTCATTGCAGTTTCCTCACAAAGTAGTCTGGCATTCTGAGGTATACAATGTTGGCATAGTCTATCCTGGACATGATGAGGGAGATGATGGCCAGTGTTTTGTGCATGAAGGAGAAGGGTAGAATATTTGTTGTTTCCTTGGTTGTCAGGTGTAATCATTATTTCAGTTTTGTCTAGGTTAATTTTGAGATCATTAGTGTTCATCCTGTGGTAGAATTATTTGAGGCAGTCTGTTAGCAAGGGGTTCTACTCTTGTTTATATCCGATTTTGTAGATGTTTTGGGTATCATCTGTGTAAGTGTAGCATGTGAGGCTGGGTCTTTTGATGAGGTTGATTAGTGGTGTCATATAGGTGAAGAGTAGCTGGGATAACAAGGGACTTTGTGGAACTGCACAAGTGGTGTCCAGCGGTGCAGATTTGAATGGTTTTAGCCATACCTTTTCTGTTTTTTCGGACAAGAAAGATTTAATACAAAGCTGCACCGTGCTGCTGATCCCTATTTCTTCCGGTCTTTTACAAGGGTGTTAGGGTTGACTGTGTTGAATACTTCGAGGGGTCGAGTAATATAAGTGCTGAGTTTGTGTTGGAGTCTGTGTTGGTTTGTAGGTCATCCCATATAGGGAATAATGCCGTCTCCGTTCCTATCATGGGTCTGAAGCCTACTTGTGCCTGGTTCACTTGTTGGTTATTTTCTACGTGTTCCAGTATTTATTTCTAAACTTACGTCTCTAATAGTAGTGTAAGAGGTCTTCCACATCACCCACTGTATCTTTGAAGAGTGGTTTGATGTAGGCAGATTTGATGGCTTGTGGTAATCTTCCCATTGAAAGTGACTGATTGAAGAGGTTTGGGTAGTAATCCGATTGAGTGTCCTGTGTAAGGATCGATTTGTTGATGTCTGGTGGACTTGGGTCCACTGGGGAGCATGCCTTGTTGCATTTGTTTACCAAGCTGCAGAATGTTTCTCTTGACATTTGGGCAAAACTGTTCAGTCTGTTCTGTGGTCCAGGCGTTGGTTGGAAGTGGTGAACGGTCTGGTTGATTGGTCTACTTTGTATGATTCGAAGTATGTTTCTGATTTTACTCTTTACGTGATCTATGAGATCATCGTTTTTGTGAGGGCACCAGAGTGATACTGCATCCAGGGGATTTATTATCTTATTTACGGTGTTGAATATTTCTTTCTGATTGTTGGTGGCTTTTGTGATCTGGTCATTGTAGTATTTCTTTTTCGCTTTGAGAATTTCCATTTTGTATGATCGTATTGGCTTTTGTTATGTATTTGTTTTGGCTTTGTCATAGTTTTTTCTCCATTCTTGTTTTAAATTCCCATTTGTTGTTTTCGTTGTTTTGAAGTGGGGCATGAACCATCTATTGTTTCCGCATTCCATTTCAGGATTAGGTCTGTTTTTTTGTTTATGTCCGTTGCGTCCTGGTTTGTAATCAATGGCTTGGAGGATTCTAGTTTTTCTTCTATGTTACTGCTTTTGACGGTTCTCCAGTTTTGTTTCCAGATTGGGGGGCTCTTTTGGGGCTTGTTGGATGCTTTTGATGGTATTTGGATCACAAAGGGTAAAATGAGGTGTTTGCTCTGTAGTATTTGGATTGGTGGTGCTGTTGTGATCAGGTTTTTATTGGAGAAGATTGCATCCAGAGTGTGTCCTGCTGTGTGCATTGCTCCTTTTACCATCTGTCCTAGTTTCACTGTCTGAAGCGGCTTAGTTAGGGTTTTCTGCGAGTTCGTGTTCTCTTCTCTGAACCTTTATGTTGAAGTCCCTGAGAATGATCAAATGATCATGTTTAATGGCCAGGTTTGTGACTGCTTCTACAAAGGTGTTTATGAAGGTTGCATCGTAGGTTGGTAGTCCATAGATGAGTATAAATGTGAGGTTTGTTTGTGGGTCTGAGGTCAGGTGAAGGACAAGACATTTGCAGTTCGGGATGTTCAGTGGGTCGGCTGTTTTTTATTCTTAGATGCTCTTTGTAAGCCACTGTGAGTCCTCTTCCTTATTCCTTTTCTATTTGCTGGTATGCATTTGAAATTGCCAGGTAGACAGCTGTACAGTATGAATTTATAGTTTTCTCCTATGTTTGGACATAGATCTGTCATTGATTAGGTTGCAAGGCCAATTTATTTATGGGTACCAGCATCAGTAATTCAGAGCAACAATGCTAATTCCTGACACATATTGCAGGCACCAGCATTATGATAGTAATTTATATTGCCAATGCTGACATCTATTTGGTGGCCAAAGACTCATGAAACTAATTTTTAAGAACATTTTGTTGAAAGAAGCATAAATTACAACATGTTATGTTGACAACAGAAAGAACAAAGTACCATCCTGCAAATAGGAAGTGAACAAAGGAGTGACAAGCACAACTGGGATCAAAACAGCCAATCCATAACAGTGTGATACCCAACACAACAGCCCGAACAGGTGCATGACACTTTCAATAACAACCCCAGATATATCTCTCCTCCCACCCAGGAAAGAAAAATCAAAAGAAAGAGGCCACAAAGGTTGGCATCAAAATATGCTCCAAGTGCCAGGCCAAAAGGTTGGTCACCAGCAGAGGATGTGACAAAGGCAGTAGCCCATTGGTAAAGTGGGAGACCCCATGTGAGGACCGTATCAAGCCTGTCAACCATATACATCCAAGAAACTCCCCCACATCAGATTGTATGGGATACTGCTGACATATATTGGGGCACCAGCACTATGACAGTCATTTCAAATATCAGTCTGGCATATATTGTTGGCACATGTGTCTTAAACATGGTTTTAAAAGGTCAATGATGACTAGAATCATTCAAGCAATTTAAACTGACAATGCTGAGATATTTTGGAGGTACCCACATTATGATACCATATTAAAGCAGTAATGCTAACATGTATTGGGGCGCCAGCGTCATGATCGTGAACTAAAGTGGTAATGAAGGCATACATTAGTGGCACCAATGCCATGAATGGGATTTATAGTGTAAATGGAACAAAAGGTGTGGAGACCTGAATCATACAAGTGTTTTACAGTGGCAATTATTCATATTCTCTGGATACCAGGATCGGGAAACCATTTTCTCAACGGAATATATGTGAACAGCATTGTCATGAAAGTGTTTTTAAGTGGCAATGCTGATATATATTGGGGCACTATTTTCATGAATGTGATTAACAGTGTAAATTATGACAGAGTGTGAACACCAGCATCAGGAAAATTATTCATGGTGTAATGATGGTATATTGTGGGCAGAGGTATCATAAACATGTGCCTCACAGTGGCAGTGTTCGCATATGTTGTGGGCAGAAGCAACGTGAACATGTGGTATAAAATGTTCCACTGTTGATGACCTGATATCTATTGGATTTTGTCATGCATTACCTCAATGAACAGATTGTAAACTGCATGGTGTTTACCCAATTTTTTAAAAAAAAAAATGTGATTTAATTGAATGTAATTAATGATTGCATCATTTCTATTCATTATGTAGAGGAGGAGCTGAGTACCCCCACTCCAAATACCCCGCCTTCATTACCTGAAACGCATGAACCAAAGTATGTGACGTATACTGAACAAATAAACCAGCAAAGAGAAGAGCGTGGACTCTGTGCAGTACCCATAAGAATACCTATACCTAAGAGAATATGGGAGGTGAAGTACCCATTGAAGAAACCATACCTGCACCCAAGACAATATGATGGACATTTGAACAAGATCCCTGAAGAAGCAGAGAAAATAAATGGCAAAAATGAATGGTGACATCATACAAAGTTGAATCGACACCCATATAGAAGGATAACCGGACCAGAGAGGTAGACGATTTATAAAGCACAAGAAGGTGCCAAGGATAAGTGACATCTTGGGATCAAGATGGAGAGACTTATGCCACAAACCTGATGAAGATACTTAGCTAGTTTAAACATGTGCAGATGCAATGAAACACAAGGAGCAAAGCAATCATGAAGCTAGCTGCATGCTTTTGAATAGATTAGACCACGGCAAGTGCCAACATATACCTATATACCTCTATAGACATATGGACTAAGAAAGGATGAATGTTTCCGCTACATATATTAGCGGTACTGAACAAAACAGAAGGCCTCATTTTATTGTCACAGTCAAGAAAAGCAATTGAATTACACAGCATAAAAGCTCAGTATAAGGAGTTGACTGAGCCAAGAAAGCCAAGGTCTTATCAAACTGGAATTGGCTGACATTGGATACAATTAACATGAAAGAACTGAAGCTCCTGTTCAGAAGAGGTCAAGCAAAAACAAAGATGTCAGAGAAATAATTGAAAATAAAATCAAATACACCAAAAGACTAGATTTCATGGTGTCCAGTCATGTGATAGAAGGAAGTTAGACGAGCAAGATGATCACACCTACGCACAGAAGCCGGCTACTGCCCATACGCCTTAAATATTCTCAGAGAAACAGTACAAACTCAAGGCCAACTTCAAAGCACTAATTGACACTGGACCATTGAGGTGATGATGGATGATATTTTAATTGGTGTGATGCTGGTAAAAAGACAAGCCTATCCACACCTGGTTGCTCAGTCTGCGTTCTGCTCACGTAGGTGGAAAAAACTGACGGGGTTAGAAGCCAGCCAATTTTCGAGGACCACGTATTTGGGGGTCCTATAGTATGTGTAGCTAATGGGACGTTGTACATTTAGTGACTTTCATAGTGTCCATTTTTAGGGGAGGCCTTAGTTGCTCCACCTGATGTTAACTATCCAATTACCTCTTTCGGTTACTCCATACAGATATAGAACCTATGCTTAGTTATTCACTTAGAACCAATCCCACCTCCCGATAGGTTTTAGTAGGTTGCCACGTAGGATGATGTTGGTAATGACGCAGGTCAACACGTCAGTGATGACCAGTTTTGGGTACAAAAGCCCAGCTTTTTTATGAAGAAGTCGAGTCAGAGTATCAAGCAATTGCTGATGTTCGTTGTACTCCCTATTTTACATATTTGACATTAAAAAAGATGAACTTTTGCCAAACTATTTGTGTCATCTTGTTTATTGATGTATGAATAGAATCTGCATCCCCATCTATCTCCAGAGAACCGCTGGTCATCTTAAAATGCTGGAGCCTCCAGTTCAATTATTTTAAACAATTGGTGAGGGAGAAAGAATCAGAGCTAACAGGTCGTGCTGTTGGACAGCTGATTTCCTCAGGACAATGAACATTGCAACTTTTATGTATTCCACACTTTGGCTAATGGTCCCAATATTAATATTTCTCTACAAAACAAATCCATTATAATATCACTGGTAGTCTTTATATATTATATGCAAAATAAAGAATAATAAGACAAACTTAGTACTTTTAGTCTATGCCATGCAACAGAGGGTCCGTATTGTGAAAAAAAAACTTTGTGTTTATTGAATATCAGTAGGAAAGAAGAGAAACTTTTAAAAGGAGCTACAGCCCCCATAATTCCCTACCCTGAGAGTGCTGTAGTATGTATTCTGTTGTCCAATCAGATATGTCCTTATTCCTTTATTATTATTCCAATAATACTCCTCTTTATTACTGCTCTGATTGAACAGATAAGTATTGCCTTTGATTTCATTGTGTGTAAATAAGTGACTGCTACATTGCTTTTAAGCTCTTTGTGCCCAGAGTAGTTATAGGTGTTGAAGGGAGGGTTGCGCCATGCTTAACATTGAAGTAAAGCTAACTTGCATTGATTTCTCATTTTCATTCACTGTGTGGTCTGTACAGTGCTGCCCTACAGTTGGGTGCTAGAGGAAATCCCATAGCGAAGAAGCAGCATCATCCAGAGCACTCCTGCAGAGCCTGCCTCCCTGCAAGAGACAAGAACAGCTAGCATAGAGTGGCATCAACATTTACAGTAAGTGGCGCAAAACAGTACATCTTCACTGAAGAGGGAGCCTGGGGAGCCCAATGAGAAGACTGTTGGATTCCCAACATCAAGGTGGTTTATATTTGGCAACATGTTGTGTTGGCATAACAGAATTGACAACAAGGAGAAAAAATGCCCAAATCTCCTCCCTCCAATCAGCGGGGGATGTCTTCCCTTCAAGATAAGGAAGCCTCCCAAGAGGAGTTTGTTGAATTCATTGATGCTTTGTTGATGGATGTGCTGGTGTAGAGGAGCAGCCACTGCCTCTGCAGAAAGGCCCGCCCCTCTCCCACCTATATGCTGGAAACCAGGAATCATGCCATGCTTGACACCAGCAGTTGTGACTAGTCCGTGTTGAATCTTCGAGAAAAGGTATCCACTAAGAAAGCCCTATCAGATGTATTCCCAAAGAGATGACAATCTCTTGGAGGAGATCCCCGAAGGAATATGAAAATGAGAGAAAGAGAAGTTGGTGATGTCACAAGAAACGAGCGTGACGCACTGAGAAGACTGGCTGAAGAAGAGAATGTATGGACCTTATAGAAACTGATGACAAAGTAAAGAATCGAGTAAACTTTCATATGAGTGACAAAGATTGCATATGTGAAGAGCACTGAAGAAAATGTAAATAGTTTAATAACTGTACAGATGCAGCAACACAAGTAGACTGAGTGATCATAGAAACTAGCTACACGTAGTAAATAGACTGCAGGCGGACCCACCATTATGTAGAAACTGGACATCGGTGTCACAATTTTAGTAAGTTCAGCCCATGGAGAGAAGGGCTGAATGCTGTGTCACAGCAGAGAATTAGCTGGTAGCGTGGAAGAATCGAGAAGGGCTGCCTGGCCTCATGTCAAGGCTAGAGCTTCCAAGAACTGGTTATCTATCCTTGAAGAACAGTCACCATGAGACGCCGAATCATTCCTTGTTAAGGTGCAAAGAAACAACACCATGAGTGCCAAGTTTATTCATTAAATACAATAAAATGCTGCAAAATGGGCCGAATTGCTGTCTTCTGTCGGATGAGCCAAGGATGGAAATAGAAGTTGGGCATGCAGTCCAGAACTATGAAAGCGCTTGCTCACACTCCCTTATATTCCCAGAGACAAGAATACATTGCAAAGCCAAGTTCAAAGACAATCTTCATGGCAGAAGGCCTGGGTGATGACAGATGTTGGGCTAATTGGGTGGGGAGGTACAGCCATGTTCAATTCCTGACACCTGGTGTATGGGTTTACATGCTGCTAGTGAGCTGAATTTTCCAGAAGGGCACGAGTGTGTCAACCAATTGTAGAGGGCCATATAACGAAGGGCCTTATAGTTTGATAGCCAATGATGTACGGTGCATCTAATTACTGTTGAAGATGACTTGCACTAGGGGTGGGCATGAGTGTGCCACCTGACTGTAGAGACTCAATCACCCCCGATCCCTTATAGAAAGTATACTTAGATGTTCCCCTTGAACCAACCACAAGCTCCCGTAGGTTTCGCTTATCACATAGTATGGCATCATGTATGACACATTCTTGCTGTAAAAGAATGCTGTGCAATGTCTATTGATGTCCGTTGCAACTCCCTGTTTAGACAATTTTGCCATCTTCCTTAGTTGGTTTGATTATTTGGTGTAAAGAGTTACTCTGCATCCCATCCAAGTGCATGACACGCTACCCGCCAGGGCCCTAAATTCACATGGTAGAAGAGGATGGTTCTAACCCACTGATCTGTTAGCTCCAGTATTTCGGACGACCGGTCATCCTCTGCCATCTAGCCAGAAGATCGCAGGGTTTCCTGTGGAGAGCGGCCGAATAGAAAACTTGCAAGAAGAACCTTGACAGTAGGCAGGGTCCCTCTTTGATAAAATCCCTTGTTTCAACGGGCACTCTGTGGATGAAAGACGAAAGTGGTCAGTTGAAGGAGGAGAGGATACCGAAGGCCTTGAGTCAAAGAACGACCGAATGGTGAGTAGACTGAGGGGAATGGCAAATTAAGGGAATGGGGTTGTGGTAATTTAAAAGTAACAGGAAATAGTGTGTGGAGATAGTGCCCAGAAGCCTGGCCCAGTGGGATCCAGAAGAAGTCATCTCACACTCTAACGGGAGTCACTAGGCTACATGTGAACAGGTTCACATAAGGAGACGAGTTAAATCCTGTGACAGGATATTTGAATAGGCGCGAGGAGAAAAAGGGTGATGACAGAGTATTGTTAGTAAATGTGTAAAGTCGACTAGTCTGTCTGTTTTATGTATTGAGTTAAAGTGTTGAAGAGTGACACAAGTTGTGAAGAAATTTAAACGAAGTAATGGAGCTAAAGGGACTATCTAGAGAAGTGGTTGGTACCAATCCTGAGATAAACAGAGCTAATTGGAAAGGTAGAGGCTTGAGCAGCGGTTGTTGGAGCACACTCAAATTTATTGTTTTAAAAATATTGAAAATTGGTGAAAGTACTTGATAAAACCTGACAACTATTGACAGTCAATCTAGACTCGTCATAATGGGTGACACTCCTCTAATGCATTTATGTAAAACAGCACATGCCCATGCTCAAACAGTATAGTGCAGAATGGGTGAAAGGCACGGCAGATAAGATGTTCATGCCATGGCCACAAGGGGGATCACTGTCAAAAGCAGTATTGCAACACATGACCACATACTTGTATGCTGCGTACACGGGGAAGAAACTGGAGAAAAGATTAGCGATCCTAGAGCTTTGGAAGATGTACCAGGAAGAAAGGGAAGATCCACCACCTGAGGAGTGAATGCTTAGCCAGTGTAAGGAGGAAGGTGTTGAGCCGTCAGTTCCCCTTACCTCGCCTGAAGTGAAAGGCACTAGTGCAGAGGAAGTAGGGTTGCATCCTTTGAAGGAACTGAAAGTGGCAACAGGGAATAGTAATCCAATATACGAACCGCATATAGCAGTGAAGATAGTCCAGAGGAGAATAAGAGAAAAGAGGAGATCTTTAAAATCATACAGAATAAAGAGAAGAAGAGTGAGCGATCGAACACATCGACAGAATTAGAAAGAGAGATTAAGAGATGAAAAGGGAAGAAGGCCAAAGTTGACGAGGTAACGCTAGTGCAGAACAAATGGATGGGAGGACATATATTACTCAAGCAAGATGGGAAAAGCATCGAGGAAGAAGGCAAACAGAAGATAGGGAAGAACAGGTTAGAAGAGACAGGGAATGAAAAAAAAGGTTGAAAAGATGAGCATAAAAGAAAGAGCAAGGAGCAACGAGAACAGATGTATCAGGAAGATCAAGAGTACGGGCAGAGGAGCAAAGAAAGTATGACATTAGGCAGAGAGCAATAGAAGATAGGGATAGAAAAGAAAGGAAGAGAGAGGAGGGGGAAGTGCAGAAATTAAGGGACAAAAGGATACAGAGATGACGAGAAGAGGAAGAAAGGAGAGCGGGAGTAAGGAGAGAAGAGCAAAGACAGGAAGAGTAGAGAATCAGAAAAGAGGCAAGAAAATGAAGAGAATTAGTTGAAGAATTAGAACGAAGAAGGAGACAGCAGGATCTTGACATTGGCCTCATTAGAAAGGAGCCAATATGGCCAAGTCCAGCAATACGATGGGACAGAATAGAAGACTTCCTTCCGTTAAGTGGAGCAATGTCAGGGGCATCTAGAGTAGCATTAGCAGAAGAAAACTTTGATATAGGAAGTATCGGAGACAGGATCGATAAGGCCTATCTAAAGGAAGGTAGCAAATCGGGAAGCTGAGGGAAGGGAGATCAATCCCTAGTATTCCGATCACAAAGTGAAGAAGCAAATCCATTTAGCCTTGAGCACAGAGCAGACAGAGTCCTTAAGCAGACTGAACTTAGATAAGGGTGAAGGTGATGAAAGTCACACTAGTTGGTGACTAGACATGCCAGACGAGGAAAGAGAATCCTTCCTTGGGGAAGAGGGAGGAAGCACATCTGCCCCCGAGGGAAACCTGCAGATGGGCAAAGAAGTAAGATGGTCCGATCTAGAGCGACCTAAGGATAGGATGCCAGATCCCATAGCCTATCCAGAGCATCCCAGAGGGAGATTGTATAGTGAGAAGGGTGAATCACTGCCATATGTGAGCAGGTTAAGATCGCTACCAGCAAGGAGGCGGTCAGGGACAATGTTCCCTGCCATGGATAGGCAGACGATGGGAGCTGACTGCGGGTTGGGGTTTCCGCAGTTTCCCTTATTGGAAAAAGGGGGAGCAATACCACAGTATATTCCATGACATATGGAGGAGTTCAGGCTATTCAAGTGTGACAGCACGAAACACAGCACATGACGGAGCGCTGTTTAATAATTGCAGAGCTGATGTGTGGAGGGCTCTCAGGGTACAATATCCTGACACATCAGATATGGGTGCAATCATGACACATAAGATGAAGGTAGATGAAGACCCGAGTGCTTACATTCAGGATATTCAAGAGCGTTGGCAACTTGAAACGCAGGAACCGCTGCAAAAAACTGTGGCATTATTTTTCCACATTTTATGTCAGGGGTTGCTGGAGCAAGTACAGTCGCAAATGAAAAAAACAAGTGGGAATGGAGGCGAAGCCGTGGGCTGAAATAGAGTTGACGATAGTGCCTCACTGTTGGCTATTGCAGGAGAAAAACAAGAAGACAGATGAGGCTGGGAAAATTGAGGAAGCCAAATTAGTTCAGAAGAAATTGTCAAAATGTAGAAGGGGCGGTATTGACAACCGGAGAATTATTGGGAATAATCAGCGCACGATGGACCAAGGAGGGAATGGGTTCATGCCATGAGGCAGAGGTATGGGCTATAGAGGAAGGAGTGGATTCCAAAATAATCAAGGTGGGTTTCAAAATACGCAAAATGAGAATCAGAACACACAAGTAGGATTTAACTAAGGGGGACTAGTCAGGCGGACTCCCCCTGTATGTTGAACTTGTGGGATGACAGGACATATTGCACGCATATGTGGGAGCCAAGTGAATGTACAGAATGGCCAATTCTCAAGAGGGGGGACAGCTTATCCTCCATCATATAGCACACAAACTAGGGAAGGGTTTGGCCAATACCAGACAATGGGCCTCATTACGAGTCACCCGGTATGGAAATAACGGTGGCGGTTAACTCGCTGCCACCGTTGTTTCCATACCGGGTGATCCCGAGTCCTGCAGGCGGAGGTGTCATTCCCGCCAGGTCTGACCTGGCGGGTTTAACACGGCCTGCCTGCAGGCGGACGTGGAAACATCGGCACCATCACGAGATGGTGCCGGTGTTTCCACTTCCCCATTTCCATTGAGTACTATAGGACTCAATGGGAATGGGGATTTACCGAATTCTGTCTACGGAATTCCCGGTTCACCGGGGTCGTAATGCCCCAGTAATTCCGGGAATCACGGAGGCAGAATGGTAATAGGAGTCCGGCGGTAACCTGCCGGAATTTCAGGCACGTTTACCGCTGGACTCGTAATGAGGCCCAATGTATCAGACACAAGCGCCGCAAATGTAACAGACACAGCAACCAGAGCAAGTGCAAATGAATCCACAACGGGAATCGCAACACGCCCCCATGCAGACACAACAGAATGCAAACATGGGACAATTACTGACACCTAGAATAGGAGGTGCCACTGTGGTAGGAGGAAATCCTTTAACCGGTACAGGGGTATGCATGTAGCCACAATAGGACAGCTCACAGGGCGACTTGATGTGTTCAGTAATATCAGTGACACCAGAGCCCCAAGAGGAACTAAGGATTGATGTGACGATAGGGGGCAAATCTTTTTCTTTTCTAGTAGACACTGCGGCTACTCGTTCATGTATACGAGAGGGAAAATATCCAATGTCGGGAATTGCCATGAATGCTCAACGGTTCTCTGGAGCTACGAGTAGAGTTCCTTTTACTGATGAATTACAAGTCTCTATAGGAAAGTGTGCTATGTCTGTTCCATTGTTGTATTCACGACAGACACCAGTTAACATATTAGGAAGATATTTGATGACAAAACTTAACTTGATGATTTAATTTACTGACGAAGGAATAGTGTGTTCCACTCCTGGAATACACTACATGAATGTGGGAAAATGTATACCGACGTTCACAGGGCAAATGGCTCTGCAAGGTGTTCCAGTAGAGCCAGAGATTTTTCTTTATGGGGTGAGCATTATACTGACATGGCTAGCTGGCTTAGTGGGAAAAACTATGAGGATACCTGTGAATTCTTGTTTAGACCACAGATACCTTTGGACGAAGAGGGGAGACAGACAATCCCTTTAGAATTAGAAGTAGCAATAGTATGTAGGGAAATGGCAATGCTCAAAGGAACGGACGATGAGGTAGACCATGGAGGACAGTAATTGCTCTCGAAGAAAGGTGCAGATTGAACGTAGAAGCAAAGGGGCTGAGAGAGGAATCTGTGTCTCAGTTTAAAGATGGCACTGTGCCTGCTCAGTCCTTGCAGCACAGACATCCTTAGAGAATTATACGCATGTGGGATTATTTTTGCATTTGATAAAGCTGGTTTAATTTTGAATGTATTTATTTCCAGGTAATAGCATTGACATTAGTCATGGCCATCACCTTATCGAGGGTATGAATCAGGCACACCTAAACACCTTGTTATTTTCTAAGCATTATGAAAGCTCTTAGTATAGTCAATGGAAATGCCCATGTAGCATATATGTATTTATTCGATTTACACTTACTTAATTTAGTGTAAATGTTTAAAAATGTTGGACTTGCATTCTACATGCACACTAGCCATTTAACTGCGACCATACCAGGGCATGTGGCCATTTGCTGATCGGGTAACACTGGAATCTTTGATGGTATAACGCTTTTGAAACTGTTCAGCATTCAACCACTTAACAGAACAGGTCACATGAGTGTGGATCCCGAGAAAGGACTCCTTCCTTTCATAATGATCTCATTTGAATTTGAATTGCTATCCTCACCCAACTGACCATACATTCCTTACTTTTGAAATCTTGAGTCCATATCCCCTTTCTACTTTAGTAGCCATGCTGTTGACTTACCTTTGAAATACTGAATCACACACACCCTTTGCAGGGTCAATCTTTGGTGCACATTTGGTGATTTACCATGTAATTGAATAGGTATGTCTACCAATCCTCCAACATGCCAATGGGTTGTTTAAAGTATCTGAACAATAATGAAACATTCTATTGCAATTACTATTTTGATCTAGTTTAAGCAGAAGTCCCTCTCCACCTGTGAATTATGATGTGATAACCTGATCAGGTATACTTGTAATTGTGACACAGTCACCCATGCTGTGATGCATTGTACAGTCTCTCCTTCAACCCTTAGTAAAACCATAGACCCCAAAATCCTATCGGAAACAAACCTAGGTCCATTAATAATTGTGTGTGATTAGCTTTGAAAGAGAAGTATCCGAATAGCTCAGTTAACAACACATGTTTCCCTTGAAATCCCTGGCCCTAACATTTGTCAACTAATTTCAATGTGATTATCAAGCGCTTGTCACAGAATCACAGAATCACATTCAAATTAAATGAATGCAATTATACAGGTTATCTCCTCCTCGTTATATTATTTAGCTCACAACCATAGATTAGAAGGCATAGCAAATTGTTGAGCATAATACTTTTGAATCAATAACTAATAAGATATTTCATCATTATTGATTTTGACACTGATTTGTTTTTGTGTTTGCCTGTCTGTTCGAATGATGTATCATGCAGGTACAGGGAGCTTTTGTTTTGTTTTCAGCCAGGAAAATGTTTGTATGCACAAAATGTTTGTTAGCTGACCACATGCTTGCGAACTGGCAAGAAAAATACTACTGGACTATACGAAATTATATTGTCTTTTGCAATTTGAGGCAGGATAGCTCAGGTGAGCTAAGGAGTTGCAGTGTTTGCTTTCTCACCTCTTTTCATATAGAACGTTTTGCTTCCCTTCACCACACTCATCTACAGGTCTTCTTTAGTTGGACACTGGAGCCAGGTGCAATGGCCACAAATAAATGTTTTCAGACATGGGGCAAAGTTCGACAATATGCACTCCCTACTTTTTCCATGATTGTGAGGACTCTAATACAGATCCAGAAAGAAGACGTATTTCTAGTGCTTATCACACCCTCTTGGCACTCATAAAATTGACGACTGTTTTCTGTTAACAGTGGGGATGTCCATATACCTGCCTACCCTCCTTCTGCACTTCCAGCATCTGCTTTGAAAGCCCCATTCTGCCCCAGACCATTACTTCTGTCAGACTCCCTTTATTTCTGGGCATGGCTGATTTCAGGAGTAGAAGGTCCCTGAAGGTGTTTCCTCAAAGGCATCTTGGTAGCTCATCAGAGAGCAACAGGCTTCAGGTAGCATCAGAGCAAGTTGCACGGAAGAACTGATAACATTGGAGTAACAAGAGGTTTCTAGACCCCTTTCACTCAGATTAAATTCAGATGGTCAGCCTTTTAGCCGGTTTGGCTGCATCATTATCTTAATGTACAATGATCTTATATTGATTGTGTATAATACAGTCTTTTCATCGATTGGTTCACGGTTGCCTGCTAGACATCACTCATTGCTAAGCAGGCTGCTAGGAGTAATTCCTATTAGAGCTGCTCTCAAGTCCAAGTATTCATGTCTTTTAGCTGTTACTGTGTGCTATCCATGTTCAGAGGGACATATCTCTTCAAGAGCTCTCTGCTAAATTGGTCATGTCAATGTGTTTGGCTTTTTTCAGGAGAGCTTCTGATTTACAGGCTCTAGTCCTTTCAGGGTGGTCATTTTCACTTGACAGATGTTTCTTCTGAATAAAAAGCAGTACCGAAACCGGTTCCTTGCTTCCTACATCAGCCAGATGTATCAGATGGTACATGCCTCAGGCAAGGATCTAAGTCTCTGGTTTTCAGGTGCTCATTTCTCAATGGGTGCCAGGTCTTGTAGGGGTATTGGTCTGCGGCCAGGCCTGACAATGATTTCAGGTCTACTGACTGATCTAATGAACAGATCTTTCACAAATTCTGTTGCAAACCTATTGTTAATTGTTGTTAATGCAGCCTCTTTTGTTTCTTTTTAAGCTTTAAACCTGAATAATAAGAAACCTCTTGGCTATGCCTTAGAATGTCAATTATTCCTGGTAAATTGCAATGCATAGTCTTGATTCTATTAATGACACCGAGGAGAGCATTATCATGCCTTGTTTATCTTGTTTGTGCAGCTGCTGATGGCTTCAACAATCAACAATTCATTGAGAATGTGTCCCATTCGTCGGGTTAATAGGATTACAAGATTGGTGTTGTTCAATGCAGCCTTCCCTTTTTTTCCTTCCTTAACACATTTCTGCATCTGCCTGGATTGTATTTGGAAAGGGGAAGTATGATTGGCAGAATCATTTTTTAAGTAAAAATGGCTGATTTTATTGGACAAAGAATAAGGACTGTAACACACTATGGAATGGAATTATGGGATATATACTCTGATAGTTTGTATGTACTTTCGGTTGTTTCACAGATCTAGAAAAACTCAGCAAAATCCCTACAATTAACCCATTAACGTTTTACCTGCAGATATGACTCCTCTACATGTGACACGAATGTAGTGTGGCGGGTCAGAAGAGCATGGAATCTAATCTTCCATCTCACTATGGACATTTATTAAATGAATAGTGAAAACTCCTGACTCTCCCTATGCTAAGGGTGTTCCCAACCTAACCAAACCAACAAAGGTGCTCATCAGTCATCAGTGAGAGTCCAAATAAAGATCTGCCACTGTCCAATTTAACCTTCTGTAACCCTACCTCTAGTAGAACAACAAAAGTGTGTCTTCTGTGGGCTGGTTCTTCAAGTTCAGTTCAGTAATGTATCCTTAAGTAGTTCCTGGTGATTACTTGTATTAAGTCACACAGTTCTGATGCTGGATCCTTCCAGGTTTCAAGTGTCCTTTCATCTGGGTTACTCTTTCTCTATCTTTTATACGCTTCTTTTTATTCCGGTTTAAACGTTTCCCTTTTCTCAGTGTCGACTGTTTATCTTGCCTGGGATGAGTATGAATATTCTAGTAATGATTCTCACTCTCTTTATTTTTTTATTCTTGACACTCTATCTTGACTGGGATGGGTATGAGCATTCCTGTAACGATTCTCACTCTTGTTATCCGTTCCTAATGCTTTTATCTTGTTTGGGATGTGTATTTGCATTCTAGCAATGGTTCTCACTCTCTTCACCTATTCTTGACACTTTATCTGGACTGGAACGTATATGAAAGTTCCAGCAATGATTTCTTTATCTGGACTGGGACGAGTATGAGTGTTCCAGTAATGATTCTCACTCTTGTTATCCGTTCCTAATGCTTTTATCTTGTTTGGGATGTGTATTTGCATTCTAGTAATGGTTCTCACTCTCTTCACCTATTCTTGACACTTTATCTGGTCTGGAACGAACATGAAAGTTCCAGTGATGATTTCTTTATCTGGATTGGGACGAGTATGAGCGTTGCAGTTATGATTCTCACTCTCTTCATGTATTCTTGACACTTTATCTGGACTGGGACGAGTATGAGTGTTCCAGTAATGATTCATACTCTCTTCATGTCTTCTTGACACTTTCTTAGGACTGGTACGAGAATGAGCATTTCAGTAATGATTCAAATTCTCTTTACAAACTTTCGATACATTATCTTGACTAGGATGGGCATGAGCAGTCCAGTAATGTTTCTTACTCTCTTCATACGCTCTCAATGCTTTATCTTGATTGGCACGAGTATGAGCTCTCCAGTAATTATCTTCGGTCCCCCCTGTGTCTCCTACGTTCCCCATTATCTGATTTGGTTAGGGATAATGACACTGGGTTGCACAATAGGCTGGGATCCTCCCTGTCACGTGTCAGGTTGGCTCTTTGGCTTTTCTGTGGTTTCCCGTAGGGGTTTGCCATTCTTCCTTCTTTTGGTTTGCTTAAGGGAAGTGTTATCCGCGTTGTTTAGGGATCCACTGGTCCACCACGGCTTGATCCTGGTCACATAACCACTGATTCTTTCCTGTTTATTGGGATGCTTTGTTTCCACCTCGGTTTGTTGCATCTCCTCTCCTTTTTGGTACCACACCTCTGAAGCTGCATCTAGGCTTCCATTCTGCATCAGGCGCAGCACATCCAGGTTTCCTCCTCTGCACCTCAGCGAGTCAGTTTGAAACTCGTGGGGTCTCTCTCTCTCTCTCTCTCAGTGTCTCCACCTCCCATTCTTATTACGTTGCCATGGGACTTCACCAGAATAGCGTTAAAGTCCCTCTTTTCTGTTTGGCTCACATTTGTATTCTTCCAATGGTTTTCTTTGTCTCAGTATAACACAAGTATTCCTTCGTAGGCACATTCAAATATTTGTATTGCAATAACAAATTCTGATATGTTCTTCATGTCTTTCTTCAGTAGATGTCTTTAAAGGTGGGTTAATGTTTTAAATATTTCACACTCCTTGAATGCTTCCGGAATTTTTATATATGAATATTAATCATGTTACCTTACGGAATATTTATATTATATGCTAAAGTGCCTCACTTCTTTACCAACCTCCCTATTGACTCCCCCTCCCCTTTTATTTCTTGTTTGTCCTATGTCTGTCCTGTGTTTGTCCTCCCCCTACTTAATTAATTGTAATGCAGATATCTTTCCATACTAAGTTGTGTACAACATATTGTCGCAAGTCTCTCCCCTTCTCACCCGTCTTTCCTGTTGGCTTGTGACCTTCTTTCGTGACTTCTTCCACACAGTCCGGGATTTGTATAGAGCTGTGCGTGGGTCTTCGGATTCCAGCATGCTTCGTTCAGACTGTCCGGGATGGAACCAGGAAGGAACAATATCCGCGCACGGAGGCACGGCAGCCATGACTTGAGCGTGGTGAAAATCCAGGAAGTTGGGTAAATTTAGAGGATGTAAGGAAAGGAGGAGGAATCAAGGAACCGGGAAAGGGGAAATTCAAGAGGATAGCCCGAGCGAACTCCGGCAGCACATGTCCAGCTACGGCGAACAGCAGCATTGAGACGCGCAGTGCCGCGGGGGTGTGTCTGTTTAATAGTGTGTGAAGCGCGGAACGAAAAGGCAGGCAAGCTACATTTCGTATACGACGGCCATGTTGGGAGGGTTACTACATTCAGAAATCTATGGGTCAGGGACCAGGAGGTCCAAAAGGGACGCCGGCGACGGTTCATGCAAGCATGCCTCCTCTCAAGCCCAGCTCCTGCGGGTTTGCCTGGATGGATAAGGTGGTATCTTCGAATCAACCTGGGGGCATTCATGTTTGAAAGGGGTTCCCAGGTTCGCTCACTAGGTGGATATCCTTTCCATTCGACCAAGTACTGCAGCTGACCACGTCGGTACCTGGAATCACATATTCTGGAGACCTCCTATTCGAGTTGATCATTGACAATCACTGGCGTAGCTCTTGGAGCAGTTCGAGAGGGTTGGACATATGGCTTTAACAGAGAGGTATGGAAAACTGGGTGGATCCTTTTCAAAGATTTAGGTAGTTGGAGTCGAAAGGCCACTGGATTGATGATTTCTTTTATAGTAAAGGGACCGTAATACCTGGGCGCCAATTTATTTGGATGTAAGTGACGTGGGAGGAGTTTTGAGGATAACCAGACTTTATCGCCTATTGAATATGAAGGTCCTGGTCTTCTTTTGGAGTCAGCATAAAGTTTCACGTCTCTTCGAGTCTTTTCCTGGTTTTCTTTAGCTTCCTTATGTACATTGATTATTGTTTCAATCCAAGAATCAACCGTAGGAACTGGGCTTGGATGTGGAAGAATGGACGGTAGGACTGAAGGATGAAATCCTTGACTACAGAAAAAAGGACTGGTTTTGATAGCTGAATGATCCGAATTATTGTATGCGAACTCGGTCACAGGTATTAAGAGTGACCAATCATCCTGGACCTTGGTGGCGAAGCAATGAAGATATTGTTCTAAAGTTTGGTTAACACGCTCAGTAGCTCCATTGGTCTGTGGGTGATATCCCGAAGACAAGGCACGCTGCATTCCCAGTATACGACATAACTGTTTCCAGAACTGGGATATGTATTGGGGCCCCCTATCAGAAATGATCTTGGAAGGTAGCCCATAAAGCTGGAATATGTGTTCTAGGAAAATTCCAGCAAGCTCAGATGAGGATAGCAGTTTGGATAAAGGTGTAAAATGAGCCATATGAGTGAACAAATCAATGGTAACCATTATAGTTGGGTAGCCCCTGGAAGAGGGTAGTTCCACTATGAAATCCGTGGCAATGATTTCCCAGGGTCTTGTTGGTAACGCTGGGTGAAGCAGGAGACCTGCTGGTTTTTTGTTATCGTGTTTGTTCTGATTGCAGACTGCACACATCTGGATATGGATCTTGATATCATCCTTCATCTTTGGCCACCAAAACTGTTTTTGTATTAGATGGAGAGTGTTGGTGATGCCACGGTGCCCTGAATGGAAAGTATCATGACATAGGCTTGTGATTCTTTGTCTCAATCCAGGAGTGGGAATGACCAGGCGATTGTCCTTGAACAGGTATCCGTCCTTTGTTTTGAGATTCCATTGATTGTTTCTTTTAAACTCCTTCCATAGTTCAGAGGACTGGGTTTGAATTCGAATATCCTCCAAGAGGGTGATTGCTTGGGCAACAAATATTGTGTGGGGAAACATCTTAGGAAAGGTCCGATCCTCAAGGGGCTCATAGTCGGGACGCCTGGATAAATCATCAGCTATGACGTTATGTGTTCCAGGGAAATGATGGATTTGGAATTGGTATTGGGCAAAAACGAAGGCCCAGCGACCTTGGCGACTGTTTCTGCATTCTAGGGATTGTAATACTTGGAGATTCCGATGGTCTGTGCGAAATTGTTTTGGGTGTTTTGCTCCCAGAAGGAGATGACGCCAATCAGTGAAGGCCTGACGGATGGCTAACAATTCCTTCTCCAGGACGGAATAATGGGTTTCACTGGGAGTCAAAGTGCGGGAGAGATAGGCAATGGGATGTTCTAGTTTGTCTCTAAGTTCCTGTTTCAAGACTGGCCCAATGGCGCAGTTGGAAGCATCAGTTTCGACAATGAAGGGTTTGTTTGTGTCAGGTTGAGCAAGGATGGGGGCTTGTGTAAACTCCGATTTTAATCGCTGAAATGCTGACTCTTGGACTGAGGTCCAATGAAAGGGGGTGCCCTTTTTGAACAATGTGACGATTGGATGAACAATTTCAGAAAATGCTGGAATAAACTTTCTGTAGAAGTTAACAAGCGCCAGGAAGGATGAATTTGCTTAACGCCGGTGGGAACAGGCCAAGATAGAATGGAGTCAACCTTCGAAGAATACATTCCAATCCCTTTTTGTCTAAGAACAAATCCGAGATAGTGAACAGTGGACACGTGAAAGAGGCATTTCTTGGGTTTGGCCAGGAGTTTATGTTCCCGTAAACGTTGTAAGACTGCCTTTATGTGTTCTTCATGTTTTTGATGGTCCTTGGAGTAGATCAGTATGTCGTCTAGATATACAATGACGAAGAGGAACAGCATATCAGAAATTCCCGGTCCATGAAGCTTTGGAAAACTGCTGGGGCATTAGCAAGTCCAAAGGGCAATACTAAATACTCAAAACGGCCGAAGGGTGTTCTAAAGGCTGTCTTCCATTCGTCACCTTCCTTTACATGAATAAGATGGTAGGCGCCCCTGAGGTCTCGTTTTGTGAAGATGACAGTGCCTCTGACGGCTTCCAGGATGTCTGAGATGAGAGGCAGTGGATAACGGTCCTTAAGAGTGCATTGATTAAGGCCACGGTAATCGAGACATGGTCTAAGCTCCTTGGAATCCTTCTTGGGAACGAAAAACAGGGAGGCGCCCGCTGGGGACTTGGATGGACAAATAGTTCAGTTTTCCAGATTGGTATACAGGTATTCCCAGAGGGCCCTTTTTTCAGGTTCTGACAAGATAAACATTCTTCCAAATGGAATTACAGCTGAAGGTTCAGTATCGATGGCACAATCTTCAGGTCTATAGGGTGGTAGAGCTTGAACTATGGCAGTTGCAAACACATCTGTGTACGTCTGATAGGCCCTGGGAATCTGGATGACGTTAGAGATGGTAACTGGTATCTGTTGATTCTTTGGGAAGTCTTCAGAGGCTTTTGGTAAGGTATTCTGGGACAAACAATGGGACATACAATGTTCCGAACCAAGAAACAAGGAGCCTGCTGCCCAATTGATGTAGGGGTTATGCTTCTTTATCCAAGGCATACCTAAAACCATTGGATAGTGGGCAGATCTTATAAGATCAAATTTAACCTTTTCTTGATGGTGGTTTATGGAGAGAAGAAGCTCCTTGGTTTGAAGGGTTATGGGTCCTGAAGACAGGGGTCTTCCATCGATTGCTTCGACAGGTTGCATAATCTCTCGTGTTTCACATGGGATACGATGAGTTGTGACCCAATCCTGATCTTTGAATATGCCCATGGCTCTGCAATCCACTAATGCCAGGATGGGGTAGGATTCTTTCTTGGAAGGCAATAGAAAGGCCTGTAGAATCACAAGGTTATTTTGTCCAGGAGAGTTCAAGGAAGGAATTGATGTGGAGCAGACATCATTCTCCCGAAACTGTGCCCCATCTATGATCGGGAGCTGGCGTTTCCCGAACGCTGTGGAGGAGCAATAGGGCACTATCTCACAAGGTGTTTATCAGAGGCGCAATACACGAAGAGACCAGTGTGAATACGGTGTGAATACGGTGCATCCTTTCTTGTGGGTTAATGGGTCCACGGAAGGCCCCCAGTTGCATAGGTTCTGGGTCTGAAGTCGGAGAAACTGCAGATTCAGGACTAGTAGGATGATCGATGACAGTCTTTGGGAATGATGAGTTCGACTTCTTTTTCTCCACCTTTCTTTCCTTTCCAAAAATCAATTTGCAAGGAAAGATCCAAGAGGGCCTGGAAAGAATTAGAGCGAGCTACCCTAGCTAGCTCGCCCTTTCTTTCTTCATGCAACCCTCTGTGAAAGAGGGTGAAGCTAGCCTCTTGGGACCAATCGGATTCCTTTATAAGTTGTTTGAAACGGGTGACATAGGTAAGCATATCCTGGGATCCTTGTCTAAAATCAAGTAGACATTTTTGAGCGCTGTAGACCTGCTCAGGACGATCAAACATGGCCTTTAGGGCTTCCACGAATCCATTGTAGTCATCAAGGAGGGTGTTGCCCGAATTGACTAGGGGAGTAGCCCAGGTTAATGCGTTGCCAGTGAGGTGTGATATCATAAACCCTACTTTTGCTCTAGGGGTGGAAAAGTAGTAGGGCTTGAAGGTGAAATGCACTAGGCATGAATCTAGGAAGGCACGAAGGGTCTTTGGAGAGCCGTCATATTTGTCCACCACTCCTCCTAATAACACACTTTCCTTGGTAGCAGAATCCCGAGACAATACCAGCTGTTTTAAGGCAGCGTTCTCAGCTTTAAGGTTTTGAACTTCGGTGGTAAGTTCCTGCATGCCTCGCTGAGGTCTTGAACCGCGGCTTCCATCCTGTATCCGTATTGATTTTTAGGCGTCTTAATCTGTCGCAAGTCTCTCCCCTTCACACCTGTCTTTCCTGTTGGCTTGCAACCTTCTTTCGTGACTTCTTCTGCACAGTCCGGGATTTGCATCGAGCTGTGCGCGGGTCTTCGGATTCCAGCGTGCTTCGTTCAGACTGTCCGGGATGGAACCAGGAAGGAACAATGTCAGCGCACAGAGGCACGGCAGCCGTGACTCGAGCGCGGTGAAAATCCAGGAAGTTGGGTAAGTTTAGAGGATGTAAGAAAAGGAGGAGAAATTCAAGAGGATAGCCCAGAGCGAACTCCGGCAACACACGTCCAGCTACGGCAAACAGCAGCGTTGAGACGCGCAGCGCCGTGGGGGTGTGTCTGTTTAATAGTGTGTGAAGCGCGGAACGAAAGGCTGGCAAGCTACGTTTCGTATACGACGGCCATGTTGGGAGGGTTACTGCATTCAGAGCTCTATGGGTCAGGAACCAGCAGGTCCAAAAGGGATGCAGGCGATGGTTCATGACACATGTGGCTTTATACTTTTCATTTATTTCTTAAATTTAAAGGTAATTTGTTCTAGAAATATTTAAGCTCAAAATGTATATAGTGCACTATATTACTTGTTCTCCAGACTTTCCTTAGGTTAACTATCATTTATTTTTATTTCATCAATGGATTTCTGTATTATGTTTTGGATATTAAGACTTTATTATTATACACTTTATGCTCCAATAAAAATTATTAAAATTAAAAGGTGGGTTAATGATATGTGCTGAAGGATTTCCTCATAAGAACGGGAGTCCTTGTCCGCAGATGGGGAGTCTCTCCGGGTGAGTTCCCCTTGCCTCTAACCCGAAGGAGGGTATTGGGTAGTGGGCTCACCTCCCTAGCCTCACAGGGAAAGGCTCCCCCCTGGGTAGAAGTGACAGAATCCCGCGGTACATCACAATAGATAACACAGAATTTTCTAGTGGGTGTAGTGTGAGTGTAAATGCCAAAAAGTTCCATATACATATTCTCCCCATACCAATATCTTTTTCTCAAACACATTGCTCTGTCACAGTCAAACTGAGGCAAGAATTGCTGCACAGTGAAAGTCACAATGTAGCTCCGGCAGGGTTTCCATCACATAGGAATGCACACAAATGAGCAGAGGAACCTCATCACACCACGCCCTTGTCTGCACCGGAGTCAAACTGGATGAATAAAGTAAATGTGGATGAATTGTTTGACGTTTTTTGTTGGAAAATCAATCTATTTGGAAGGCTTTCATTGAAATTATATATTAGGAATTGTATTGCTTTCAATGGAGATGACACGTTGCTTGAAAAAAAATATATTAAGGGGCTGATTCAAGGAATTTGTGCACCGAAAAACGGCGATTTGTGCGCCATTCTGCCCGCAAATCCCCATTTGTTATACAGGGATTTGTGGGCAGAATGGCGCACAAATCCCTGTTTTTCGGCGCACAAATTCCATGAATCAGCCCCTAAATGTTCTTCTATTCAATCTTAGCAAAAACGTATGCAACTGTTATGTTCAGCCCTTCCTCCACCTCCATTTCAGTTTTATCCATTTTCTTTTAGACAAGTTTGGTCATTTTTTTGTAGAACTGTTACAACTGTAAAATGTTTTCAATAATGGTTCAATTAAGCATCAGTATTGCTTTTAAATTGTTCTTTTGATGTGATTAAATCATTCTGACATCATTGAAATCATGTATTTTATTTTTTTAAACAATTTCTTTTTAAAAGTCTGTAGTTGAGCCAGATTCGCACATAATGTATTTCGACTCTGTCTTTGAAACAGAGCACCAGACCATGCCGGAAACCGAGCATTGTCGTGATTTGGTGAGGGAAATCATGGTAAACGTCTTGGATTCCTTGCAGGTGGCCCAAGGAATGGGGTCACCTTGGTTTAGTTCATGAGGAGGGGTGACGCCCGGTAGATAAGACATTGGGCCTCATTACACGGACGGCGGTAAGGGTTAACGGTCACCGTTAATGGCAACGGTGACCGTTAACCCTTACCGCCGTACTACGAGGTCCCTTTGCGGGTTGGAGAATTTAACGCCTGCTTCTTGCAGGCGTTAAAATCCAACCCGCTAAGGGACCTTGGAGCTAATTACGGCACCGCAAAATTGCGGTGGCGTAATTAGCGCCTTCCCCATTCCCATAGAGCCCTATGGGACAGAAATGGGAATGGGGAAGGGCAATGGCGGAAAGGGGATTTACCGCCCCTCCAACCTTGGAATGGGGCGGTAAATCCCCTTTCCGCCAAGGCGGTGCCGGTATTTTACCGGCATGAGCCATGGCGCTAATAGCGCCATGGCTCACCGCCTACCGTGTAATGAGGCCCATTGACTAACACAATCCTGAACCACAGTCAGCATTAGGGAACAGTACACTTGATGTTAAGGGAACATTGTTGCTCGTAGTGCTGTGCTGCCTGTTACCGGGACGATGGTGCGAGGGCAGGAAAGACAGCTCTTAGAGCTTGAATACTGCCCCTATAGGCACCACGTTGGTTATCCCATACGGTGATTACTGTGGCTTACACTGAACATGCCCCGTTGCCCCATCAAGATCATGGAAGTGCCTGATGTCCATACGATAGCACAATTCTGAGTTGGATTATGCTAGCCACCAGGTATCTACAAGGACTCAGCCAAAGCACTGCATTTTGGATCATATGTACCATTGCCCTCAGCATGGTGAAGGGGCTGCGCGTTGATTGTAGTGCACTTGACGGACTGTACAGGTCCAGGCCAGGCCCGCCACCCAACAATTCTGTAAGAAATGTGTTGTAATGGCTTTTCCGGTTGTGCTCTTCACGAGCGTGGAATTCTCAGGAGAATTCTACGCTCGTGCGGAGTCGTTGGCAGTTGGAAGGAGAGGAGAGACGTAGTGAGAGCGGCCGAGGACACGGCTGTTCAGGTTGAAGAGAATAAAGTTGTTTTCAACTTACCTGGCTCCTGCTCGTCATTACAAAATGCTTATGCCTTAAGGTCTTTCACAGAAATGTCCTGGGCTTAAGTGGTAAACGGAAGCTCCTATTTAATGTAGGATATGGGACAAGAGGGGCATGCAACTGGTGTAAGGCAATGGACAGTAGAGGTGGCACGGCTGCCATTCAGAAATAGCAGCGGCGCGTGTCTTCTATTACCGGAGTGCCAATTAAAACCGCTCTGCAGCAGCAGTAGTACTTATTTTGTGTAAAGTGCACCCAAGTGCCATATTTTCATTAGCAGAGAAGGCAAAGACTTAGTAGGCACGGGGCAAAAATTACCTGAAAGTGGGCCACCAAGGGCTGATGCCACCTTATGGAATGGGATTGCCACCCTCAGTCAGTTGCTGTGCCAGACACTCGGCGGCCTTTCGTGCCTATGAGGCACGCCCAGGAGGATACAGCTCCCATTGCCCTCAGCCCACGCTACCTTTAACAAGCATTCACAAAGAACATTTACACAAATGCTAATTTCTACAAGCCAAAGGCCTTAAAAAAACGCACAAGTGGCATGAGGCAAAGAACAAAAGCAACACCGTGAGATGACATAGAAGTCTGCAAATATTCGATAGACGGATCCAGGGGGGGTTACATTGCAGGGGCACGGCCGTTTCTAGCAGGTGCGGATCAGTCCCAGAACGAATGTTTTACCCAATGAACATCTGTAACGGACAGTGACCCGAGATAGAAGCCTGCTCTGACCTGTGCATTTCATTGCCTTCTACCCCCTCTCTCCACAGCCCCTACTCCAAGTGCAGGCACCCTAGCTTCCATTCCTCGACCTTCCACTCCTTTGGACCTCTTGGTCTGTAAATGCGCCTTAACTTAAATGGGGGCTTTCTGTCCTTGGGAAAGATCTGCAAGTGTCAACATGAGCTGCCAGGAGGAACATTTCTAGGGCAGAGGGCGTGGGGAAATAGCAAACGGGGAAGATAATGGCAACAAGGGGTCAATAAGGCTAACAATAATTCAAAGTGAGCAGAGAGTGGTGGGGGACAAGGGGGGAGCTTAGGCTTCAGTTGGAGCAGGAGAGGGTTAGTGATAGAAAGAGGGAGTGCAAGACAGAACGGGGGAGGTTGAAGATGAAAAGAAAAGGCAAAGAACATGAAACAGAAAAAGGGCGTGAACAAGAATGTGAGAATGAAAGCAAACAAAGGACTAAAGGGCGAAAGCGAACGGGTTGTGAAGAAAAATACACATAATGGGTGAGAAGGGGCAGGAAAGGTGTCACACGAGAAAGAATGCCGACAGAGGGATGGATAAGAGCAAAGGATATCAGGGGACTTAATGACGAACATAAGCAAGAGAGTGGGATAAAGAAAAAGAAATAAAGAGAAAGAGGAAGAGAAAACACTGAGGAATGGAGCGAGAGCCTTGGTTGGGGCCAAGGAAAGAGCAGGCGAGACAAACAAAACAGGGAGGGAGGCCTAGCGAGAGAGAGAGAGAGAGAGAGAGAGAGACGGCCGGGGACGAGAGGCCTAGAGAGAGGAAGTGAGAGGGAGAGAGAGAGGGACAGGGGGCGGGGGAGAGGGAGAAACTCAGAGGGCAAAAGAGGGAGAGATGAGGGAGAGAGAGATACTGAGAGAGAAATAGGGAGAGGGAATGAGAGTGAGAGTGAAAGTGACAGAGGAAGAGATACAGAGAGAGAGGTAGGAAGGGGGAGAAAAAGAGAGAAACAGAGACAGAGACAGTGAGAGATCAGAGAAAGATGGAGAGAAATAGAGAGACAGAGAGATACCGAGAGATGGAGAGAGAGAGGTGGATGGAGAGAGAGAGGAAGAAAGGGGGGGGAGAGAGAGAGAGGGAGAGAAAGAGAGAGAAAGAGAGAAGGAAGGAAAAGAAAGGAAATATATACAGCAAGGGGCATGGGGTCGTCCAAAGAAAAACAAGAGAAAACATGGGGGTGGGTAATAGTTGACCGAAAGAGAAGAAAAAAGGAACTGGAAGACAATTCAAGGAAGAGATGGGGGGAGTTGAGAATGCATACAATAGGCTGAGTAGGGCCAGCTAAAGTATTGAAATGACAAGGGGAACAAATGCTGAGATAAAAAAAATGAACCACCCCCGCGCTGGAAGCGAAATCCTGAAGCATCCGGAGGCATCAGGAAATGCACGGGGCTGCCCTGAATGGAAGCCGGCAACAGAACAACAGACGCAGCTCTGGGAGGTTCATCAAAATGGATATTTTCGCCGGGAAGCAGAGAAACTTTCCGAATCAATACGCAATTAGTTCTGCTGCCAGTGCGGAGCGCAGAGAGCGGCGCTGTTGATTTCTCCCTGAGAGTGAGGTTCTAAATCCAAATAACAAATGGGCCTGTGCGCGAGAGCGGCTCAGCGATGACAACTGCAGCGGGAGAAGCGCATCCCATGGAAAGGGCTCGCGCAGGCACGAGGAAGCCGCAGGGTGCAGGTCAAGGGCACAGCAGCTTCAGGGCCAGCGGACTCACAATGCCCATTGCACGTTGCCATTGCTCCTACAGGCATATGTAACGACTCACATCTCTCCCACACACATACATACTCACAGCCATCCTCATACCAGAAAAAGGGTATCTGGGAATCGTTTGAATGAACAATTGCTGCTGGGAATTCGCCTAGTCTGGTAGTTCACTTGGGTGAAAATTATGTTTTGTTTCCACGGGATTAATGTAACCCCAACTGTGTTTTCTAAAAGATTAGTGAAGTATTTTCATGCACACTGGGCCTCATTACGAGGAAGGAGGCCCATTGACTGTCCATTTCCCAACTGTTGGTAGAAGCGCCCTCTCTAGGCTTTTGTTTTGTGAACATATGATTCACTTGTGTTTTGGCAGGTTTTAACGAGCCCTGCCTGTGATGATATGCTCCCCTGGGCCCCTAGCCCTGCGTCGGGCCTCTGGATAGCAGGCCTCTGGTTCGCAGCGCGGGAAGGGGAAGCGCAGCAAAGAAACACATGGACCACTTCGATCAGTGCATAAACCCGGACTGGCATTATGACGCCAGTTCCGGTGATTCCTTTATTTCCTGTGTGTCACGTGACCCTCGATTGGCGGGCACGTGACACCACACTACCTATTGTTTCTACAGGGTTTCCAGGTTTACTCGCTACTCAGATCACTATTTCTCTTGCCTGTGTGTCAGATTTGGAGAAAATTCATTTGTGTTTTGAATCCCATTCTCTCGACGTTGGGTCTGAAGACTGTCCTTCTCCTTGGCCATTTCTAGCAGGGATGGGCGAGCTTTGAACTGCTCACCATGAATGCCGGTTTGAACCTTTTAAGAAAAGGTTTGATTCGTCCTGAGCTATACAAACCCCAGTAGAGATAGCTCGGGAGTCGAATCAAGCTGAGTTACTAAATGCTCGATTCGGGCTTGAAGCGGGTTAACCCAATTCAAACCAGAGGTCATTATGGCTCAAATCGAGTTAAAAATCATTTCTAATCCCTCTGCATTTTAAGAAAGGATGGGGCAGATTCTCAAATCTTTTCTGGACAAAAGTGTTGATAGGCGCTTGCACATATCACCACTTGCACCAAAAAAAGTGTGCTCCATTCCCGAATGGTGCCTGAAAGTTTGTATTACAGATGCGTCCATTCAAAATACCTTTTTCAGACCATTGTTTGCAATATTTTAAAGTGCATCCCAGCCCCAAAATATAATGCTCTTGAAAATGTGCAGAATACAGTCACCTTGCCCTCATCTATTGGGAATAGGCGCAATGGGCTGCGCAATGCATGGCAGGGTCAATGCCGACTCGGTCATGCATTTTCTTTTAAAGGGAATAGCAATGGTATGAACTGCTCCTGTCCCTCTTGCACTTGTATCCCTCAAACAGGGAAAGAAATGCTTTTATTTTCCTTTTAACATTTTGATAAGGTTGGCCCACTGTGATATGCTCCACCAGCACCAATGTGGGCACTGGGAGCTTGTCATGCATAAGTAGCAGAAACATGCTCCAGACACTAATGTATGCAAGAGTGCTGCCCAGCTCATCATTTGTGCTGCCGCACAGCCCCCCTCAAATGTGCCGGTCATCTTTTGTGGATATGGTGATCTTTTTTTGGAGCACGTGATGAGATGCGCAAGGGCAAATAAACGTGCCCTATTCTTAAAGGGTTTCTGAATGTGTCATAACAGATGCGCACATTCAGATGCCATTTTTCAGCCCCAATGCACATTTCCAAAAATAAGGGGTAATTTCTGTGTTTTTCAAAGCACATCCAGAATCCACAAATTGAAGGCTGCTTGAAATGTGCAAGACACCTTCCCCAGCACTTATTTGCAACAGATTAAAGGGACTCTCAAATGCAATACATGGAACACCGCAGTTGTCCCTTTTGCATTTCAATACTTCAAATAAGGATAGAAATGCTTTTTTTTGTGTTTAAAGATTTTTATTGGATGAGATTAGGTATACAAGGCAGATAATACAAACATTATATGTCCAGAATAATATCAGATATAAAGCCTGGTAAGCAGGATATAATGAGGATTAATACAAAGTAAGCCAAGTATCCTTATATCATATATTAGTACCCGGCGAGAGTCAAGCAGAATGCAACACGCATTCTGATTGGCTCTCACCGGGTCCTTACCCGGCCGAGAATCCTTCGATTCTCGGCCGGGATTCCAGCCACCTTGTCCTCGGCGGGGGGCGTGGCCGCCACTCAGTCAATGAGGAGGCTGGAGGCAGGGCCATCCCCGCTCTGAGCCTCCCCGCGGCTGAGAGGTTGCCTTCGCCCCCCTGCCGGAGCCTCGGGTAAGACTTTTTTTTTATTCCCTTTCCTCCCTCCTCCCCCGACCCCCACTTACCTTCTTGTTCCTGCTTCCCCGGCGAGGGACGAGGGAAGCCTCCAGCCGTGTGGAGACTTGGAGCAGGGCCATTCCCGCTCCGCGCCTCCACATGGCTGGAGGCTTCCCTCGTCCCTCGCCGGGGACGCAGGTAAGCTTTTTTTTTAAAAACTTTTTTTTTTAATTCCCTTCCCACTCCCGCCCTCCCAACCCCACTCACCTTCTTTTTGATCCTTTTTCTGGAGCGGACGCCCTGGGAACACTTGTGTTCCCAGCGCATCCGCTCCCGATGGGCGCCATGGAAAGGGAGAACAGACATCGTTTTCCCTTTCCATGGTGGCCATTTTCTTGGTCCTTCTTTTTTTTTTCAGTCCCGAAACGCCGCAGCATTTTGGGACAGAAAAAAATGCTTTTAGTGCCCTGGTCACGCACATAATGCAGCCCGGGGTACTAATAGCAATATGACCCTCACGGCGGGGCCATTACCGACTCAGGTAATGCCCCGGGGCCTTCGTTAAGGCCCTCGCTTCACTCAGGCCTATAACTATTACATTCTTCCAATCTGTGAATATTGCATATAGAATTCCATCAAAATGTATAATTAATTTGACTTAGGTTTTTCCAATTGGCTGTGATATTTTGGATTGCCACCATTAAGCATAAATCGAAAAGATATCTAGCATGTTTGTTGACTGAATTGCTGTGTAGCATGGAGCTACCTAAGATAAGAACATCAAAACAGAAATCCATAGTAAGGTTCAAAATGCATTTGATGGTATTCCACATAGAGTTCCAGAATGACTTAACATATTGGCAGTCTATAAACATATGTTTAAAAGAACCTTGAACTTATTAACAGCTCCAGCAATTATCATTAGGTGATAAACCACAGTGATACAGGAGTGGCTCTATGTTGAAAAAAAAATAAGTTTTGCATAAGACTTGCAGAGGTGGTAATTTTAGAAATATTCTGCCATTGGAGGGGCCAGAAAAACTGATGATCCAACAGTTCGCAATCTCTTCTCCAGTCATTGTGAAGACATTCAATCCTCGGAGTAGGTGAAGAATTTAATAAGATATTATCGTAGATAGAGGCTGTTGTATTAGGGTTCAGTATATGAAGCAGTCTTAGCGCATCAGGATCATTAGAAGTATACATCAGTTTCTCTAGATGTTCTACTATTGCAGCAATAATTGCAAGAAATTGCATCAGGGAAGAGCCAGGCATATGAAATGTGACAATAAATTCATCGAATGTAATACCACACCTAAATAGCTGGTTACAGAATCTGATACCCCTAGAGAGCCACAGCTTCCAGAAAATGCATTTACCTTTGATTTTAATCAAGGGGTTGTGCCAAATGAAGGGGGATATGAATGAGGATTGCTTAGTTATGGGTGGGAACATAAACATCTTAAGGGAAAGAATGGATTGGCGATGACAGGAATATTTAGTAAATACATTTTTCCCTTTAATTAGGTAGAGGTCTGCAAGGGACATTGGGGAAGGCATAGCTCTCTACAGGCGAACCCAGTTTGGCACCTGAAATGATATATCCTGAACAAACCAATACTGTGTTTGCTTAACAGTAAAGGCACAATAATATGTTTTGAAATAGGGGAAACCTACCCCTCCTTGGGAATGGGATCTTTTGAAATTACTCAGCAAGATTTTATGTTTTCTTTTCCTCCATAAGAATTTCATGAGATATGAATCTATAGATTTGAAGAAGGAAGGAGAAAGAGGAATAGGCAACACATAGAGAAGATATAGTATTATTGGGGAGATAATCAATTCCAGTCTGCCCCATCAGGAGAGATATAGGGGGGACCAAGAAGATATTAACTCTTTGACTCTGGCTAATGTGCTATCTGTGTTACGTTTATGAATACCATTGATGGAAGCAGAAATGTCGATACCTAAGTATTTGAGTCCTAGGGGACGCCATTTCATGCCTAAAGTGCTAGTGTGAAACGGGGTGCAATGTATATCGAGTGGAAGAATCTCAGATTTATCAGTATTAAGTTTGTATCCTGAGGCATCTGAAAATCTGGATATAATATTGAGTAAATGTTGGGCGCCCAGCTGAGGGTTTTTTAAGAATAGAAGTACATCATCGGCATAGGCCGCTGTTTTAATGTCTAAGTTGTCAAATGGAATTCCCAAAACAAGATCATTTTGTCTTATGGCTTTGGGAAAGGGTTCTAATGCTAAAATAAACAGGATAGGAGATAGTGGGCAGCCCTGACGTGTTCCTCTAGATAAGGGAAGAAGGAGGCTAATTGTCCATTTACAAAGATTGCAGTTTTGAGTTTGGAGTATAGGACCTTAATCATGGATAGAAAAGGGGGACCAAAGCCATGCCACTTGAGCGTTGCAACATAAAGTCCCATTCAACTCTGTCGAAAGCTTTTTCAGCATCAAGTGCAATCGCAGCAAAGGGGTCATTTGATTTGTTTAGAATGTCAATGATGTCCAAAAAAAGTTTAATATGGGATGAGGACACGCTACCTTTTACATATCCTGCTTGGTCTTGCTTAAGAAGATTGGGTAGGAAAGGCAGGATTCTATTGGGGAGAATTGTAGCATACAGCCAGGATTAATAAGGGAAATTGGATGGTAGTTTTAGGGGAGTTCAGGGTCTTTATCAGGTTTAGGGAATACTATTAGCATAGCTTCTGAAAAGGAACCTTGGGCCATTTTATTTAAAATAAAATGAGAGAAAAGTTTGCTCATTTTAGGGACTAAAAGATTGGGGAAGTGGGCAAAGAAATCAATAGGGAAGCCATCCTGTCCAGGGGCTTTACCTTTTTTAAGGTTTTTAATAGCTAAATGTATTTCAGGGGCAGTAATTGGAGCATTAAGTGAAGAGAGGTCAATTTGAGGGTAGGAGTCACGAGGTGTGCTATATAGGAACTCACTAATAGCGGGATTATTAGGAGGGGCTTCAGAAGTGTATAAATTGGAATAAAATTCCTTAAAGACATAATTTCTTTATAAGACAATTTTCTATTTCCCAAATGATCTTTAATAACAACAATTTTGGATTTCTCCTTCTTAAGTTTAAGGTATGAAGCTAAAGTTTTACTGGTTTTATTGGAACATTGGTATATTTTGGCTGTATATTTAAGCAGATTGGAACAATAGGTTTATTGTATTGAAATCTTAGTTTCAAAATAGCCCCAAAGACTACAGAAGAATTAGTGCAGGCAAATTGAATTTCTAAAGGTCTAAGCCATTTGAGAATGGATTCAGATTCAGCTTTAAGGTTTTTCTTCTTATTCGCGACGCTAGAGATAATATGACCTTTAAGGACCGCTTTATAGCAGTCCCAATTATTGGAGATGGAAGTGTCCTGATCTTTATTTTCAAGGAAAAAGTTATGTTGTTCTGTGATAAATTGTATAAAAGATGCATCATTTAATAGGCTAGTGTTAAATCTCCATCTGCAAGAGTTATGAGAAGTTATTGGGGTAGCAATTTTAATGTGCACTGGAGCATGATCAGAGATAATGATGGATTCTATCTGGGCATCAAGTAGAAGATTAACCATAGAATTAGGGATTACAATATAATCAAGCCGGGAAAAGGAGTTATGGGGTGTAGAATAAAAGGTAAATTCTGAGTCAGTGGAATGTAGGATACGCCAAGCATCACTAAGGCCAGTTTCAAATATAAAGTTAATAAATTGGGTATGGGATGTAGTGTTAGTATACCACACATCGGATTTTCTGTCCATAAAGGGGTCTATGACTTGATTACAATCTCCACATACAAAGAAATGCTTATTTTGAACTTTGCAGAGTGATGTGGGGAATGGGAGCCTGTCATACATTATTATTATTATTATTATTTTTGTATTTATTGAGTGCAGATCTAGCTTCGAGAAGCAACAGAGTGCTTTACAGAGGTAACAACAGTATATATGTAGAGCAGAGTGCTTTTCAGAGGTAATAACAGAGCATATATACAACAGGGGTAGGATACAGAGGAGCACAGAGGAGGGGTACAGCTGTACAGAGAGGCGGGGCAGACGGCATCTAGCAAGTCAGGTGTCACCGGGGTGACCTGGCAGCCTACTTGTTGAGGAGGAGAGGTGGGTTTTGAGTTCTTCTCTGAATTGTACCAGCGTGGGGGCGAGTCTGATGCTGACAGGTAGGAGGTTTCATAGCCTTGGACGTAGGCAGAGAAGGCTCGTTTTCTGGTTGTTTCCTTTTTGCAGTGGTGGATTTCAAGTCTGCATGTGTCCTGGCTTCTGCTGGTGTGCCTTCTGCTGGAGATGCTAAGTTCCTCCACAAGGTAGCTGGTTGACTTGAGGGTGACAGTTGTATAGATAAATTAGGGGCAGGAGCATGCTTCTGGCACTAAACATATGCAAAAGGATAGACCAGTGCATTATCTGGACTGCTTCACAGCCCCCTGAAATGCGCAGGTCACCTTTGTGGATAAGGTGATCTGCACATTTATAATATGAACACACATTTAAAAAGTGCTCCTTCTGTGCTTTTTTCATTTGCGTTCATTTTTATATCACTGTTGTATCATTTTTGTAGCCAACAATAATACTGAATTCTAGAATACTCAGAGAGTATCCTAGAATTCAGTATTACCAAAGAGCTGTATTCGAGTGGAGTCGTAGCTAAACAAGCTAATCGAATTTGAGGTTTGAATGTTTCAAAACAGAAACCATTTTGTTCCTCAGCATCACATGGCTCGAATCTTTCAAGCCGAGTCAAACCTCGTTGTTAAGATAGGCTCAAACGTTTTTCTATCCAGTTCTCCCAATTGCTAGTTTCTACCTACTGGGAAAAGACATGGCATATAGAGCATTCAGTTCCATGGAATATACCAAAACCACACCCAAGGATCAACATGATGTCCAACAGTGGCTTATGAATTTTAGAGCTCCTCCACCACACTCTACATTTCCCTCTTCCTTTTTCCTGTTCAGGCTAGTCAAATAGTAGGCAGTTCAGTAAACTGAGCTGTCTTTCCAAAGCTATTTGAGTGTCAGTTGGTAACTTAAGTAGGCAACTGCAGCTCAGGGAAGTGGAATAGATTATTCACAACCTGCAGCACCCTCCAGGAGCAGGCTTGGACTGGCCTATCGGGCATTAGGCCCATGGCCGAACCAAAAACACAAAATGCTGGTGTAGGCCAGTTTTCTGGTCAAACTGGGCTACATCTGTGGCCAATTTGGGCCAGTTTGATGAGTTAATTCACTCTGCGACTAGTAGTTTTGACCAGTGTTGCTAAATAATTATTCATCAAAATGCACAATTTGCATCACACTTAATAAAAAAACTCTCCCTTGGGTATTATACAAACAGTGTCGCAAAAGTAATGAACAGCTATTTGCAACTGTGGGCTACGTTTTCATTGGTGCCCAGGATGATTTTATGGCCCAGTCTGACCATGTCCAGGAGTCCTCAAAGTTGTACTGCAAGGGCGTCAATGACAGCTCGGCCAGCAGCATCTGGGCAGTATTTTCAGCATTCTTCTAAAGCAGTGGACATGTGGAGCCATTCAGATCCAAGGGGCCCTGCAATGCAGTGCAGGCCTTTGGATGTACTGGTGTTTCAATTGTTGGCTTGCATCCTCAAAGACTCTCTCCCCAAAGACTCCTTCAAAGCTGTGAGGTGGCCTATTCATAAGTGTCTCAGAGCCTTATAAAATGACATTCATGTAACACACAAAACCCCTGTATAGGAACTCTGATCTGTGCAGCAAGGACACTCTCCCACAAGAGCTGAAAACTCGGGTGAGTCTGCAGCAGGTTTGTGTGGGTGTGGGCGTGGGTGGTTGGTGCTGTGTTTGTGGGCAAGGACTGAGGGGATGAACATGAGTTTGTCACAAAATGATCTGGATTGTTCTAGCCCTGTTATCCTGCTCATGTCATTCTGGGAATATCCCTGGTTCCATATGTTGGGCATGCTACATTCTGCAGTGCCGGAGTACATTATTATTTGTCTGGTATGCTAAGCAATACCCTGTTTTTGGAAATGTGGTTGTGTTATGCTCTGCTTTGAAATGCTATGTTTTCTTAGGTTTGGTAAGCCATGCAATGCAATGCTACGCCACACCATGTCTTGCTTAAAAGCAGCTGGGACATGTTGTACAAGTTTTCTCTGTTAGGATCTTTGTGTTTTGTTGCCAAATGCACCTTCCCAGAAAGGTGAACATGGCATTGTGCCTTTTAATGTCTATATTTCCTTTTCGGGGTTATTCTTCTACACACATGCCTTTTGGTCTTCTACTCACTGCATCGATAGGTAAACTTGTCCCACCCTTGTATTTTCCTTGTGTAAGTCTACTTTCCCTATTTTGATCTCGCAGATGGTTCTAAAAGACAAGTGGATTTGCTGGATCCACTACAAATATAGCTGGCACGGAATGTGAACACTGCTGTGCCTGTCATACCTTCGGCCACACAACAGGAGGGCAGCACCCAGACTCTTCCAATCAGTGCACTGACCCGAACAAGGGGGTGGTAGCAGCTCAAGATGACCACAGGTCCCAGGATCTACAGCCCGGGCGACAGTTAATCAGTGAATCACTGGCAAACTGGTGAGATGACTATCGGTGGGGCACGAGCAACACACAAACTCGGCTCTATGGCAAAGGAATTAAGCTGTAAGAACTATCTCCTAGACATGACAGCCCTTTCAGGAACAGGAGCTTCCTGCTGAATCTCTTCTTTAGTGTTCCGTCACTCCCTAATATCAGCATCAGAGACATTACTCGGATCGTCTTGCCAAAAACGAGTAGTAGCAGTAATTGGGCAGTGTTTGAATTTACTACCTCAGCAATTCCGGCCCTGATGAGCTCTCATTATATTGATCTTTATCATTTAGGATTTCGCCTGATGATCTGCAGGCAAATGTGTTACACACACGATCTGAACCCCCAGCCCGAACCTTCCAGCCTCTGCAGAGGTGGTCACCCGGACACAATGTATCTGGGGAAGAACCACATTGGGGAGAGGGGCCCAAGGGTTACGTGGTGTTTGAGTAACTCTGTCATGTTGACTCCTCATGAGCATCGAGGGGAATGTACCACTGAAGCTGGCCTCCTGGATTTCAAGGGGGATCAGTTATTTTTTGGTCAATCCAATTGGCCTAAAATGATTGATCTCTTTTGACATTTCTCTGTTACAGGATACATGGTGTTTGGACAACAAAAAAAAAAATCGATGGGTACAATTTGATCTGATCACCCGCTACCAAGAGCTTCAGTGGGCAGCTGAGGGGGGGGGGCTCGCCATAGGGGCGAACCTAATATGAATGTATCCCTTTTAATATATGTTCTGACAACAAAGACGTCTTGGCACTTGTTCTTAGGGACACTGACCTTTTCCCTGAACGTATTCTGATCATAAACTTGTACAAACCCCGGGGGAGGGAAAATGGTGTTACTATTCGTAGGAGAGTTTGGGAATTGTTGGCTCTCTGGTATGCCTATTACCCCCAGCAGTGGAGGGGTCGCTCATCGCAGGGGACTTGAATGAACATATGCTCATTCCATCAGAGCGGGGGAGTCGGCCCCACATGTCAACAGTCCAGTAACACAGGGTGGTCTGTCAACATACCCTACATCTAAGGGTTGGCTTGGCCAATTAGATCTTTGGAATATGACATGCTTGAACACAAAGTCGATGGGGGGAAAAGATGTTAAGTATACTTGGTCGAATGGTAAATATCACTCATGCATAGACTATGGGCCTCATTACGATTTTGACAGTCCGGACACAGCGGTACTGGTAAGCTTACTGGTACCGTTGTATCCGGAACGGCAAACTCTGAGTTGTGCTCGCGGGTGTCTTTCATTCCGCTAGGTCTGACCTGGCGGAATGAAAGGCACCCGCGAGCACAGCTTGTCTGTAGCACCAGCACAGTAATGAACCATGCCGGTGCTACAGGCATCCCCATTCCCATTGAGCCCTACGGGGCTGAAATGGGAATGGGAATCACCCAATTCCGGCACCCGCGAAAGGGCAATTACCGGGTCCGGCGGGGCCAGAATACCCCAGTAATTGCCCATTCACGGGTGCCAGACTTTCTTGCATGTTTGAAAGTAGCCTTACCTCCAACCTTGTAGTGAGGCCCAATGTCTTTGTATGTCAAGAACTATGGGGATTACTCACCCTGATTACCATGGTCCAAACTAATTTGAGTGATCACTTGGTGTTGGCCTGGAAGTGGACAAGAAGAGGGGGCAGGAGAAGGAATAAGACGACCTGCCCCAATGTGGCGGTTAACACTTCAGGTAACCGCCTGTGTTGGTCGGATACAGTGAACAACAAGATGAGTACTCTTCTCGATATCCACAGTCAATCAATTACCAATAGTTTGATCACAGCAGAGGTTGACTTGCGGTCTACTCTGGTCCATGTTTCAAATCATCTAAAATTAATCAGAGTTGGACCCCAGAGGCCCAGGGGTGGACTAGCTCCCTACGACACTGTAATCCAAAAGAGAGAAAGGGCTTTCTGAGTTGAACTGACTGCCACCAAGAAGCGGGTTGATCTTGCTACTCCTGTGTGGGTAAGTAAGCTCAGAGCACTTACCATGGAGTACAAAAATTGGTTACGCCATCATAAAGGGTCCCTACAGAGTGCAAGATGGTTCAACATGTTTGACCTGCTCCACACCAATGAAAATGCCAAGTTCCGTTTATATCTGCGAGGTCACTCCCATTTGAAATTGAACCCTATACCAGAAGAATCTTGGCTGACTTACATGGGATCCCTTTTCTTTAATCCCTCAATAATTCCTTCTGGGGGGGCTGCACCACCTGTCCCATGGTGAGTGCTGAGCGCCTTCCACGCTGAGGATATTGTGGCGGTTATTAAAAATCTCACGTCCTCCGGGGAAGTTGGACCTGATTCTATTCCTAACATCGTATTTAAGGTCAATCCGCTTGCATGGGCAACTATTCTGGCGCCTTGGTTTCATAATATCCTGACTTCAGGAATTATTCAAACTAGTTGGAGGGAGTCAATTTTGATAACAGTCTATAAAACGGGTGATCCGGGGGCCCCCTCAAATTACAGACTGCTAGCCATGCTAGACTCCTGTGCTGAAATCTTCTCCACTCTATTATTAAAAAAACTGAACATCTGGGCAGAAACCCTGGGTCCTCTGCATCGTGATCCAAACAGGCTTTCGGAAGGGCCACAGCACTATTCACAACAACTGTGTCATCCAGAGCCTCTTGGCTGATATGATTGCCGGTAAGCAAGAGATTTTCATGTGCTTTGTCGATTATTCCAGGGCTTTCAATACAGTGGGCCTCATTACGACCCTGGCGCTAATGGGTTAACGGCGCCGTAAAAGGCTGCCGCGCCATTAACCCATTAGCGCCTAATTACGAGGTCCCTTTGCAGGACCCAACCTTAACGGCTGGTCTAGACCAGCCGTTAAAGTAGGGACCCGCAAAGAGACCTTCGCGGTAAGTATGGTACCGCAATTTGCGGTACCGTACTTAGCGCCTTCGCCCTTCCCATTATGCCCTATGGGGCAAAAATGGGAATGGGGAAGGGCCATGGGGAAATACCGCCCCACCAACCTTGGAATGGGGCGGTATTTCCCCATTTCACCATGGCGGACACGTTACGATACCGGCACCAACCATGGTGCTAATAGCGCCATGGTTTAGCGCCAGTATCGTAATGAGGGCCAGTGTGTCCTGATAGGCTCTCGTACTAACTTATGCATTGGGGCTTATATCCCGTCCTCTTGCACTTCATTAAGGAACTATGTACTGATGCCCAGTTTCTATCTGTCTATCACAGGAGGGGATTCTGTTCTGTACTATTAGAACCAATATTGGCTTAAAGCAGGGATGTGCACTAGCGCCAACATTATATAACCTGTACGCATCAGACTTTGACCTTGCTATGCAAGGCATTAGATCTTTCCCGCCTAGGATGGGTGGGGTGGCTTTACCTTGGCTAATGTATGCGGATTATACCACTGCTATGGACCGCACACAAATCGGCCTCCCGTGAGCTGTCACTGCATTAGGGGCCTATGCAATGGTGAATGACCTGACAACAAATCCATCCAAAACAAAGGTCTTCGTCCTAGGCAGAAGGTCAAAGCAGCGGCGCCCCTTTGCATGGTGGCTCAATAGCACCAAATTAGAGGTTGTGGAGGGATATACATATTTGGGTTTCCCGATTCGTGCAAATCCAACAAAGGGATTCTTTGGTGAGTCTGTCACTTGCCGCATCCTGAAGAAATCCCTACTGGTAAAACGGTTTGCATCTAGTTCAGGTGGCAGAAATGTGGAGGCTCTGATTAAGATGTATCAGTCAAGCATTGTTCCTGCCCTTATCTATGGTTTGGATCTCCTTCCTGAAGTGCACATGGCCTGGCTTGAAAAACTTGAGGGTAAATTATTAAGGTCTATCCTGACCAACCCTAAGACTACTCCGTTCAAAGCCCTAAAATTAGAATTGGGGGTTTGGTCGCTTCGGGCACTTTGGCTCCTCAAACGGTGCACATTATACTGTACCCTGCGACTATGTGACCTGGCCAATAATAAGCAGAGCTGGCTGCAGAGTTGCAGTCTGTGGCAGTCACTCCAATCCTTCTCTCAGAGACAGGAGTCTCTCTACTGTGTCCAGCCTTACACGTGGGAGGACCCATAAAACCCCCACCTAGCTGCGGAGTGGCCGCAGAGTTGGCTGCAGAGTTGCAATCTGTGGCAGTCACTCCAATCCTTCTCTCAGAGACAGGAGTCTCTCTACTGTGTCCAGCCTTACATGTGGGATGACCCATAAAACCCCCACCCAGCCACGGAGCGGCCGCGGAGTTGGCTGCAGAGTTGCAGTCTGTGGCAGTCTGTGCACGTCTGAAACGACTGAAATGGCCTTAACATCAGTGGACCCTACTTCCATGGACATGGCCACGGACTGCGAACCCGCGGAAATAGAGGAGGGTCGTTTGCTCCGAAGCGCGGGCCCACGCCCCGCTGCAAAAGGCCTACAACATCGCGGCGCACAACTACACCATCTGCTGGGTCTACCCCGTAAACATTAAAAAACCCCAACAGCAACAATGGCAAACGCCCGCTTGAAACGGGACCTTCTCGAACAACCTGGGCCAAAAACCTCAAAATCTGCAACAACCTGCCAAAAAACAAGCCTAGAAGAAGCAGAGGACCCGCATCAACAGATACCTGGAACCGCGCCTCCAGCGCTGAATCCGGACCTTGAAAGTGTCCCGCTGGCGCTCCCTCGCCCGCGCCAACAAGTTCCTGCTTTGGTCACGGGCTCCGCCAGCACCCAGCCAGCGCTCCCTCGCCCGCGGCCCCCACCCTCACAGCTCCGGGACCCGATGACCTCCGGAGGGAGGATCGAGGACCGCGAGCGGGGGGGGTCCGCACCTGTAGAAAGCGCTGATCAGATGCCGCGAGCCAGCCCGGAGGGAGACCGAAGTCCTGCTCCCTCGGCAACGGCCATCCCGGAAATGGCCCAGACAGAGGCTGCGCATCCGCGGGCCTTTCAGGGGGAGGAGCCTGGCTCCATCGCTCCTCCCCCGGCAGGACGCGATCAACAGAGGGAAGGGCTTGACGGCCACAAGGCCACGCCCCCCCCACTGAGGAGGATTTGCAGCCACCTCATCCGCTACGAAATGGATTAAAAGACCTCTCAGAAGAGCACAGAGGTCCCGAAAGTAATGTAGAATCAACCAAGATATACAGAGACACCAACGTGTCATTACAAACCGAAGCTCAAGTGCATTCCAGCAAGCCATCAAAAGTCTTTCCTAGTAACTCGGTAGACGAGCACAGAGCCTCGGGGACTATAGGAAACGAAGATCAGGTCTCAGGCCTGGAAAAGTCTACGCCCCCCCTGCCTACGCCCCTGGCAGGGTTGATAAACAAAAGAAAACGTAGCAGGAAAGAGGCGGACTCCCCCGACACAGGAAACTCAAGACCCTCCAGGAAGAAAGTACCCTCAAAACCTGCAAATAAAACACAAAAAAGCACAAACAGGCTACAGATGTCAAAAAACTAAAAAAGTGGACAAGCACCAAAAAAATCCGGGGGCTTGAAATCAATAAAACCATTGGTCGCTACCCTCGTAACTGACTTCTTTCATGCTTTCGCGCCAGAGCCCCACTCCAGGCAAGCTAACCTTACCGACGAGGAAATACTGGAGGCAATAAAAACCTGCCAACCCCCTGAAAAAGCAAGGAAAATAACCCCACCAACAAATCCGTGTGTTCAACACCAAAACTCTGCAAACGACATACAATCTGCTTCTCCTTCGAAACAGGCCCCGCAGGAGCAAAGCAAATTGACCCAATTCCACATCGAGTACTGGGGCCCCAGCACACATCTAAAAGGGAAAATACGTCAAAAAAAACCTCAGAAACCGATCGAGCTATCGTAGCCACAGAAAAGCTCATCGGCGTGACGCCCACAGCCTCACCCAGGGAAAACTCGGTTCTGGTCAATCTTAAAGCCTCACAAATCCTCAGTAAAGGCTCCCCACATCCAACCCAACCGAATTTAAATGCTTTCCCTGAAACCCCAGGGCAGTCAGGGTCACAGTTGTTTCAAGATCAAGCCGCCAAAACACAGAGGCCCACCCCCCCCCCCCCGCAAACTGAACAAAAGCCTGAAACTCCCTCATACAATGAAGCCTCACCCAGAATAAACAAGGAACGGCCGATTGGCACCCAGCAGGACAGCGCTTCAACCGTTCTTCCACTAAAATCATAGCTTCCAGGGCGACTTAGTGGTGTCCCACCTGATCTACCTCCTTCGCCTGTAGTAAGACGGATCTTAAACGAGTCCAACTCATTTTCGCCAGCTCCAAAACAGCACCCCTCACCCCAGGGCTCGCCAATGGAGCCTGCAGCGCAACATAAGAGAGACCTTCTCTCAATAATGTCAGCTGTCACCATCGCAATGAACCCGTTTACCAAACTATACGAAGGCATTAACGAAATTCTAAAAGACAACACAGCGATGCAAGCTACAATGCTCTCGAAACTAACCTTCCTGGAAGGATACATCACAGCCTTAGACGACAAATTCAAAACCCTAAAGTTGGACATGGAACAAGGCCATAAAGACATGGCAAACCTCCTCACCTCATCCTGCTTGGGGGCCAAACAGAGAGGCCAAATCTCTTCAGCACAACCTTCACTTCCACCCTCTAGAACAGTCCCCCACAAGCTATTCGACCTTGGCTCACCAATTCCTGAAACCCAAGAGGTGATTGTCATCACAGACGAAACAGCCAACGCTTCGCTTCCCTCGAAACAGCCAGTGAGTGCGGCAGACCCCTCGTATCCCCTGTTTACAGGCACGAGACCAGAAAAACCACCCCCTGGGGGAAAAACCGAAACCCAGAATCCAAACTCAGCGAAGCAACTAAGTTTACGTTCATTTAAAAAGAAAGAAATCTGGCCCGGAGTCCGGCCGCAAACCAATCAACATCAAAAGCCTCTCCCAGAACATCAGAGGACTTTATGCCCCAACCACCAAATCTGCAGACTCCTTCACCTGAAGGTGATCAAAATGCTAAAAACGAAAACCCAAAGGAATCGTCAGAAGAGGACTCCCCATACAATTTTACCACCTTGGAAGAGCATAGGAAAATCCTCCAAAGTCGGAAACCCGCTACCTCTCGTAGCCGTATGAGCTCCCGAGCGGTGTCATTCACATACTCACCAGCTCGCGAGGGGCCAACTTGTAAAAAGTCAGCCTCTGGCGTCCAACACAGCCCACAGCAGACGCGACAAACTCAGGACCTCCACCTAGAGTCCAAAGAGGACACACATTTGGAGCCAAGGAAAACCGACAAAAGGGGGCAACACCCACGACCCCACTTCATTTCAAGGACTGAACAACACCGGAAAAGACATGGCTCCGCGAGGGAGTCCCCCATCAAGCTTGAACAACACGCTGAAAACGACGACGACATCATACTGAATAGAAGAGGGATTCTCACGCTATTCAGCCTGATCCCAACCCTCCGGAAGATCAAGTCCTCCGATCTAAAAATCATCGACCCATACCACTCTAACGAAAGAGCGAAAGCCTATATCCACCCAGTATCAAAGCGCACCAAGAGGAAAATCGCGGACGCAACAAACGACCTGGCTGCGCTAGGTTACATTGTGCAAAGGGATCCTCAAAATTCCCAACGTCGGGAGAAGGCTCAACCGGAAAGAAAACCGGATCGAAAGGACAAAATCCCTGAAAAAGAGAAGAAAGCAGAGCTACGAAGACTTTCAGAACTTACTCGAACAGTGGTAAACTCATTCTCAAAGCCACATGAGAGCCACCGAGAAAACAAACACGTCAACCCCAGGCGTGAAAAGCCGCAAAAGTCCACAGAAGCGACGACCTTGTAGTCTAAACAGCCAAAAGCAGACCTACTCAACTTGACCAATACCGTGTTTATGGCGCAGAAAAACAGGACGAACATCGGAGCCCCAACAGAGAGCGCCTCTACATCCTCAAAATCAGTCGTGAAACTACAGGGGCTGTGGGCCTGGCTGCCAAAGGCCTTCTCCCACGCGACAAAATAGCAATCCCCAGGTTGGCCCGCCGAACCCACGGGAAAACGGAAAGTCGACCACTTCATATCTTCACTACATCTTTGCTCGTGGAACACGAGAGGACACTTACATCTTACCACAACGGGTGATGCAAACCTAGCCTCATTCGACATCATTTGTCTCCAAGAGACCTGGCTCAGACAAAATCCAGCTATGGATGGATATGATACAATCCTGGCCCCAGCAAATAAAGGAGCCCTAGGTCGGCCGACATCAGGTCTCCTTTTGGCCTGCCGACAGGGAATTGGGCTGACACTCAAGTCTACCCTTCAATCGAATCTTTCAATATTAGCAGTACTACTCGAATGGGCTGAAAAACCCTCCTCCAGTCCATCGCAAATAGCGTTGATTAATACCTACTGGAACCCAGCCGCCATAAATCACCAGTCCTACCTTTCAATGATGGAAAACCTGGTCGACGAAATTCAAGCAACACGACAGGTCTCTTCAATCATTATCTGTGGGGACTTGAACGCCAAATGCTCCAAGGAAGCGCGAACACTGGATGCATCCTCTCAAACCACAACAGCAGTGAAAAGAGGTTATCTATGGTCTTCCTTGATGTCCTCCAGAAAATTCGATAACCTGAACTTCGTCTTCCCAAATGAGAATCGTCTGCCGACTTGGGAACAAGGTTCACTAAACGCGACCATAGATTACATCTACGTATCCAGACCCCTCCTGAGAAAAGTACAAACCTTTGAAGTCCGACAGACCACAGCCAGCGACCACAATCAGCTGACGATGTCTCTGGTAAACCACTTCAAGGCGCCTGAACCCTACACCATGGAAGTAGAATCAAACGCCCGTGGAAACCGCCTAAACTTGACAACTCGAGCGGTTAAATCCTTGTTGGCAAATTATACTGGGGAAGAAAGATGTAAGGGCGCAAACAGTCTCGACTATGTACCTCTGCTGTTAAAACACCGGGTGAACTTAAAACAGAAAACCTCGGCCTCCGCATCTCCAAAGCATGCTTATGATTCCACCCTGGTGACAAAACGACGGGAGCTCCGAAAACTCAAAAGACAACTAGGTAACGATCCGTCAAATAAAGAAAAACTAAAATCGGCAATCGTAACCTATAAATCATGGGTGAAAGAACACCGACACCGACTATACCAACAAGACGCGGAAATCATGCTAAAAGCCATCAGTGGCAACAAAGCCAAAGAATTCTGGTCTTTGCTGAAATCTGCGGTGCCTTCAATCAACAACTCTCCAATCAACGCCATGCCGGAGCACAAATGGATCACACACTTCTCTACGGTCTTTCAAGCCTCCGCTCAAACCACCTGCTGGGATATCACAGACCAGACGTCAGCCTGGATCCAACTGGACGACCAACAAGAAATCATA